>NC_087461.1:3648863-3951893 GCF_036321535.1 Camelus dromedarius
ATAAAACAGTAAAAAAGAAAACTGCTAAAGTACTTAAGTAAACAGACTTATCAGTTACTTACAAACAGGGACGACACAAAAAGTTAATTCTCGTCTGAGATCATGGATACGTGTTTTTGAGGATGTGGTTTATGTGGTTCTTTTTTTCCCTGCTGAGGCTGCGATGACCGTTAGCAGTCCTAACTCCGCTGGAGGGTGGCTGGATTAAAGTGCTTTTGAGAGCTTCAGTCGAGGCGGTTTCTGAATAAAACACTGGGCATTATAACCTTCCGGCGATCTGGGGTGGGTTTCACCCTCAAATGGGTAGTGGGAATATCAGAATGACATACTTTTCGAAAACCTGCCGCGCCAAAGGAGTTTTTCTTCTATTTCAAATGATAACTTGCAGTTCACCTGGCGCATTCTCCACAAAGGATTTAGACTTGTCGGCAAATGCTTTTTTTTTTTTTATAAATGTTACCGTTTTTTAGGCAAAAAAGGGTCACCCTAGGTTACAAAGGAATGTGAGGTGGCTTGCTGAAAGTTACACGAAGCGTCAGGCATCAACTCGCGCTCTGAAATCATAGCTGGGACCGTGGGGAGGCTGGCCCGGAAGTTAAGCTTCGCGTGTTCTAGAAACGGAAAGTGAAACTCAGCCTTCTTTGTCATGAAAGAGAAATTTCGAAGTCATACTGACAAAGGGTCGCCTGGTTCAGACCGGTGTGCGGGAGTCAGGGCAGCGCGGTGAATACATGAAGCGGCACCCACGCCCTAACACCTGGGGGGGGGGTCTGTGCGGCGGGGCGGGGGGAGTCTGGGCGGGGGGGGCTTCTCCCACACGCAGGGGGCAGGGGCCTGCAGACGTGCTCCTACGATCTAGAATGTCATGGCGGTGTGAAACTGTAACGCTTCTTAAATGAATACAAGATGGGCCTTTCAGGATTCAAAGACACAGATGAAGGCAGACTTTAGTTTACTTTTCATTTCTAAAGAAAAAGTATTCCCTTAAAAAAAAACAAAACACAGGCATAGAAAACAAATTTGTGGTTACCGAAGGGGAAGGGTTGGGGGAATAAATTAGGAGTTGGGGATTAGCTACTCCTAAGATACAAACTACTGTGTACAGAACAGATAAACCACAGGGTCCTACTGTGTAGCACAGAGAACTATATTCAACAGCTTGTAACAACCTATAATGAAAAAGAATCTGAAAGAATATATACACGTATAACTGAATCACTATGCTGCACACCTGAAACGAACACATTGTACGCCAACTATACTTCAAAAAAATTTTTTTTAAAGCCTGAAGATAATAAAGCTATAGCTCCAGAACATAAGAGAATGGATGCACCTCCAGGTTTCACAGCCAGAAATTGTGTGTATGACGTGTAAGGCATAGAAGGGACAAAACCATTACTTAAATGTCTTACTCTGCTGCCCAGATAATAAATCAGAAGTTAACTGCAAAGAATGCATACAGCTATAATAACAGTAAAATTAAAATATTACTCAAAACAAAACAAAAAAGGGTTCTCACCGTGTTAGATGCAGCTTTTCTATTTTTTTTTAAAAAAGGAGACAATAGCCTCAAAATGAAGTTACTGGTGCTAAGCCCATCTCCCCACACTGAGACTTAAAACGTAACCTGTTTGCAGTTCCAAGCTCCGCCCCCGGGATGTAAGCTTACCCGGTCAGTCTGCAACTTCCGGGTTAGCGCTAGTGAGGTAACCCGCCGGATGGACCCCTCGCTCCCCTAGAGGAAGGGGACCTTGCCTGAAACCAGCTGCTCTTTCCTTCTCCCTCCCCGCTTGTCCCTGTCAGGGTCTTCCGTCCCACACAGCCCCTGGCTCCTTTCTAAACAGACAGCGTGACGCCCAGTCCATGAATCACTGAATAAAGCCAGCTAGAGCTTTCATTTACACAGCTGAACTTTGTGTTTTAACAGACTTGGTGATGGCGACCGGATCTGAAGGAAACTTCTGGCAGCTCTGCGGACCACAGGAGACACAGGTGAGAGCTCTTGGACTGCATCCTTCCCGGCCTTGCCGAGGGCTGTGGGTAAGTCCCCCTCGGTTCTGGGCGCCGGTCTTGGCCCTGAGTATGGATCTAACTGAACTGGCTTTCCAGCCTCCCTCTTGATTGGAACCCCTGGTTCCACACTGGGAACTGCTTAGTCTGCAGTCCCCCATCTGTTTGGGATCCTTCCCCAGATTCCGTGTTGGGAGCTGCTGGTGGCCGCCGCGGCCCCCCGTTTGTCTGGAACCAGGCCGCAGCGCCGTTCTGAGGGGTGTGCTGGTTCGGCCCCTTCCCCAGTCTCCGGGTCCACGTGGGGAATCGGTGGTGCCGCGCGAGGCCTTTGTCTTGGCCAGGCTGCGGTGACACCGTTTGGCTACTGCTGGTGTGTTAAGGCGCACGTTTGTTTGTCTTGTGTCGCGTGGATAAAGGCTGCTGCCAAGGGGAATTTCAGAGGCAAAAAAAGCCAAAAAATTGGTGTGCGTGGATCGAGCATTTCAAAGCCGTTGAGAGCACTGACCACCTAACCCAGGGACTCCTGTGTTAGGAGAAGCTGGTCACAGACTAGGTCAGAGTGGCGCCAGGTTGCCTGCCAACCTAAAAATTTCCACACAGCGGGGACACTGTGCAACACCACACAGTCCCCAACCCTGAGGCACAGCCCTCTTAAGTATTCGTCTGGCTCTGAGAGACCCCGAAAGCCTTCGCCGGGAAAGCGAGACCTTTAGACTCTGGAGTTAGGTCTGCCACCTTCCGCACACCTGCTTATTGTCTATCGAAGATTTAGATTTTGTATCTACAAAAATGGCAAAAATCTTACTGCAAATAACTTAGGGTTGTTGTTTTGGGTCTGAAGAACCTAGCTTGGCAGCCGTCAGGTTGGGGCCCCACAACGTGGCTGGACAGAAATGTGGCTGAACCACCTCTGTGGCTCAGGGCTTTCCAAACGCCGGCAGCACTCAGGGAGGGTACGGCGTCATCGTGGGGACAGTTCCAACGAGTTGAGATCACTTAAGAAGCGCACTTGAAAGTAAGGGCTCCCAAGTCAACCAGACTGGGGACACCTACTTTAACTGGCATGCAGCAGGCTTCAGAAGGCTTCAAGATGCCAAGATAACTTCATTAAAAAACTAGTTGCAAAAGGCTAGTGCAACACTAAAGGCCTAAGAGGGACCTGAAACAAAGACGGTAAGACGGGCTTCACACGAGTCCTACTGCTCCCTCCTGCCGCCTTTTAGTTGAGTACTCGTTCCAGTGACCCTGTCGACACGGCCTTTCTAAAGAGACTACAAGACTGTAAATGAAAGTCCACCAAGTCAGTGGCCTTATTTACGCACAGCCCCACGCAGACCCGCAGAGGGGGACCACCGTGAGGACGCCTTCCAGGATTGCCGAGGTTCTGAGGGACTTTCTGGTGAACCGCCACGCTATTCTCTTAAGCAGCTAAGGCAGACCAAACTGAAAACTAACGGAAAACAGTTTCCAAATTCTTACAGACGCTCGAGCTGCACGCTCTGCTTTAACCCCTGCTCGGAGCCTGCGGACGGGGCCCGGGGAAGCTGGCAGAGGTCGGCCAGGGCGAGGATCCTCACCGGAGCCAGCTTCCTGACACGGCAGGAAAACACGACTTTCGCTCCCTCCCTGGGGATGCCTCTCAAGTCCAAGAGGTGGTTCACTGCTGCATGGAGCACTTGCTGTCTGTCCCAGCGGAGGCCTGGCAAAATGTTTACAAGGATTTTTTTTTTTTAAAGTAGCTCAGTGTTTAAAAGTTGGTCAGAAATAAGAGGCTGCTACTCAGAGCCTCACAGGAATTTTTTCAGGCCTCTCCCCCTAAGCCAAAATAAAACTGTGCGCACCTCGGAGAGAAAGAAAAAAGCTTCTAAAGCCCTTGTGAGAGGATTGACTAAAACAGTCCAAAGGCAAACAGCTCTAAATCCAGAACATAGAAATCTTTTCATTTCTATCTTAGCTAGAAATCTTCCTGATATAAAAGAAAAAAAGCAAATTACGGACAATCGCGTTGAATGGGATGGGCTAACCTATGATGTCATTTAGACGTTGGAACCCAGTTCTCTGGGGACTTGAGAGCCACTGTCGTTATCTTACAAATCTTTGCAAAACTAGAAATGCAGCTCGAGGGGCAGTTCAAAATCCAACTGTTCCTTTTACCAACCCCGCAACCTCCCCTGTTTATCTCAAAAGGCAAGTGTGTATTCTGAAGGTCCGTGGGAGCGATTTTAAACTGAAAGTTATAAGGTCTGTGTTTGCATCTGTATTTTTGTGTGTGTTGCTGTATATGCGTTATTCTATGCATGGTGTTTTCCATCTCTAGATGGTATTACAATTAATTTGTAAAAGAGCTCGATTTAATTGGGTTGAGGAGAATTAAGCATTAATATGAATTAAGGATTCCTAAAACCCTCAGAAATACACGGGCGTACCTCGGTGATACTGTGGGTTCAGTTTCAGACCGCTGCAGTAAAGCTAATGTCACAATAAGGTGCATCACACTGGTTTTCTAGTGCATGCAAAGGTTATGTTTACATTATGATGTGGTTTCCCAGTGCATGTAAAGGTTACGCTTGCATTATGATGTGGTCTATGAAGTGTGCAATAGCCTTTTGTCTAAAAAAAAAAAAAACCTATGTATCTTAATTTAAAATACTTGATTGCTAAAAAATGCTAACCATCATGTAAACCTTCAGCAAGTTGCACAATCTTTTTGCTGGTGGAAGGTCTTGCCAGGATGTTGGTGGCTGCTGACTGATCAGGGTGGTGGCTGCTGAACGTGGGTGTGGCTATGATAATTTATAAAAATAAGACAACAGTGAGGTTTGCTCCTTTGACTAACTTCCTTTCACAAACAATTTCTCTGGAGCGTGCAAGGCTGTTTGATGGCATTTTACCCACAGTAGAACTTCTTTCAGAACTGAAGCCAGTCTTCTCAAACCCTGCCACTGCTTTGTCGACTAAGTTTAGGTACTAAGTCTTCTGTTGTCATTTCAACAAGTCTTCACAGCATCCTCACAAGAAGTAGATTCTGAATCAAGAAACCCCTTTCCTTGCTCATCCATAGAAGCAGCTCCTCATCCGTTCACGTTCTATGACGAGTTTGCAGCGATTCAGTCACATCTTCAGGCTCCACTTGCAGTTCTAGGTCTCTTGCTGTTTCCACCACATCTGCAGTGACTTCCTCCACTGAAGTCCTGAATGTCTAAGTCATCCATGAGGGTTGGAATCAACTTCTTCCAAACTCCTGTGGATGCTGATACTCTGACCTCTTCCCAAGAATCACAAATGTTCTGCATGGCATCTAGAATGGTGAGTCCTTTCCAGAAGGTTTGCAATTTAGTTGGCCCCGATTCATCAGAGGAATCACTGTCTAGGGCAGCCTGAGCCGCACAAAACGCATTTCTTAAATAATAAAGCCTGCAAGTTGAAATGACTCCTTGATCCATGGGCTGCAGGGTGGATGTTGTGTTAACATGAACACAACAACAATCTCACTGCACATCTCCAACAGAGCTCTTGGGGGACCAGGTGCGTTGTCAATGATCAGTATTTTTTCTGAGCAGTAGGCTCACAATTGGGTTTAAAATACTCTGTAAAGCATGTTGTAAACAGATGTGCTGTCACCCAGGCTTTGCTGTTCAATTCATAGAGCACAGGCCGAGTAGATCCAGCACAATTCTTAAGGGCCCTGGGATTTTCAAAACGGTAAATGAGCACTGGCTTCAGTTTAAAGTCACCAGCTGCATTAGCCCCTATCAAGAGGCCAGTCCTTTGAAGCCAGGCGCTGACTTCTCCTCTCTAGCTATGAAGGTCCTACATGGCATCTTCTTCCAATATAAGGCTCTATAATCCACACTGAAAATCTGTCGTTGATGTGGCCGTCTTCATTGGTTATCTTAGCCAGATCTTGCTAAGATAAGTTGCCGCTTCACCTTGCACTTGGATATTATGGAGATGGTGTCTTTCCTTAAACCTCATGAACCAACCTCCGCTAGCTTCATACTTCTCTTCCGCTTCCTCAACTCTCTCAGCCTCCTTAGGGTTAAGGAGAGGTAAGGCCTTGCTCTGGATGAGGCCCTGGGGATGCTGTGGTCTCCATTATCAGCAATAAGGCTCTTTTGCTTTCTCACTATTCATCTGTTCACGGTAGCAGCACCTTTAATTTCCTCCGAGAACTTCTCCTTAGCGCTCACACCTTGGCTAATGGTTGGTGCGAGAGGCCTCGCTTTTGACTTCAAGTCAGAGATGTGGGGGCTCTTCCTTTCACGGAACACTTAGAGGCTGTTGTAGGGTCATCAATTAGCCTACTTTCAATATTGTCATGTCTCAGGGGATAAGGAGGCCCGAGGAGAGAGACGGGGGAATGGACAGTCAGAATACACGCGTTTGTCAATTAAGTTTGTCGTCTTATATGGGCGTGGTTCATGGTGCCCCAAAACAATTACAATAGTAACATCAGTTATCACAGATCACCATAACAAATATAATAATGAAAAGGTTTGAAATATGGCGAGAATTAACAAAATGTGACAGAGACATGGAGTGAGAAAATGCCGCTGGAAAAATGGCACCAAGAGATTTGCTCAGTGCAGGGTGGCCACAAACCTTTAATTTGTTTAAAAAAAGAAAAATGCAGTATCTCGCGAAGCACAATAAAATGAGGTCGGCCTGCAACAGAAACGAAGCCAAACGCTTCTCAAGTTCAGAAGATCTGAGATAACCTTTGGTAAGTAACAGCTAATTGATGTTTGTTGCAAGTATGTCTTCAGAATGATCAGTATCAAAAATACTGCGGATGTACAACTTCATTCTGCTTGGTTTATTGGTCAAGTAAATCCATGTTAGCTCCGTTACAAAGGTTTTCAGCAAGAAAAATAGCCCGGGATGGTGTCTGGCCTCGTCTAATGTCTCATGACATTTTTGCAGGTGTCTAAAACATGATTATTGAGGACAAATGATTTAAACTGATGTAAATGGGAACAAAAGGTTTTAGATAAACTTCTAAAGAGGAACTAAATATATTTGGGTCTATTAGAAAATATTTTTAAAATTGTTTCCTCTGAACTTTTTGGTGTCCTGAAATCTTAGTTTTGCTAAGTTAAAGGATGGCTAGTCATTGAATGTCTAGATCATTTCCAAATAAGATAAAGTACTGAAAACCTAGTTACTGAACAGAGCTCCATCTACTTTTGGCTTCCTTTTACAGAGGAACCAAATATATTTGGGTCTATTAGAAAATATTTTTTTGTGACGTACTGAAACTCTTACTATGAGAAAGCATATGTTCAAGAAATTTTTAAAAGTATAAAATGCATCAAGCCATAGGATGCTAATATAAAAAGACAGTTTACAATTGTTCATTTTCACTAAAATTAAGGGTTTTTTTAAAAAGGGTTAATTAAACATGCTTATATATATAATTAAAGCTATTAGAAATGATAAGGACAACATCTCTGCACGCAGGGAAAGTAGGGGGTGTGGTTTTGGCAAAAGAAGTTATGAGGAATGGAGATGCATTTTTATCGAGAAAAAAGAAAGGAATTTCGTCTTTAAGTGAGACTGGTTATTTCAGAACGGTAAAAAGGGAAAACACAGGACAAAATCGAGGAAAGTTTGTGGGGAAAACAATCTTGGGAACTGAATTTTATGCCCGGGCAAGCTGGCTAAGATTGGAATGAATTTAAGTGAAAAAAAAATTTTACTCAAAATTAGAATTGGTTTTCTCTATGTTAAAAGTTTTTTTTTTGATTTTTGGTCTACTTCTGATAAGAGATTATGAAAGGTTTTTCCAAAATAACCTCCTATGATTTGGATTATCTTTATCGGATCTTTGATTAAACTGAGCCTTCTCTATTAAGAGAGTTCTTTTGAACAATTATTTAACTTTCTATATTTACCTGTGAAGTCTTCAATCGATCACCTTGGTTAACTGAGTAACTACTACTTCACAGTGACCTAATGTTCCTATTTGATCAAGTGTTTTTAAACCTTTTGATTTTTTAATTGAATAACAGTTGATAACCTTTTTATGTTTTTAATAAACCTCCCCCAAATCAAATTCTAAATGAAGCCTTTTTGACTGTGAACAAACTTTAAGATTTTCCAGAGGGTCCCTGGAACATTTCAAAAGATTTGTTTTCTCTCCTTATAAAATGAAAGATGTTAAGCTAATTTGGGTTACTTGACGTGTAAATGTCATGGAAAGCACTGTCAACACCAAGCCTCTTTTATGTTGTATTTGTACAGAAAATCGTGTTCTCAACATTGATGTGTCCTGGTATCATGTAATCAGTCAGAATCCGGCTGTTACCTTAAAATGTACATCAGAGCAATAACTACAGTTCCTTATCAAATGAACTCTCATCAGGTCTTCAGCCACGGGCATCTTAAGTCTTTGTCATTTACCAAGAGTTACTGTCTTGCTTAGAGGCTTTTGCAAAAGTGTTTCTTCAAAAGGGCTTCATCTCTGAGGAGATTCATGGAAGGGGCTTTGGCAAACACAGGTTTATGATAACTTTAAACTCGTAAAACTGACCTGGGTAAAAATTTCCAGATCTAATGGAAAAAAACTGGATTTAAGCAGAATAAGCATTAGTAACACAGGAATGAACTGATGAGGACGATGATTACAATTTTTACGATCTTCTGTTTGAAACATTGCTGGCACTTCAGTGTGTTTCCCTTTCCAGATTTGAGATTTCTCTTGAGCTGTCATGATTGGCAACAATTTGGTAAAGTCTACCTCTGTAAACAAGGGTAAACGTTTACTTTTTTTCTTTATCTGATTTCTCCAGAGACTCTTGAGTACTCCCTTTATGGCAAAACAGTTATTTACATAAGGTCAGTGAGCATCTGCTCTCCTGGGAACAGAACTCAGTTGCCTGTATTCGCCATATTACCAAGGCTTTGACTGGAATTTCACGTGTGAGAGATGTGGGCGTAGACTCAGATGTGACCAGACTAAGCTTTAAAGAACTAAGACTGACTTTACGGAGCCAATCAAGTCCCTTGGAAAAACTGAACTCTCACTCTGGTACCAAGGCTCCCAGGGCCTTACCAGGTGAGTGTGAAAGGTGACTTCCTGGCAGGCCCGGGAACCTCAGGACGCGTTTCGGACCTCAAGAGAGGAATTCATCCAAACGTACAGTATTGAAGGGAAAATCTGATTCCAAGGGTTTGGCTTGGCTTCCTGTCCTCAGACTTTAGAGTTCAACATGACATTCTTTACAGCGAGCAGTCTTTAAATGTGCTTACATGGTCACTCACTATTCTTTCTGCACTTATGTAATTAACCAGGCCCAGTTTAATGCAAATTCGTTTTACTGAGATTATCTTTGATAAAATAAATGCAAGTGATTGTAGAGAAAAAAAAAATGATGCCTGCACCTCTGTAGATACTAGATTCGAATCCCGTTAATCGTTTTTGAGGTTTTGTTACATAGCTGTAAACTGGACTGGATCTTGACTGCTTCCGGTTTGCTCAGTTAACTAGCAATGACTCTGCAAACCGACATTTCCAGTTTCCTCCCACCCTTCTGATTTGGAACCACTAAGAACAAAGACTGCCCTTGGGTCTCTCTGGAAGGGACTAAGCCAGATTTTCCTCCCTAACCAGATGGCAGCCAAGCCACAGGGACTGGGATCCTGGGTGTACAGCTCACAGCTGAAGGCATCCCCCCCGACCTCTGGTCTGTGGACACCGCCGAGGGCCTCGAGAGCAAACTGACCGAGAAAAGCAGCAGCCTGCCATCTCACTTTAAGTATGAAACCCTCTCTTCAGTTTCTTTGGTCTGGCATTGGCCTGGGACAATGCCCCCAACACCCCTATCTCCCAGGCCATTGCTAAGTGTGGGGGTGGGGTGGGGTGGTACCTTTTAGATTGCTGGATTTCTCATCAGAAAAACTCTGATCTCTCCATGATAGGAGGGAGCCCCTGGTCTGTGTCCCTTTCTCTGGTTAACAACCCCCAACTTGGGGAACTTTGCATTCAAGCTCTGTACAAAGAAAGGGACACAGTGCAGGTGACCGAACACTTCCTATGCCAGGGCCCTGTTCGTGAGCCGCGGTGACCTGTCGCACCTGGATGAACACTTTTGAGGAAGTGGAAGCTCAGTTACATAAAAACACTGAACAAGCCATTCGGCTTAGAGAGGTGACTCCTTCAGTGGGGTTTTTCTTTCCATTTTGATTGGCTTGGGTCCTGCGGCTGAAGAGCACTCCAGACATTGTCCCTAGCTACTGCCCACCAAGTAAATGACCTCCCTAAGAGGAGAACTTCAGAAAGGGATGAAGAGAATGGCCAGCTTAAAAACGGTCACCCCGAACTCTGTGGCCTGTGAATGCCACACAGAGGATCATAGGAAACAGAGCTTTGAAACGGCAGTTGGGAGTGGTACTAATGCCTTAAATTTTGATCACATCCCTCAGTTAAGCTGAGGGTCTGATCAAAAGATGGGGGTGGGTGATTGTTTTTAAAAAAAAAAAAAAAAAGAGATAATAGTCCCACAATGGAATCATTTATGCTAAACCAACATCTCCAAACCGGGACTTCATGCCTAACCTAACTGCAGTTCCAGCCTTCCCCAGGAACGTAACCTTAACCGGTCAGCCTGGAACCCCCCTGATCAGCACTAGTGAGGGTCCATCTGGCAGACCCTTTCATCCTCGAGAGGAAGGTGGCCGTGCTGAAACAATGTGCTCTTCCCTTGTCGCTCCCTGCTTCCTGCCTAGAAAAGGCTCCATTTCACACAGCTCCTCAGAGCGCCTTTCTGTGTGAGAGATGAGATGCTGCTCGAGTCATTAAGTGTTGAAAACAGATAACTGGGTCTCTAAATTTACTCAGTCGGATTTTCTGTTTTAACACTTTCCAGACCCTCTGGTTTTCCCCTGGTGGTGTCACAGATCAGAGAAACTTTGGGTACTTGAATTATTAATATTTTACTCTAGCATAATTAAAAGGAGAGGAAAGCTATTTTTCTGTGTTTTTTCCTTCCTGTAGGTGAACATTTAGTTACCCACGAGATGACATGTCACTAAGACACTTCCGTGGTGTGGGTGCGTAGGAAGCACTATCTGGACAAAGAAGTAGGGTAAGGATGAATACTCTTCCCCGTTTCCAGCTGGGAAGGTTCACCTTTCTTAGCTTCCGTTTTCCCATAGGTAAAATTGAACAAAAATAGCTACTTCACTGGGATTAACAAAATCAGATATACTTAAAGTTCCTAGGAAACTATCTGGCACAAGATAGGCTCCCCAAAAAGGTAGTTTTAATTATATTTTTCTTTAAAGTATGTTGGAGCAGAGATGGCTGGTTGCCTATCTTTCTTTCTTAGTAAAAAAAAATTTATTCTGGATGACAATGTGCCCATCTGAAAGATTCAATGTTCTAGCTTTCCTTACAGCTACAGAAGAGTCAGACAGATGTAAGCCAAAGTTTTTTGTGGGCCTTATGGAGAAGTGGTTTAATGAAGAAGAGTTATTCTCTCTTCCTCCTGCTTCCTGAATAGATTGTGGCTATGAGGGCTGGACTCCAGCAGCCATGCTGGGCTGTGGAGTACCTTTGAAGATGGAAACCTAGTGCAGTAGATGATGGAACGGGGCAGATGGTTCCTGGATCTCTGACATCATAGAACTATCATACTTGCTTTGAACCATACATGTGTTACTCCGTTTATATGAAGAGAGAAACACTTCCATCACATTTAAGTCATTATTATTTTGTGTCCTGTTACTAGCAGCCAATGCAATTTCTAATCAACATACACATTATTTCACATTTATTCAATTCTGAAATTGGGAGATGGCTTCTAGTATATAGTTTTAAAATAATTTTGTCTATCAAGAAAATAAGGCATCTAATTATTAATGGTGTCTTAAAGGAAACAGATTATTCTTCCAAGTTAGGACTTCTTTTTCCTATTTACTACTTAGAGAACGCTTTCCTTTTCCTACGTAATTCTAATTTAATCACCAGTTTTAGAGTCTTATGAACAGTAGGTCCCCAAGAGATGTTTGTTGAATTAATTTAATAGCAACCTTCTAAAGAAAGTAGTTTGTGAAATGTGCTTTCAAGGTTTTATGATTAATTTATTTTTAAAAGATTTTAATTTACTTGTTAGCAAAGTTAAAAGATTCCACCCAAGGACCCACCGATCTACACATGAAACAATTTCTCCTGAAAAGCTGATGGAACAGCTTCTGCACGAGAAATGACAGACCATGTAGAGCTGAATAAGAGGTATGGAGACCCTGCATCAACAGGAACTACCCGTGACACAGTGATTTAAAGGGCACTTAGACTACGTGTGAAGGAATCCACTTACTAACCCCTAGAGCATCTGCCAAACACATGGGGAACTGCTGGGACTCACGCCAGGGTTGGAGTTTTTGAGGACTGTAATTTTTTGTATCCCCTCCACCTTAATAGATGGCTAGGAACAAAGTCCAGACACTCTATAGCCAGCCTGCCAAGGCTGCCACAGCATGCCCCACGTCCAACCAGCATGGCCACGGGACACCCTAGCTCCAGCCTTTCTGTGAAGGCAGCCCCAGCATGCTCCAGACCCCCACAGCCAGCCAGTCTGCCAAAAACCCCAGAAAAACTGCTAATGAAATAGAGAAAAGTTAGTTACCTGATTTAAGAGTTCAAAGTAATGGTCATAAAGATGCTCACTGAACTCAGGAGAAGAATGAACACAGGGAAAACTTCAACAAAGAGTTAGAGCAAATCAAAACTGAATAATATGATAACAAATGAAAAATACACTACAGGGAATTAAAAGCAAATTAAACGATACAGAAGAATGGGTCAGCAATCTGGAAGACAGAATAGTGGGAATCACCCAACCAGAACAGCAAAAAGAAAAAATAAATAGAGGCTAGCTTAAGTTACCTCTGGGGGACAACATCAAGCCTACTGACATTCACATTTTAGGGGTCCCAGGAGGAGGAGAGAGAAAGGGGCTAAAACCTTCCCTGACTTGGGGATGGAAACAGATATCCAGGTCCAGGAAGCACAGAGTCCCAAACAAGATGAACCCAAAGAGATCTGCATCAGGACACACTATAATTAAAATGGCAAAAATTAAAGGTAAGAATATTAAAAACAGCAAAGGGAAAAGCAAATAGTCACAAATAAAGAAACTTCATCAGAAACTTTTGCCAGAAGGCAGTGGCATGATATATTTAAAGTGCTGAAAGGAGAAAACGTACACCAAGAATACTCTACCTGGTAAGGTTATTCTTCAGAGTTGAAGGAGAGATCAAGAATTTCCCAAACAACAAAAACTAAAGGAGTTCATCACAGCTAAACTGGCCTTACAAGAAACGTTAAAGGGTCTTCTTTAAGTGAAAAGGCAAGGCCATACCTAGAAATATGAAAAAAAAAATCTCACTGGCAAAGGCAAATATATAGTAAAGGCATAGGACAGCCACTTAAAAAGCTAGTATGAAGGTTAAAAGAAAAAAAGTAAAATGAACTATAACTACAAAATAAAAATATGTAAAATATAATGTCAAAACACACTGGGGAGGGGAGTACAAATGTAGCTTTGAGAATGCTTTTGAGCATTCAAGCTTAAGTGACTTTGAACTTAAAATAAACTGACATATAAATATATGTTGTTGAGACACATGGAGCTCATGGGTAACCAAAAACCTATGATGCACAAAAAATGAAGAGAAAGGAACACAAGTGTAACATTAGAGTCACTGATCAAACCACATGGGAAGAGACAAAGGAACTAGAGGACCTACAAAAAGAGCCAGAAAGCAGTTAAAATGGCCGTAAGTACATACCTAGCAATAATCACTTTAAATCAATGCTCCAATCAAGAGACACAGGGTGGCTGGATGGATAAAAAAAAAAACAAGACCCCTCTACATGCTGCCTCCAAGAGGCTCACTTTAGATCTAAAGACAGACTGAAAGTGAAGGGACAGAAAAGGATATTCCATGTAAATGGAAATGAAAAGCTGGGGTAGCAATATTCATTTCCAACAAAATAGACTTTAATACTGTAACAAGTGACAAAGAAGGGTATTACATAATAATAAAGGGCTCAATCCAAGAAGAGGATTTAATATCCATAAATATCTATGCACTCAACATAGAAGCCCAAACATATGTAAAGCAAGCATTACCAGGCACAAAGGGAGAAACTGAGAGTAATGCAGTAACAGTAGGGGACTTTAACTTCCCACTGTCAGCAATGCATAGATTAGCCAAACAGAAAAATCAACAAGGAAAAGCTGGCCTTAAATGACACATTAAACCATAAAGATATACAGAACATTCCATTCAAAAATGGAATACAGATTCTTTTTGTACATTTTCCAGGTAAATCATGTTAGGGCACCAGAAAATTTAGACTGAAATCATATCAAGCATCTTCTCTGACCACAATGGTATGAAACTTTCCAAAATCTATAGGATGCAGTTCTAATAGGAAAGTTCATGCCTACCTCAAGAAATAAGAAATATCTCAACCAAATTTTATACCTAAAGGAACTAGAAAAAGAGGAAACAAAGCCCCAAGTTAGTAGAAGGAAGGAAATAATTAAGATCAGGGTGGAAATAAGTAAACTAGAGACAAAAATAACAGTAGAAAAGATAACTGAGACTTAAGGGGTGGTTCTTTGAAGAGATAAACAAAACTGATAAGCTTTTAGCCACTTTCATCAAGAAAATAGATGGCTCAGATAAATACAATCAGAAATAAAAGGGAAGTTACAGCTGACACCACAGGAATACAAAGAATCATGAGACAACCTCAAAGAAATGGATAAATTCCTAGTAATATTCAATCTTCCAAGACTGAATCAGGAAGAAATAGAAAATCTGAACAAACCCATTACCAGAAGTGAAACTGAATCAGTAATAAAATAAAACTTCCAATAAACAAAAGTCCAGAACTAGACTGCATCCCAAAGGAATTCTACCTAACATATAAAAAAAAAGTAATGAAAAGTAAGGAATGCTTCTAGACTCATTCAACAAGGCCAGCATTACCATGATGTCAAAACCAAAGACACCACACAAAAAAAGAAAATTACAGGCCAGTACCTCAGATGAATATAGAGGTAAAAATCCTCAACAAAACATAAGCAAACCAAATTCTTTCAATATATTGTTCAAACACCACGATCAAGTGGGATTTATCACAGGGATGCAAAGATGGTTCAATATCAGCAAATAAATCAGTATAATACACCATGTTAACAAAACGAAGGATACAGATGATACAAAGCATTTGACAAAATTCAATATCCATTCATGATAAAAACTCTCATCAAAGTGGGCACAGAGGGAATGTACCTGAACATAATAAAAGCCGTGTGTGACAAACCCACAGCTGGCATCATATTCCACGGTGAAAAGCTGAAAGACCTTTTCTTCTAAGATCAGGAACAAGCCAAGGACGCTCACTCTCATCACTTTTACTCAACATAGCATTGGAGGTCCTAGCCATAGCAATCAGACAAGAAAAGGAAATAAAAGGTATCCAAATTGGAAAGGAAGAGAAACTGACTATTTGCAGATGACATGATACTACGATCCACAGAAAACCTTAAAGACACCACGAAAAAACTATGAGAGCTAGTAAATTCAATAAAGTTTCAGGATAGGAAATGAAAATACAGGAATCTGTTCCATTTCTATACACTAATAATGAACTATCAGAAAGAGAGACCATGAAAACAATCCCATTTGCAACTGCATCAGAAAATGAAATACCCAGAAATAAATCTAACCAAAGAGGTGGAAGACCTGTACTCTGAAAACTAAAAGACACTGACAGAGGAGATTAAAGAGGACACGAAGAAGTGGAAAGACATCCCATGTTCATGGATTTGAAGAATTAATATTGTTAAAATGTCCATACTGCTGAAAATAGCCCACAGATTTAATGCAACCCCTATCACAATACCCATTTTTCACAGAACTAGAACAAATTATCCTGAAGTTTGCATGCAACCACAAAAGACCCTGAATAGCCAAAGCAATCTTTGTTTTGTCAAGCAAGTCCCACACTGCTTAAATCCTCGTTGTTATATAAATTAAACCAAATTGCAAAAAGTAAGCAAGCAGATAAAAGAATCCATAAATAGGGCCCTTTCCCAACTGACTAAGTTAGAGAATTACTCGGAGTGAATCATCATTCATGTCAGTGGCTGCTTTTTACACTCACCAGTGGTATTTGCTTACATACAAGGTCTGAATGAGAAATCAGGGCATCTCAAAACAACTCAGCGTCCTTCAGAAAGTGTAATGCAAGCTTTGCCTCCCCACCATCTCTTATTTCTAAAAGGACTCAATTCTTTGAAATCTAAGGAGTGAGACAGTCATTTTAGATTTGATGTGTGGATTCTCTGCCACGTGTTCTCACTCATCTGCTTCTCTGGTTTTGGTAAAGCGTTACAGAGGCTTGGGACCTTAAGAGCATTTCCTGTAACAGGAACAAAGCAAACACTGCCTGAGATGGTAACTGACAAGCAGAGGCGGAAATATCCCCGTTTTCTGCAAAGCGGGATTCAGAACAGCCTTCCCCGTAAAATGCAAACATACAAACAAACATACAAAAACCGTGGGAAAAGATGCCAAGTGAAGCCGGATTATATAATGCCTCCTAGAAGCCTGGTCTGAAGTGTATTTAGCCTTCTGACAAAAGCCTCGCAATATTTCAAGAGGAAAAGTGGACAGCAGGTCTAGAGCGCAGAGCAGGAGAGCGGGGCCGAGTTCCTTACTTTGCCGTTTGGTGACGTACCTGCACCATCCCAGAGCAACAGAGACTTTTAATCTCCAGGAGGAAATTTCTAGCAGGGAATTTCTCGAACCCTCGTTATCAGAAATTCCAAACTCCTTCCTGCTTCAGAACATAAGCCTACTTTCTCTTAAACAGCTTCTCCTAATCCTTCTACTCCTTAATGCCTCCTGGTTGCAGCCCCTCCACCCCTCTTGCCCAAGACCCTTTCTGCCTATTCAAATTCTAATTTCTAGTTTTTCTCAGCTCTGGTGCTTAGAGCCTACATTCCTCAGTTTAACATTACTCACCACCTTTAGAAGGATCATTCTTGCCTCTTTTATCAGAGTATGAAATTCTCCAGGTTAGGAACTGTATTAGATGCTCCTGTACCTTTCACAGTGCTTTGAATACACATATGATCACTGAGTGCTTTTTCACTGTCAGTTTCTCTTTATTTTAGTTTAGTGTATTGATCATTTAGAGGTCCTCTGTAACTTACACACATACTAAGGTAGGTCATTATCATCAAGGCTTGAAACAGAACAAGAGAAAAAAATCTTCACCCTCTTTCGCCCTTAACCACGTGGTCCCACGTGGGTCCACTTACTTATTCTAAGTTACACTCAGCGGGGATTGGATCAAGAAGAGCAGAGAAATAAAGAGAGAAAATCATAAAGCTCGTCCACGAGGGCTGATCTACAAGGATGTTCATTTCAGTGTTATTTAAACCAGAACAAAAAGTTAGAAACATTCTGATTAGATAAGTCACATTGTCTTAACATATTTAAACCTAGAGAGTGTTACAAATGCAAGTTATGGAACAATATGTACATATAGTGGGTCGCTATTTTTATTTTTTAAAATCTAGTGGCTGAAAAATCTAGAAGGCTAAACTTCAAAGTATTAATAGTGATTATATCCAAATGGCGGAATTATATATGCTTTTGTTCTCTGAGCATGTAAGTACCTTCCAAATTTTGTAAAATGATCCCAAATAACTTTTAAGTCAGAAAATTTTTTTTAAAAAATTTTTAAGGAAAAAGTTGAGGAGGAGAATCTTCCCAGAACAGGAAAGACACTTCTGACAAAAATCACCCTTTTGCCTCGCTGCTCAGGACCTCACTGATCCATGCTGAAGGATGACCTCCTACTGTCCTTAAAAAGGACAATAACAGTGCATGCACATCTTGATCTGTTTTTTCCAACTTTTGTCTCTTCAAATACACGTATGGTAGACGAACAGACAGGTGCCACACCCTGTCTCCCCCCTACAAAGCACTGCTGTTACATAAGTCACACACTGCTTAGAACCCTTGTATGTAAGTTAAACCAAACTCTGCAAAACAGGTGAATAGACAAGTTCAGAAGGAAAGGAAGGCCCTTTACCAGCCAAGACATTAAAAAAAAAAAATTAACATGTCAGTGGTGTTTAGAGGAAAAGAAACTTGTTTAAATAGATGGAAGATGGACTCAGATAGAGAACTACATGGAGACAGCACCCCACATCTCCAAATGAGGGCTGCCAGGGGCACCCAGCTTTACTGGGTGAGATATGGATGAAGGGGTGTTGGGGTGGAAGCCTTACCTTGGTCTGGAACGTGCAGAACATGTGCGTTAAGAACGGATGCTCCCAGGCCAAGGAGAGAACTCGCTTCTCTACCATTGTACACTCCACATCGTCGTCCATCAAAACCACATCTTTCTTTAAGGCTTTTATTGCAAAAAACTGATTGGTTTTCTTGAACTCTGCCAGGAAGACCTAGAAGGAAGGGGAACAAGTGACTTTATTTTAGACTTCGGATTCACACTCATTAAAGAAGAGCCACAAAGTCCTTCTCCGATCCTCCGCCATCCCCTTTTTATGGAGGCAAAACAGCTTGCTGGCGTGGGATGGTATGAAACAGTTCCATCCTCTCTGTACCTTTCAAAGGGTTTCACAGAGCTACTGTGCACATGGGATGGGTTATTATCAGCCCCTGAAAAATTCTATCTAAAAAAGTGTGCCCTGTCTGCCCAGGGACCTGAGTACGTTTATTTAAAAAATTCAGAGACAAATGTGCACTGAAGGAAGCAGCAGCAAGTAGTGGAAAGGAGGACTTGACTGCTCTTGAAATATCACTGAAAATGAGCGTACAACCTTACTCCAAGTTTTACCCACTTTTTCAAGGCAAAAAAGAATGTGTGAGGAACAGAGGTGTCCCGGTGTGCTTAAAGAATGCATCGCATTTCCTCTGATGGTACAGACACCAGTACCATCTTCAGGACCTACTATGTGCCAGACATTCTGCTGTGTGCAAATTTTATTGTCTGTTTAATTTTTAGCTCAGAACACTCTGCAAGAGATCGTAATTAAAAAAAAAAAAAAAACTAGGCTCAAAGGATAACTTAACTTCTTCAAATTCATGGAGCTACTCAGCGGAAAATCTGACTCCGAAGTTTACTTTTGCCCCTTGCTTTCAAGAACACCAGATGGCACATAATGGAGAGTTTCTCCAGCTTTCACTTTTGCAAATGATGCAGCAACAGACAATTGACAGCAGTGAAGACGTAGCATTTGGAGACAGAAAGCTCCAGCTCAGGCCTCATTTTGCAGATGCTTTACTAGCTGTGGGAATGTGGGCAAACAAACTAGCCTTCCTGGGGCTTCAGTTTCCTAATGTGTAAAAGGGTTAACTCTCACTGCATTGCTAACTTACAGGACTGCTGTGAAAATCAAAAGGGAAGTGATTTGTGAACTACAGAATGCTTTCTAAATGACAGTGGTTGGAATCTAAGAAATGAAACGAATTTATATAACAAAACAGAAACAGACTCATAGAGAACAAACCAGCGGTTAGTAGTGGGGAGAGGGGAAGCGGGGAGGGGCAAGATGGGGGAGGGGATTAAGAAGAACAAATTATTATGTATAAAATACATAAGCAAAGGATTCTATTGTACAACACAGAGAAATACAGCTATTTTGTAATATCCTTTAATAGAGTGTAATCTATAAAACTATTGAATCACTATGTTGTACATTTGAAACTAAATATTATAAATCAACTCTACTTAAAAAAAAAACAACAAACCCTTGTCATGTGTTTCTTTTAGTAACTTCTAGGGAACGTTGAAGTCAGTGACGCTAAACCAGTAGTGAAAATGCACATGTCTATGTTTAAAATAATATAGTGTGGACACATAGCTTTGGGGTAGTTGGCTCAATAGAGGGGATAAAGCCCAGATGAGAATTCAGGCAAACAAGTGATGTGCGTATCTCCAGAAAAACACGTAGTTTGTTCTCCTGGGCCTCAAAGTCAACGCAGATCCAAAACACAGAGGCTGCCATATTGGTGAGGAACCATATTTTCCATGTAGAGTGAAAAGAAAGAAGAAAAACAAGTGTTGGAGTATTTTTAGTGTTGTGAGAAAAGGAAATAATGGCTGTCCTATTCTGCTTCAGTGTGTCACCCCCATCACCTTGGGCCCCACGTGCAGTCCCCTGGGAGTACAGGGACCTGGGGTTCTGATGGTGAGGAGCTTACTGCTTTGGACATAGAGCAGAGGGTACGTGGAGCTCTCAGCTGTCCCTCGGGTTATTTGCTAAGGCATACAGGTTTAACTTAATGCCTTATTAACCTTGCTGAAATGGAGAAATCCGCACGGGAACAAAGACAAACATTTCATTAACAATTAGAAGTCCTCTTTCGGTAATTGCTTCTTTCAATAAAACATCCCCAAACCAGCCATAAACTAAGAAGCTGAAAAGGCAATTTCCATCTCTGTAATGTGCTTTCAATTTTTGGTAACAGGTTATAATTGCACATTAATTGATGCTAAATTTTAATGAAGACTGGCTGTAAAATTGCCTATTACACTCAGATTAACACCAAATGCGCCTGCTGTGGTTCACGTCATTGTGGAAACGAACTAAATGAGCTAACAGATATCAGCTACGGCCTGCAGGACAGAGTGGATTTTGCCCAAGGCGATGCCTTGGTATTTAAATCCAAACCCCAATTGCAGCACAATGTCACTCAACCATGGCAATGCCCGGTTGCATTTTTGCTTGTTTATTATTAAGTAAACCAGGTAGGTTTTGCAGCCAAGGTGAGCAGGTGCTGAGCGTAACACTGGCCTTGACTGAACAAATTCATGGACCAGTAGTTTCCATCTAAAATTCCCCTAAGAGTGGCATCCAAGAATATAAGACGACAGAGGTTCCCGTGAATACTGAGCCTTATTATCCAACAACCTTAAAGTCTATATTCCATGACACCCCTCTTTACCGTCACTGGCTTGAAAATATTCTCTGGTCACCAATAGCTGATTATTATTTCTCAGATTATGCCTTCTTCTTCCCTGTCCTCTCCTCACCCTCTGTTGACTGACTGCCAGCCATGACTTGAGTGAGTGGCAGGAATAATTGAGAGGAAGGACCTTCTCCGTGAACCTTTTCCCAGGGCTCAAGCTACAGTCGTATTATGGGCTGAACTGCGTCCTTTCCAAATAAATCCTATGTTAAAATCCTAACCCCCCAGCACCTCAGCGTGTGACCATATTTGGAGGCAGGGTCTATTCACAAGGTAGTTACGTTAAAACGAGGTCATCAGTGTGGGTCCCAGTCCAAAATAGGGCTGGTGTCCTTATAGGAACGGGAGATTGTGAAAGACGTGGAGGGACGACCATGCGAGGACACAGGGAGAAGACAGCTCACAAGCCCAGGAGAGAGGCCTAGGCAGAAACAGCCCTGTCCACATCTCGGTCTCTGACTTCCAGCCTCCAGAGCTGGGAGAAACACATTCCCACCGTGGAAGCCCCTCGGTCTGCAGGACTGGGACACGGTGGTCCCAGCCAGCGACTATGAGGCTGAGAACACTCGGGAGGGAAAAAAAAAAATCACACAGAAAGTAAAACCACACCCCAGCTTTGAGAAGGGAGCAAAACAACAACAAAAAACACCAATGAAACAAAAATATCTCTGTGAAAGAGGAACTGGCTGAGGCACCTCACTTCTTTGGTGTCTAAAGATAGCAAACTCGTAAACTCGTGGGATGGACACCTGACCTGAGAACCCTGATTCCCCGGCAGCAGGGGCTGACTTCCTAGGGCCTCCGGGTCCCTATTCATACACTTCTCTGTCTTCTAACATGTATAATATAATAAAGTAAGTATAATATAATATAGTAAGTATAATACAATATAATACAATCTAATCTAATCTAATCTAATCTAACAGTTCCTGACCAGGAATGCCCTCTGCACACGCACACGTGGATTTGGTCCCACCGGTCCCCTAGTTCCACTGGCCAAAAGTTTGCTCTGCAATTTCTGGAAGTTGGTCCGCAGACTCCTACACGCGGATCCTACCTTGCCAAAACTTCCTTTCCCCAGCATCTTGTGCAAGATGAAGTCCTCGATTTTTAACTTCATATGTAGAGATGGTCTTTCTCTGTTCAGTCCAGGTTCTGGACGGTGGCACGCCTTCTCCACCTCATCCAAGGGCGACTCCCAGGAGATTCCCTGAGGCTCTGGAAATGGCAAGCCAACGGTTAAAAGGAAAGAAGGAACCGTGGAGGGTCGTTCTAGCTGCTTGGAGAACACGCTTTCCTTTCCACGTCCCACTCTGAAGCTCTGTTCACAAAAGTGAAGAAAGAGGTTCCTGCGGTGCAAAAGCATCACCTCCTGCCTGTGAGCCTGGCGTGGGGCGTGTGGTGTGGGGACCGTGTCCCTTTTTGCAATAGACCCGGAAAATGTTCAAGTTAGGAAGCATTCCAGTCAGCGTAAAGCCATGTATGCAACAGGAATGGACACTTTTTAATAATGTCAGATCATGGGCAAAGAGGAATTTTAACCAAATTTGAGGGAAAATGATTCTTTCCTGCTTGCATGGCTCGCAGACACCGTGGCGTCAAGTTCTGTGACTTACCACGTGGGGGAAGAAGTAACAGACAGCAGGTCATTGAAGATCCAAGTCGCATCCTTCACCACAGGCTTCAAGTCAAGACACTGCCTACTCTGATCATCCCTGAGACACAGTCTACTTCTCTGCCTGGAGCAGCTTTCCAAATCTAATCTAAACCTTTCTTTAAAAATTTTTTCAGTCAATTTATTCCTCACCCCATGCCAGAGGAAGTGCAGAAAAACTCTTTTTGGAACCTTCCTCCCACTCCCTTATAACGGTTCTTTTTTAAAAATTGAAATACATTTGACATACCACGTTGTGCCAATTTAAGGCGCGTAACACGCTGAGCGATACATTTATACACCGTGATGCCACTGGACAGTTAGCACCTCTGTCATAGCACATAGCGTTTCTCTTTTGTGGTTGGAATAAAGACATCTATTTCCCAATCTCTTGGTTTGTCTTTCACGTTCTCCGTAAGTCCCAGGAAAAGAAGTACTTTATAATGATGCTGAAGCTACCCAGGTGCCAGTACCACACGGGCACGTCTTCCATGAAGGACTCTGGAACAGTAGCCTGGATGGACTTCCATCGCGTCATGAATGTTAAGGACGCCGGGCTTTTCTTCCTCCTCCTAATCTTAAACGTCCCAGAAAAGCCTCAAAGGTGCGGAATCAGATGGGCTGGGGTGTTCCTACTCTTATGGTGGATTTGTTCCTGTAAAACCGCTTAACTGTGGCAGGCAGTGACACTGCAACCCTAAGGAAAGGTCTGCCGTTGTTTCCTCCAGGCCATTCCATCCCCCCCCCGCAAAGGCTTCACTCCTAAGAAGTAGGAACCTCTTAAGCTGGGGCTAGATCTGTAACCTCTAAATAGCAATGAATCATTTACCGGGCCAGGTAAATGGAGAATCTAAACCCAGAGGACTCAGGCCTACCAGGCTTCGCTCCGGACCACGACCCTGCCGCGGGGCAGGAAAGCGCGTACCTCTTTTCCCCGGAGCTGGAACGTACGGCAGCCTCGCTTCGTCTTTTATGGAGCACGGGAGACCAATTTCGACGGGACCTTCTCTGAAGATGTGTTCAGAATCTCTTAAGCAGCGAGCCTAGGTTACAAATAAAGAGTGAGACCACCGGGCACTGACTGGACAGCTCCGCCTGCCGTCCGAGGGCAGGAAGCCGCTGAAGATCCTAAGTGCACAGGATAACGCAGCTCTCCCGTCCCTCGGAACTCTCAGGTCCCCACATCCTAGGAATGTCTGCCGTATTTTATGCACCAGCAGAACGTGTTTGCTCCTTCATACTTTTCCGGGGGGCTACCTGACTTCTTTCATGCCATCTACATCATTTGGCCATCATTTGAAGACCGACGGGAGGGGAACTAGCTTACACAGGCAATGCTTAGTCTTAGAAAGGGTTTGTTCTCGGATGTGAGGCTTCAGCACGGTACTAAGTGGCAAGGCAAAAGCTGCCGTGGACTCAGTGTTCTGAGGATGATTCTCAGGATGATTCCAGCAAATAAACGTTCCCCCGCCACCCCCGGCTATTAGATAACCCTCGTATATAGGTAGAAAGCTGACAATACATCCTCAGTATGTTTCTGCCCCTGCTCAGTCTGTGAAGGAATTAAGATCTTATAAAGATCCACACAATACAAATGCATTAATTAAGTATCACGGGGGTGGGGATTAGGGCACCAGGATGGAAGTCAGGGTCAAGGCAAGTGCTCAGAAACAGACCTCATGTTGTCCAGTAGGGCTGCTACAGTCAAAAAAAAAAAAAAAAAAAAAAAACAGAGGGCCTGGGACAGTCCTTGTTCAGTTGAAACTGCGTGAACTTGTCACCTAGAAAGCCTTTCCTACCTGCTGAGTGCTCTCGATCATGGCCAGCGCTTCAGCCATTAGCTTCTGGTTTATGCCACAAAGGTTGGCCACCTTTGTCTGGCACCTGTGATGTACGTTCATGCCACATGCTGAAAGGAAGGAAACAACACCTTGAGCAAGAGTGACAGGACCGACTTCCGCGGACTTGGCACGTGGTCTGTCGTAGGGGCATGTACGTCAGAGGAATAACCGGCCAGCCCCCGCGCCGTCCTCTCAGCAGAGGGAGACACTGGAGACGAATAAATGGGGGCAGTGCTTCTACGATGTCCCTGTGCGTCCATCTTCCCTTCCCCAACACACACACACGCACACACACCCACACCCCCAGGTGCTCCTTGGTGTGATGCTGGAAATGACTCCCACCCAGGCGGGACCAGAGCCTCGCTGACGGGGGAGGAAGGTTGCTGCTGGAATGCATTTAGACTGTGCCATCGCTGAGAATAAACAGATGAGTTTGGCTCTCATTCCAGGGCTGATTCCATATTAGCTGGTAGTGACGTGAAATGCTGGGATGCAAGGTCATTACTCCCATGCTAGCCAGGAACCCAGGCATCCCCTGTCCCACGTGGGCTGCCAGGGGCTCCTTTACCCTCTAGACTGAGCCCAGGCTGCAGCTCAGCCTGAGAACTGGAAAAGAGGCAGCGGGGTGGTCCCCGTATACGTGCGGGGGCCGGGGTGGGCGGAGGGAGAGCGGTCTGGAGACCACGTTCTCACCACCCGGGGGAGCTGGGCTGTTTGACTAAATGACCTATAGTGGCTTCTAACTCTGAGACACCCCCCTCCCCATTCTGGAGGAGGGTTCTGACTCCTTAGTCCTGAAAACAGCATGACAAAGGTCTATGCTCCACCTACTCTGACTGTGGGAACCCTCTTGTATGGGGAGGGTGTGTACCTGTGTGTCTGCATAAAGACAATTCTTGCTTCGTGTTGTCAGTCTTAGAAAATTCAAATTCTGGCTTATGAAACATGACCGTTATGACAAAAGAAAAAACTAACAAAGATGTCTAAACACCGGCGGCTAGAATCCCGATCTCATGTCCTACTTGCTTCTATAAAGGTCTATCAGCAGGGACTGTTAGAGTGGAATTAGGCAGGAGAAACGATAAAATCACACTGTTTTGATCTTCTTACCGTATTATCAGCCCATGTGTGTGCAAAAAACTTGGCACAGTGGCGACTCTCAACTAGGTGCTCGCCAAACACAACTTGCTTTCATCTATTAATTTGCTGGGATAAAAATCTCATTGAAATATTTTAGGTGAAATTTTAGCAGTCTTCACCTTTAAACTAGATAAATGGTTCATAATAAAACAAGAAAACAGCATTTTCTACATAAATAAGTATAAACTGTCACTTGTCCCACTATATGTGCATAAAGTCATAAAAATCCATCTGAAATGAAATCTGTTTTAATGTAATAAAGAAACTGCTTATAGTGACTTCTCCCCGCTGAATTCTGCACTGTTTGCGCCACTCATACTTGGACCCGTGGGGTTAGCATCACCTGTGGGGTCAGAGTGAGGGGTTAGCACCTTGCTCTTTAAAACTGTAGCAGAGCTAAGCTCCTCCTGGAGAAGGAAGGCCCCGTGCCCACTAGGAGAACGTCGCTGAGTCTCTTACTAACCTAGTAGGTGATAACTCAGTCTCGGTGAGTGCAAACAGTCCCTTCTGATGACTAATTTCATGTGAATTTTAGTGGAGAGAGAAAGGAGACAGGGTCAGGATGGAGGGGCCCTAGTTACAAAGGAGGCTTATAGGAGAGCAAGAAGAAGAGAGGGCGGGAGGCGGAGAGGCAGACAAGGGCATGGGGGTGGGGGGTGAGGAGACCCGCCCTGCGGGGTTTACAGGAGGAACAGAGAGTGGCTCAGGGAAGGAAAGGGAGGGGAGGAGGGGGGAGGGGAGATGTGAGATGTAGGAGGATGAGGACTGAGGGAAGAGAAGGGAATGGAGAAGAATGTTGGAAAAAGACAGAACAGAGCAGGGCGTGGGGACCGGGAAACAATGCCAAGGAATGCTCGTGGAAGTTCTAAGCTCGGAGGCAGAATCACCCTGTTGGGACCAGCCTGGCCGCTGCAGGTGGGGCGCCCAGGCTCCGGGGAAAGAAAACCTCAACCGTGAGACCATCGAGACCATCGTGGGATTAGAGGCACTGTCAGATGGGGACTGGATTATTCCTCTCCTGTCTGTCCAACCAGAACCCTCTGAGATGCCCTCTTGCCTGGGAATGCTAATATAGTCTCTACAACGCCACGCCCTCTTGAACAGGTGTAGAGGAGAGCGCGCCGTGGTGCTACCGAGGGATCTTAAGGTGAACTTTGACTACATGTGGGTTTGCCTTCAGGAATGATGTGAAACCTAACCTGACCTGCCTCCAACAAGATGTCACTCCAGGCTCCACCAGACACGTGGCTGCCGCTGGGGTGGGGACGAGGCACTGCTAGAGGTGGCCTTCCACCTTCAGCCGTCACTTAGGAGATAAGACATGCATCCGCTGGGGGGCACACATTAAAATGGGGCTGGCACGAAAATATAAAGTGCCTTCTATGTTTAACAATGTTAAATAGAAAGGTCCCTGCCGAGCAGGACACGTCTGTTTTGAATATGTGACCTGGCCGCTCACCCTCACTCAAAAAAGCAGAAGTGTTTTGTCCGTTCTGGTTAGAGTTTTCAGTCCTGACCCCCTAGTCCTGGTGTAACAGCAGCTCAGTTTCTAAAGGTTATTGCCTTAGCAACCTGGATTTTTAGAGCAAGCAAGCTCTTTTTTGCTTTTTCTCAGAGTTGGGTTGAATAACTCAATGGGTTAAGGGTGGAGGCGTGGGCTCTGCTGTCAGGTTGCCTGGAGGGAACGATCAGAGAGTCAGAGCCTCTTACTGTGTGGAGTTCACAGCACCCTCTGGGGACACGCTCTGCAGCCTGAGTCGTGGAGTTCTGTGCAGGACTTCCCACCAGCCAAGCAGACATAGAGGCTTGCTCCTTAATGGAGCCACAGACAGACTCATACTCGCTGGTGCAAAGGAGAGGGACGGGGGCAGGTCCAGTGAACAGGACCAGTCAGGGGAAGATGCTGCCTTCTTTCTCCCAGGGACCAGGTACAAGAGAGGGCAACGGGCCAGGAGCCTTGACGTTGGACCTGATCGATTGTGCACTCATCTGGGATACAGGAATGGGCAGGTGAGAGTGGAGGAAAAGATGACAGTGGATTATTGTCTGGGAAGTTCTCATGCACGATCACGGGGCTCTTCCGGGCTGGCTGGAGAAGTCAGTCATCTGGTCCCCATCCTCCCTCCCAACCTCGTCCTCTCCACCGGTGGGGGGGTTCCGCGGGGTTGGGGCGAGCTCATTTCCCTGGGACTCACCGTCACACTTGAGTCCTTGCCTGGCCAGGCCCCACAGCAGGGTCCCACAGTGCTCGCAGAAGGTTGGGCTCTTGTAATTGTAGACCTTAAATCTATGTGGCATGTCGATTTTGAACCTCTCCTTGTGGAACTGAAAGAGGAGGAGAGTGTGTCACCGCAGGCACGTCCCTGGGTCCCCGACTTTTCATGCTGTAGCAGATATTTTAGCACAATTAACAGAATAATAGAGACATTGCAATGATGTGTGCTGTAAACCTAATTTTTACTTGTCAAGCCTTCAAGTCGTGTTCAAAGAAGGCAGGGAGCCATAAGCTCTTCTAGGTCAAGGGCAAGGGTGTGATGTGCACCTGTCGAGTGACCTGGACACGGCTGAAGTCCGAGGCATTCGCACAGAGAGGCTAATGTTTCAGGAAGAGGAGGCCAGGGTTATTTATTTAAATGGGCTCTAAGTAAACGTACTTCCTTTCCTATTTTAATGTAATATATCCTTATCTCTTTTGACCTCGAGCTTTAACCTTTGGAAGATGTAACATGATTCCTCCTGTAGAGGGAACATTGCTTCGGGTTTGCTAGTGCGGGAGCCCAAAGAATAAACCATTTTCACACCTATTGTACCTGAACTGGGGCGACAAGGGGTGAACACTTCCTCCAGGGGCTGCAGACAAATATGTCACATGTGTTACCTTTTACGCATGTGATAGCGCATATAATCCTCAAAACACCTCATGTGAAGTAGCCTCTGTTAGTATCCTGATTTGACAGATAAGGAGATTGAGCACAGAGAGGGCAAGACGCTTCTCTAGGACACACAGCCATTGACTGAGCTGGAATATCTCTGGGCCTGGCAGTCAGACTCTGAGCGCATCCTCTTACAGCACCCCTCTTCCCTCTCAAAATAAATGTGGTCATTTAGCGGGTGGGGAGAGGGAAGAGGACCAAGGGATGCTGGCAGTAGATATAGTGCAGATTTTTTCTTACAGTGTTCCAGAGTCTACATTCTCTCCTTTAATCAAACTTATTACGTGAACAACGAAAAATCAGGCACTTTGATTCCTGGTCAGAATACCAATATTCTTGTGCAGTATACAAGAATACAGTGTACTTACTTGAGACTTACCATCTCCATAGAAGTTTCTAATTAAACAATTTGTTTGAGAACATGTGTAGTAAAGCCGCCTTATTCACTGAAGTGGCACATGTTCCCGCTGTGGATACCAGGCAAGACTGGGTCTTTACAATGAGTTTCAAATGGCTTGAAAGTCTCCCAGCACTTACTCGAGACATTCTCAACCAAAAACTAACTTTCAGAATTCTTATTTTGTGTAAACGTTTTCATGTAAAAATAGACGAGGTCCAGACTGGATGACTTCTACGTCAAAGCTTGAACCCTAGCCCAAATGGTTCAAGGTGCATCTGGGAAAGATGAGATAGCTGTACTTTCTAACACGACAGTCACCAAGTTGTGAAAAGGTGTGCTGTGCATGCTAAATACACACTGGACTTGGAGAAGTCATATAAAAAATAATGTAAAATCTCTCAATTTTTATATTGATCATATACTGAAATGATAATATTTGGGCAGACTGGGTTAAAGTATATCATTAAGATTAATTCCACCTGTTGCTTCCTGCTTTTTTAATGTGGCTCCTTAAAAGTTTAGAACACTTGTGACTCATTCTACTTTTATTGGACATTAGCCATCGAAGTTAACAGTCACGCTTACAATTTGTGATTTTCCCAGGAAAGCTGAAGGCATCAAGGAAAGGGGAGCAGGAGGGTGGGTTGGAAAGTGGCAATTTGATGTAAACAAACAGAAACATCGGCCTGTGAGACTGAGATCTGAATTCCAGCCCCAGCTCTGCCACTCAGAGGCAGCTGACCTGGGCAAACTACATTCACCTCTCTGAGCCTTAGCAGTCACTTGCAATATGAGGTTATCCCCTTCTGGCTCTCAGTTTTAAAAGAAATTCTACTCTGGAAAAACTCAGCCAATTTGCTTCTCTTTGCCCCTTTGCTGGAGAAAATCACACTCCTGGGCAGGTGGATGCCCTCAAACTCGAATGGACTTACGACGGCTCCGCAACCCTACTGCCTTTCTCCAGTCCCTTGCTTTCCCATCTCTCAGATAATGATTTTACAGACCCTCCTTCCTCCTGAGAGCCACTGGTTGCCTTCTTTCTTCCCCCAGTCCTCAGACTTCACGGAGGACACAAGCCACCCAAGAGAAGCTCCTTCATCTGTCCACCCCAAACCTACAAACCTACCTTCTTCTGCGATCATGTTGTCCTAGCCCCTCCCTGTCCCATCAGAGACTCGCCTCCACGTGGCTTTGGACCTCTTCCCCTCTTGCCAGGATTGACTGCTTTGATGGCCCCTCTCTCTCTAGCTTCATCCAACACTCGTCTCTCCCGAGCGATGGGAGAATTTCTGTCCCTTGTGTTTTATCTCCTTCCAGCTACTGTTCGACTCCAGGGATCTCCTTCCTGGCTGATCTTCTTGATAATATTAATACATAGGTTGCTTCCATGTCATCACCTTCCAGGAACTCTTAGTGCTGGCCAGTGGGCTGAACACCTCTACAAGCCTCTGAAGCTTCTCAGATGGAGGGCTCCAAAGAGCTCCACGTGGCCCTCCCTTTTCTCTGCATCTCAGCTGCACTGAACACACACACCTCTTCTCTCTCTGGCTTCTGTAACTTCACTCACTCTTGGTGTGTGAAGAGGACTCTCTGAACCCTTGTTCTCAGTCTACCCCAAGCTCCTTCTCTCATACTTAACGGCTAATTTTAGATTCCTCTGGGGTCAGCTCTGAGCCCTCTTCCCCCTCACTAGGTAATCTCTCTGGCAGCTTTAAATTCCACCTGTATGATAGTCACTCCCAAAGGAACAGATTTGGTCCATTGGCTCATGTAAATTCCAAGCACAAATAAAATTGTCCAGTTGGTACCTCTGCCTGGATGTCCATAGGCATCTCAGACTGACCTTGTCCAAAACTGAGATATGAATTCCTCCCTCCAGCTCTCTCCTTCCTGTCTTATTCACATTGTCGTGGCTCTGCTCTCTACCCCACCACTCAAGACAGAAACCTGGCCATCATCCATATCACTCCACATCCAATCCATCAGCACAGCCAGCCATTTCTAACACAGATCACCTGGAGCTCTGTTCACTTGGCCCCATCTCCACTATCACCACCTTGGTACGAGCCACCAACCTCCCACCCTGGTGGGACTCCGTCAGTCCCCGCCAGTTTCACTTTCACATCCCCACCCGCAGTTTCCCTACAGCCGTCACAAAGCAACTTCTCACTACCAGTTACATAAAATGCAACCAGGGGCTAAAAGATCCCCGCCCGGTCTAGGTCCTGCCACGTCCCCAACTTCGTGTTTCGTTCTCTCTCTTGTCCTGGCTGCTCCGGCCATGCCAACTCACTTCATTTCCTGGACACGGTGGGCTCCTCCCCTCGGGCCCTGTCTGTGTGGGGGCTCCTTCCCCCTGCTGTTCACAGAGCGGGCTCCTGTCACTTCCAGCTCTCAGCCTATGTGCCTCCTCCCTTGGGAGATCCCCTGACCTTCAGTGCAAGGAGGTCACCCAGTGATTTTCCATCCTCACACCCTGTTGGCTATTTTCATAGCACTCAACGTAAGTGGAAACTGTACGCAGCCATTGGTTAATTATCCATTTCTCCAACTTCATGGTAAAGTCCATGGAGGCAGGACCAGGTCTGTTTTGTGCTCTGCAATACATTGTACCTAGTAGCGTATCCATGTATTCGATACACAGCAGATGTTTGCTGAACCAAGAAGGAAAGGGTGGGAGAAAGAAATCAGCCTGACTTTCCAGCTCCGCCTGCCTCCCCCACAGAGTGAAGTCTAGCTTGTCCCCAGATGATACAGCTCAGAGTTCATTCTGCAAGAAATACTTGCATCTCAACCTAAGAATTATACTTCTGTTACCATCCCTTGTAAACACTCTTATTTTATAACCCTTTGCCTCCACTCTTTAACTGTCAGATGCCACAGGAGTTGTCCTCATATAATTGATCAAAACTATGCTTTCTGGCCACTTTATATTATGTGTTCCTGGAAAAGGGAGAGTCATTAAAATTCTTCTTTTGCCTTTCTTATTCATCCTCTAGTTCTGGATCTCAGAAACGATTATCATTGAAGAGGAAAGGGTTTTAAGGAGACTGATGTCCATTGAAAAAATTAAGGATTCAGATTCAGGCATTATTAACAAGAATCAGTGGGCTGTAAAATTTAATGTCAGGATAAAACCATCGTGTTTTAGACAGAGAGGCATCTAGACCCCGTACCATGGTTTCCCGGCTGTTGACGGCTGACCCTGTGCACTTCGCTATAACTTTGTCGATACACTTCTTGTGAATGGCTGCGTTGCATTCTGAAAAGAAAAGATGACAGCTTGAGATTTTCAGAAGTTAAGGAACGACCCAACGAAAAGAATGATGATAATATGACAGCACTGCTCACTTACGTCGACACTGGTAGCCCTGTTTGTTCAGACCCCTGCAATAAAGCACATGTTTGAATATTTACGTGGATGTTTGAGTCAACAGCAGTACCCAAAACATTTAAAAGATGAACGAGATCTCATGGCTTCTACTAGCACAGAGCGTTTTCTGATCAGCAGCCCTACTATTTGCCAGAACTTTTAATATTGTTATTCATTCATTCATTGGTTAATGGAGGTACTGGGCATTGAACCCAGGACCACATGCGTGCTAAACATGCGCTCTACCCTTGAGCTGTACCGCACACTCCACGTGTTTTTTGTTTTAAAATGCTTTGTTAAAAGTCTGACAAGTAATTCAGAAATTACTGATTTCCTTGTCACTTGCACAGTCTCCACACAAATGTGTAGCGATGAACACAACCAACCAAAAATGGGTCACAGGCTCCTGGTAGCAGATTTCCACGTCTGTGCTTAAAAATTCAATGTATCACTAATCTCAGCATGGGTTAGCAAAGATATCTGCGTAACGTGTTGTCTCCTCTTTCTGACTATCTGAGAATATTTGCAACTAATAAATTCTCAAGCTTAAGACTGAGTCCTGGGCAACACTCACTATTAGGAAGGAAAGAGATTCAAGCCGCTGGGTGAAGACAGTTGCTGGAAAGCCACCAGAAGGCTCTCTGCCCTTTGGCTTCCCTGGCTGAGCTGGGGGTGGGCATTAATGGAGTCTGCATGAGCCCAAAGGGAGGAACGCCCCCTAGGAGGCAGGGAGGCTGAGACCAGAGACAGGAGTCGTGTCAAGGGTCCTTTCTCCCATCGCCCTCGCTGTGTGGTTACTGACGCTGGACTCCGTTTGAGGGCTGTTAAGACACCCAAGAGCCTTGTAAACATCTAAACCCATCAGTTCCAACGGGAAAGTGTTGCCTTTTGCAGACATTAGTCCCAGCGCAGCTGGGCTGTCAGGGTGGTGGCCGTTTCGACTGTAGAACTGTGCTTACGAGAGCGGCATCTCCCTCTTCAGTCCCTCCCACTCACCCCCATAAGAAACGGAAGACCTTGGAACCTTTCCCTAAGGGAGCTGACTGCTTCACTCCACAGAAGCCACGTTATGGAAATATTCTATATTTTCTCTATAAGCCTTCGCAGTCCAGGTGAACTCTCAGGTACCACCTGTTCCGGCACGCTCCGCCAAGGCGGACGGAACACGCTGGGCCTGGCAGATTAAGGAGATGTGACAAGATGCATAACCTGAAGCTTGGAGTGAAAGGGCATTACCGTACCACACAAACTCGTGGCAGACGGAGCAAAACGTGGGCTGTGGGAAGAAGGTGGCAGTGAACTCATGGCACTTGACGTGGTGCACTTTCGCCTGTTTGATGGCTCCTCGGCGGTGGTGCAGAGCAAAGAAGCCTTCAGGCTCGAATTCACTCATGTCCTTTGTGTCTGCAGGAAGAGGACAGGGGACAGAGTCACATTCTGCAATATGGCTGTCACAGCTGGGGGCAGGGGGGTGGGGAAGGGACAGAGGTGGATGAGGCATTAGACAAGCACTGAGACCAGTAAAAACCCAGGCACTTAGTGAGGTCGGTACAATACTAAGTGTCTCTCCTTAATTCCAGAATTATCAGAGGATCATAGGACTGAAACAATGAGGCTGGATTCCTGGCTCAATCCTTCACGACACTGAGCTTACCTCTTTCAATTTTTAATACCAGAAGTCAGAACTTTCAAGGTATTTACCAACCTCTCGTGCTCACTGCCAATGGTGAGTCAGCCAGACAAGGCAGGAAGTGGCCAACACTTCTGCCATAATTCTAGAGAATAACGTGGTTACTGACAGCAACTTGGACGCAATTTTTTCTTTTAGGTTCCAGGACGCTTTACATCTGGTTGTTTAGGACAGAAGAGAGTAGACTGGAGGGAGCTGGCCAGGCTCGCAGGGGCAGAAGAACTCTGGGAAGTGGCTTATGTTCTGGTTGCCGACGCTCACGTTACTCAGCTGTACCAGCCGCAGACGCTGCCAGTCAGTGTGGAAAGGGCCAGAGGTGAACAGATCACTGCGATTTTTTCTTTTCATGTCTAGGTAATTCTGGATGTTACCTTGTTAGCTACATCAAATCATCACATTCACATTTCTCCTGTTTGCCTGGGCTCTGGATGCCAGTGAAGGCACAGTGCCCTGCACCCAGATGGCATCTTCCCCCAAAGCTGGTAGAATTCTGAGCCTACAGCTAGGATGCCAGCCCCGGCCGAAGCCCAGGCCCACAGAAAACACACACCAGCAAGGGGGTCGCGGCGAGGCAGCATGATGGAGGCTCCAGCACGCGAGAGGGAGTGACACGGTGAACAAGAAAGAACAAAAATCATCATCATCACAAAAAAAAGGATAATGGACGTAATGGTTCTAATTCCTAGGACTGCAATGTTTACGTAGCTTCAAGATTCTTGGATTACTTATTCTATTTCTTTAATTTTTCCAAGTACAAAAAAAAATGGAGATTTTGGGAGACTAAGGGGCTCATGTTTCACAAATGTAAAGAGTTAACAATATTTAAGCTAAATTACTTCCATTCTGGCTAAGCTGTGGCAGAGGCTGGACAACACACTGGAGGCACATGTTACTGCAAAAGACCCTATTTCCCACACCCCTGACAGCGGCCAAGCCAGAAACCCACTGGGTGGAGAGAGGCGGGGTGTACAGCTGGGGATGTGTCCCCCAGAAGCCCAGCCCAGTCCCAGGACACACATTCTAGGACTAAAGCCCTCGCCACAGTGGGCCACACACCTGCTCGACGGAAACGCCAGGCTCCCGGAGGAGGAGCGCTCCTCTTAACCATCCAGAGAGCTCCTGAGGCGGGGCTTCAGACTTTGCCTGATACTTCAAGGTGCGGCAGCTTAGGGCTTTTTACTAGGACTGGACTGGAAATAAGTCAGGTTTGGTGGACAAGAGATTAAATGTAGGGTCACTGAGGCCAGGGCCTTCTTCCGCAATTTCCGGTTTAAGTGTAGAGCTCACGTTACACCTTGTGACTGGGGCAGCAGGCCGTTGGTCATCAGGATTTGACTCATTTCTATTTTGGTCCAGATGACACGAAAGGAAGCACAGAATCGCTTCTGAATTCAGGGATGGGAGTGAATTATCTGGGAACTCTATCTGTCTTACTGTAAAAAAGTTATATGTATATAATTTAATAAAAATATATAATTAATTTAAATATAAATACACTTTAATAAAAATATATAATTAATATATGTAATTATATATTATATAAATTTATATAAATATATTTATTATATATACTTTTATAAAATTTTATAGTCTAATACTTAGACAATTAAATATATATAAAATAGTGCCAACTATCCCTATGTGACTATATGTATACAATAGTCTGTGTGGTGTAATACTGTACATTTAAACCCATCAGTGCTAGAGACAAACTAGTTCCCTTGCTCCTCCCTGTGATGTCCTTTATCCTCTAACCATTTGAATCATTACAAGAAAGAAAATGTATAAAAACTCAGAACCCCAAAAATTCTGCCTGCTTTTACTGCTCATTTCTGAGGCAATTTGCTCCTCTGCCTATTCATTGGCTTGGACAAGCTCATTGGTTTTTACATGTTTGGTGATTCCTTTTATAGCACTGGCATCTGTTTATTCAGTTTAATCTATTGCTTGCTTGTGGTCAGTTCGATCACAGTTGCTTTCCGGGCAGCTCTGGGCAAGCTGCTGCGCTGAACGTGCTGAAGAACTAGGGGCTGATGCCCGTGCCTTCGAGCGGCTACCTGCCAGGCCAGCGAGACACGGCGCTTACACAGAGAGGAGCCCACGATGGTGGGGAACAGGCTTGGAGACACGCACATCTGTATTTTAGGAGGCAGGAAAAGGAATTACAAAAAAAAAAAAAAAAAAAAAAAGAACAGGAAGAGGCAGCTAAAGAATTAAGAGGAAAACTTGAGCAATATGACATCGGGCAAGCCAAGGAAGAATGTTTCTCAGCACTGACAGATACAGAGAGGACCAAGGAATTGAAGGTGAAGAAACACATTTGTTTTGAAGGTTCATTCTCTTGCAGAAAGACATTTAGCAGAATGGTTGAAATATAAACCAGATTCTCAGGGTCTAAGGATTGACAAGTAGTGAATTAGTAGGGACTAATATACTGAGCTGCTTTTCCAAGAAATGTATCAGGGAAGGAAAGGAAAGAAAAACTCATGGAGGCAAAATGGTTTTTTTTTTTTTAAAGATCTGTTTTCAGATTGGAGAAGATGGCTTAGTTACGTATTTCTTGGCGATGAGGTAGAAACCAGAGAGAGAAGAAAAGCTGAAGACGCCAAAGAGAAAGCAAGGCTGACAGAGCAGAGCTGCGGGGATGAGAGTCGGGAGACCATGAGAGGGAGGGACGCTCTGTGAGGCAGAGGAGCAGCAGGAGAACGCAGAACGCAGCAGGTGTGTTCTTCCCTCCTCTCTCGACTGCAGTGGAGGGAAGGCCGACCTCCAAGACTAAGAAAACAGAAAGACACCTTCAGAAGCCGAGGAGTATGGGAATGTTTGGGATAGCCATTGTGTGGGCATCAAAAGAAAATAAAAGTAATGTCTAAACGCAGAGTGAGTCCAACCGAACAGTTCTGCAAACACCCACTGAGTACCTCCTGCGGACCGAACATGCCACCTGGTGCCGGAGTTAAAAGGTGTGGTCCAACCACGGCTTTCCCGCCAGGAACTGAGAGTCCAGAAGGAAAGACAACTGAGGTGGTACATGTCAGAACATAAGTATTCACGGAATGCTATGGGACCACAGAGATGAGAATATATATATTAATTATATAATTTATATATTTATATCAGCAAAAACAGGTATACACAGGTGGAGGTGAGAAAGAGGAAAGCTGGACAGAAAGGTCCTAGCAGAGATGATTCCTGAGCTGGGTTCTAATAATGCACAGGAGAAGGACGCGCATGGTGCCGTGTGTGGTGGGGAAAAGCCACAGGCGCTCTCTCTGGATGGGAGAAAACGAACAAGGGTTCAGAGAGAAGGTATCTCAGGACATGAGGATTGCTAGTGTGGAGCAGAAAATGTCAACGGCCGCACCCAGAAGATGTGCAGGCATCAGATCGTTCTGAACATTTCCCTGTGGATAATCTGCAAACACCGCAAGGCTGCAGGCGGGCCAAGGGGCAGAACGAAGGCGTGACAGCTTCAGAAGGGAGCTTTACAGAGTTCACTTTGGCAGGTGGTAGGAGTGATGGCGATTCAGCAAGAGGTAATGACAGAGGAAGGTCTGACTCCCAGCCCTGGGTGGTGGGGAATTCTGAGTCACCATCTGTGGGGTGACTGGGGGTCACTGAAGGGACAGAGAAGAGTGTAAGAAAGTGTGAAAAGATGAGACGGGGGAGACAACCAGACAGGGTTCGAAGCCACCAAGAGTGATGGTCAGACAGCAGAGGAAGAAGAGAAAAAGTGATTTCAGCACAGAGAACCCCTGGTCACAAATGGGGATTTGAATGAGGAAGAAGGGGGAGATTCGTGTGTGGAGAGCAAAGAGCCATTTACTTCCCTGCAGAGAAGAGTCAGTTCACACGTCCACTCTGAGGCTGGAGCTTTTACGAGCAGTAGCGTTGGATTCATTGAAACGGCACTTTGACGACAGAGATACACGCAACAGGAGGAACTGATGGGCTGCCTATAAATGCGACTTCTGTGACCGACCTCTGGGTGTGACACGGAACTGAAACTCTCCAGTGATGCATTTTTTTCCCCTTCCTTGTTGCTAAAGGGATTGGAGGCGACTAACCTGAGGCGTTAATATTTCGCCACTCTAGTGTTAGGGAGAACGCCTGCTGGTTTCTTATTTATTTCGTATCCTCCTGGTAGGTGTGACAACTTCTAAAGTCACATCATTTACATACAGACGTTGTGTCCACACACACTGACCCACAAGCAGAGGCTCTTGCATTTACATCAAATTCCCAAAGGAAAACACAGATGGACTCGGGAAGCACCGATGAATTCACGCCACGTGAAAACGAAGGCGTGTTCTCTGTTTCTGTGTTTATCTGGCCCCACGTAGTGTATTTTCAACTCATGCGTGAGCACCCCTGGGAATTTTAAGACAACTCCCCATGCTTCCATTTCCTCCTAATTCTCTGCTATTGGAAAAGGGGAACAAGTTGCCCATCAGAAGAGACATGCCCACCTCACCCCAAAAACAGGAATAAGAAATGCCACTTGCCACTCATTTCCAGAAAGTATCTCGCGTTCATTAGCATCCGGCCTCGAGGTTTCAGCTCTAACTGGTTGAAAGAAGGAGAGAAAAAGGCGTCAGAATGTGGGACAAGTGCTGAGCTGAGTGACGCCACAACGGGCCAGGTTTCCCGAGCAAAACCCCAGCACGGTTTCCGTCCGTTTTACTCGTGTTCTCACCAGCACAGCACAGCGTCCGGGAACGCGGCCGTCCTTTTACTAAAGCCCCTCACCAGCTCGTTAACTGGAGCTGGATCTCTAAACTCCCTTTAGGAAGAAACCAAATCCCAACACAGATTCCAGCTGAGCCCCTCGCCCTGCGCTAAAGAGCCGGGATAGGGTGGACTCAGATCTCGATGGTGACAGGAGAATCAGGGATGCTGGGACCAGCTCACTCGGAGGACGAGTGGGTCCCCTTTGGAAGGAAAGAGGAATTCTTTTTGGGGGGCCGACACACACTTGCCTCCAGGGAATGAAATAGGAATGGCCTCTCTCTTTCCCAAGGAGGGACCCTTTCCTTTGGGAAGTGGCTGATAATCTGCGAAGGGAAATTACAGATTGTTCTGGGAAGGGGTACAAAATATATTTCAGTGTCATCATGTAGCAGGGACCAAAGTGACCTTTTAGGAGATGGTGCAGGAAATCATGTGCTATGACGTAAGGGGGAATATGGCAAATCTGAGACAGCCTGGCCGCCATCGATAATTCACTAAACCATGACACTATGGCCAACGTGCTGAAAAGCAAGGGAAGTAAACAGAAGTTCACTGCTGATCATGACACCCATGGGTAACCAGAAACAGTAAGAAGCGTCTTTCTGAACTCAGGACTGAATGCGAATCATGGCTCAATAATTCACTGGTTGTGTGACCTTGTGTCCATCACCAGACCTTTAAAGATCACTGGGCAACTGACATAAGAGACTTGCCAAGTCACAGCATTACTACTGGAATTTTATGCCGTGACAAGCTGGTGCTGCTTGGTTAACTACACACCTTCATGCAAGCTTAGAGTCATGAAAAGGGACGTGCTTTTGCTATTAAGGGTATATACCATCGTCTCTGGTTTATGGAATAAGTAATAAATATGGAGGCAAAAATAAAACTGCAAGACCAGGGATGAGGGACTCGTTCCCAAATGGAGCAGCAAAAACTCAGTACCAGGGGACTGCAGCGTTATCAGTTTTCAGGAATTAGTGGTGATGGAGGAAATTAAACCAGTTAGCTACTGGAAAAATAATATCCCTAGAACAGTCACATTCCGTCACGTTTTTGAGAGTGAGGAGGAGAAAAACACGCCGACAGGGAAAACCCTGGGGAAGCAGAAGGAAAACCTCAGTGTGTGGAACCTGGACGGTGTCTGCGGAGCTGAGCGGCCACTTGGAGAACGCAATTTTTTTTTTTAAGATACAGAAACTAATTGTAAGAAAGCAGATTTCAATAGCAGCAAAGGGAACCATAAGCCCAAAGCAGCTTGTTGAGCCTCAAACATTAGAAACTAGCCTTGAAAACAACAAAGATGGAAAATGTAAGAAGGTTGCCGGTAATTCAGTGAGGATCTGGGGGCCACCAAGGGCTTATATCTTAATAATCCAGAATGCAAAAATCTGAAAAGTCTGGTAATGATAAAAATCAGAAAAAGTCTAGGCAAGAAATCAAATGCAACTTTAAGAGATAAACATAGAAAAGCAACCTGTTTGTCAGTGATGCCTACAAAAGAATTCTTAAAATAATTGTCATTTCATTAACTGAGAAGGAAATTAAACAGCATGGTACTTTAAAAACCGGGATTTAGTGACGCTTCCCTTTTTTAAAAACTATAAGGTGGAAAACAAATGGGAACGGGGGAAACACTGAGGAAGACTTTCTCTGGTTTCTCTCTTCTTTGTCTGAGCCTCGCCAAATGCTCCCGTGATTCTGATGTAGCTACAGGCTCACCGGCTCACCTTCCTGGTTTGTGTAAACCTTTAACACAAACTTGCAAACCTATGTGACTGTGACGTCATCCACTGATTTGCCCTCTTCCTACTCACAGAAGCAGCTACCCAGGGGGAATTCTGCTCCCACGCTCCTTTGCCCACAAACGAGGAACTGCCCAACAGGTTCGGCTGAACCAAGTTACCTAAACACATCTAAGCATGGGAACCTGAAAAAAAAATCTTTATGTATCTCTATCTTTAAAGATTAGTGACACAAGCAAAGATATATATATATATATATATTCCTGAAAAGTACTTTTTTGAGGCCAAAAATACGCAGCTAACACAGAAATCTACTTTTTAGGCTTGTATCATTCCCATTTTGAAATCTCTGATTTGAAAATCTTTTTGCTGGAGTTTTAAAAAAATCAGAGTTACAGGAAGTAAAACGCAGAAAGTTAAGATTCTCTGCCCTTACATAAATGGTGCAGGCATCTGAAAACATTTTCTGGGTTTTAGATCATGCAAAAGCAATTTTTACTAGAATGTTTCCTTTAATTTTTGTACCCCAGAAATTTTCATTGAATTTTTTTTATGCTTTCATATTTTACTTTTCCCTTTACTATTGCTAAACACTTGCCACCAACCTAGTTATAATGTAAGTTTTCAAAAACTTGGTGTGGTAACATGGACTGTGTATGCTGTACTAAATTTTTAGAGCAAAGCAAGCTAAGTGAACACATCCTGGCTTAAAAAAAAAAATTAGAGGGACTGAGAGACCAAACACTACATGGAGTTTTGCTCTACATTCTCGGTCACCTACCCGTCATCTTATGTGAGTTCTCTTATGAAGAAGTCTACATGATATCCTGATAAATGGACGAGAGTTAGGTTCCCACGTTAGGCGGGATTTGTGACATTGCCAAGCTTGCTTTAACGGTTGTAAGTCAGTACCAGCTCTCCATGGTCTAAGAGACCTTCTTCCCTTACGTAAGAGTTAAAGAGATTTGAGTCTGTAGTGAATAATCACTGTCACTATCAAACATGAGTAAGCGGCAGGGAGTCAGTCTACTCCAGGCCCGTGCGTTGTCCCTTAGGGGTGACACCGAAATGCTGAACTGGGCTTCAGTTACCGTGACATGTATCACTTAACGGAACACACACTTCACACAGAGCCCCCGGCTTGGATTCTTACCCAGACTTCCGTCTTCCCGTTGTTCTTCCTGCATCTCTCGGCCAGAGAGTGGAGCTCCACGGTGGTTTCAGAGATCAGGTCCACGTTCTTGCCCTTCACGATGATCTGCATCACTCTGCCTTTGTTGATGTGGGCGTCAAACGTGCTGTCCCAGGGCGGGTACATGGTCGGCTTCTTCTGGATATACATCTGCCCGTTCTCTGGGGACAGAAAGAGATGTTCTCATTACTCCTTCAGCCGGCTCTGCGGGACAGTTCACCTCAACAGTGGCCCCCATTCCCCCTGCTCTCTAGGACACATGTCTGTTGGGAAGAACAAAAATAATGCATAAAAGAGTCAGGGCCACCACAGGACAGAATGAGACAGCTCCGAGGTCTACACGCAAGGTAACACACTGAAACTTAAACGCCAACCTGGATAATTTACGCAACAAAAATCTGACAGTGTCTTGGTAATGCTCTTTTCCTGTTCAACAGTTAGTCGCTTCTCTCTGAGTGTGAACCCCTGAGCAAGTACAAAGAACCCAGGAGCTCAGCCTGGTGTGTCTGGTGGGGTCCAGGGACCTAGATCCCACACTGTACAGGTTTTACACTTCTATGCTTTTTGAGGTCCTCCCTTGTTAATCTGTAAAGGGTGGACCCATGGCTGATTAATTTCACCGACGTCTAGTAAAAAAATAATGGCTATGAAACCACTGTGTGTTGATCTGAAAGACACGGAGGCGTAATTTCAGGCTTATAACGAGTGCTCCTTTGAAAAGGGATTTAAAATCTTCCGTTTGACACCCATCTACTAAGAGGCAGAACCTTGAAAACATCACAGCCATTATTTCCTTCTCCCTCATTCTCCAGCGAGGGTCCATTGTGTGTAAACCATGCATTCTAAGCAAAAACTGAGGAGCAGCCCAGAGGGGTGGTGATTGTCATTCACAGGAAGCCAGCGGTAGACCTGCGGGCGGTGGGAGTCGGAGGAGGGTCAGGACCAGGAACCCAGGTCAGGATGACAGAGCTCAAAGGAAGCCTTGCCGGCGCCACCAGGTGGTTGGGAAAGCGTTTCCTGGTGGGATGTAGCCGGGCCGCCACGTCTTCTGTCCATCTTGGACCCTCTGTACTATTTATTCTTTAATCATCTCAGACGCAGAAAACTGCGGCCGTGTTTCAGTGTTTTGTTTCTTGTGATCATAAGCATGTTAAGTGGCAGAGCCAGCAATTCAGAGATGTTGATAAAGCAAAAGGGAAAAATCCTTGTGACGCGGGGAAACAGAGCAGCTCTGACTCCTGATGGTCCTCTCTCCCCAGTGCACGATGCTGAAACAGAACAGGCAGCCAGCATCTGCTGAATTACTTTTTTGCGGGGGGCATGAAAGGATTTGAATACGGTGAAACTAAATTTTAGGTAAACCTGGCTAAGAGAGGTACAAACTCGGACAATACGGAGGGTGGAACAGGAAGGTGAAGATTTTCATGGCTTGTTTTAAAAAAATTTAACCGAGGATTGGACTTAAAAAAAAAAAAAAAACAGCAATATTAATGATCGAAGCAGCATCTTACGTCCTCAGACTTGAAGTCATCCCTGATCGTTCCTTCCAACCATAACCACTCACTCTCCCCACTCTGACCAAGCACAGAAATGCCCACATTTCTCACACTTTCATTCACTGGGTTTGTAATCATTCAAAAAGAAGACCAGAACTCAAGATGCTACAGTTTCCAGTGAGTTTGACCATTTTCAAAGGCTCCCAGACCCAGAGCTCTGTGTCCGGTTTGTCCCCCTTCTGTTGTCTTTTCATGTAAAACGCAGCCTCCCACCCTCAAGACTGGAATGTGCTGAAACGCGACGGGAGCAACACCTGAATTCTGACGTTCAGGGTGATTTCTTTCCAGAACAAAATGAAAACAGAATCAAAACCAAAAACCCTCCAAACTCCACAAGCTAACCTTTTGGAAAAAATAAAGTCTTTATTATTTTATCGTGTTCCCTTGCTCCACATGGCTGATCAGACCAAGTTCAAAGGCAAGGCCAAAAGAAGAAGAAGAAATAATTTTTAAAAAAAGGCTCTCAGGAGGCAAATGTCAGTGAGACCTATGGCTGTAAAGGGAGCTGGGTCCAGGAGACCCATTAAGTTGAAAGCGGCTTTGAAAAACTCAAGACATCTCACACTTCAAAGATTTTGGTGACATTTGGAAGGTTTTAGATTGGGAGCAAGTGCCATTCTCACTTTCAACTAAACAGGAGAGAAATCCGGGCGGAAGGGAGATCGAGATGATCAGACGGACTCCTCCGCTTTGATGTGCCCGGGGTGGCTGCAAGGATGGAGGGCGTCCACCGCGGAGGAGGAGTCTTTCAACCCTCAACAGAGCAGGACTTGGAACCGCAGGATTCTGCGCTGGAAAATCCACCCAGAGGTTCTCAGCTGCAAAATCAGGTTCCTTGTGCGTCTGCAGATGTCACTCCCTTAAAGGACTACTCTGTACAAAACAAGTATCTCGCCATCTCTCTCTCTGGCCCCAGCACTTTCCTCTCCCCTCCACCCGGCTCTGGTGGCTTCACTTCACATGACTCACCAGATGGCACTTTTGTTTCTTGCCCGTCTTCCTCTGCTAGGAAGGAAGCTCGAAAGGAAAGGCACTTTTTCTGACCCAGCATACAGTAGACGCCCCATAAATACTTTCTATAGCAATAAATTATAATGGCTCCTGCTGTCACCGTGACCCTGCGTCGGTGGCAGCCAGGCTTCCCTACAAAGTGTCTGCTAAAACCAGAAATGTGTGTAGGGAAATCGGGGAAGGCAGTGAGGCTGGGAGGCCCTTGGGGTGTCAAATTCCTCCCACTTTTCCTTTAGAAAATCCATAGAATCTTAAACTACAGGAGCAGCGGCAGCAGATGAAGTGATCGCGTAGAGATTCTGGATAGAACAGGATTATTTTAATGGAAAGATCTAAGTCCATAAAGGAATCTCGGATCCGTCACCCTCTCCCCCTCCCCTCACCGCGGACTTCTTAGGAACATTTAAATTTGACATAGCATGACAATTCTTTCACTCCTCCAGGGTCTTAGTAAACAAAAAGGTACGTTTTCTGAAATTTGGACTCTAATGGCTAATCACACATCCTCTGTAACACGCACCTAAGCTTTGCCGAAGCAGCAGCAGACCGTGTTTGGAGCTGGCTCTAAGACCGTGCAGACTTAACCCACCTGTACTCACTGGGCGCGGCCAGGCTTCCCACTGCCGTGTTCTGCTTTAGCTCACTCGTACGTCTCTCCCTCATGGACTCCCACACAGAGTCCTCAGCGCATTTCTCCTTTCCCTTGTTTATGTGGGGAACGGGACCACGAAGCAGGGCACGGGGCAGGAGGCCCGGGCCTGGTTCAGAGGCTGTCACTAAGCCACGTGCCCCCCAGAAAGCCCTTGGCTCCCCTGGGCATCAGTTTCCTGAGCTGGAGAATGAGGTTGAACCCGATGACCTCGAAGACCGCGGAAGGCCTTGCCTCCCAGGTCACAGCACGCTCCTCCTCCCCCGGGCCCCAGCACCCACGCAGGCCTACCCGATTCCACGTACTCCTTGACGAGCACGGCGCAGTAGGGGTTGACGGCCTCTCCCTGACACGGCTGGCAGGACCCGCAGTCGAAGTTGGACAAACCAATTCGAAGAAATGGTGACATGGTCGCTCCCTGCAAAGCAACAGAAAACAGATACTGTTTGGGGGCTAGAAGACACATTATTTTGGGGGTGTCCCATCCCCACCTACCCAGTGCTTTATCTCTGACAGCCAGAGCCTCACAGGGCTCGACCCTCCATTCAGACAAATGCGTTACTTCCCCTCTACACCACACACTCTGGGCTCGCCCCACATCGCAGGCCGGCCAGAGAAAGGGGCCTGTGGGAGTGGGTGCGCTGAGGCCTGCGTCCCACTCTTAGTCCAGTGCACTTGTGTCTGACAGCTGCCGGGAGGGGCGGCGGCGCGCCACCATCTCAATCCCTTCTACCATTCAGGTAGGCCCCCGGGAAACCACACACACCAGCAAAATGAGTTTATAAAGAGTGAGGCCCTTCTGACTCACACCGGGTAAACATGACACCACAGAATTCTTCCGTGGGCTATTTAGGGGCGTGAGGGGCCTGGCTCGGGGCATTTACTTAGCAGCTGATCTCTGTTTACTTTAGACACACACACAAACACACAGACACAAATACATATACACATATACACAATTACATGTACATATATACAAACATAAATACATGTACACATACACACACAAATACATGCACATATGTGCAGATGACATTCTATATATAAACACACACATATACACATACATATATATGGAGATGACATTCTATATAAACACATACATATGCATATATACACAAACACACACATACATATATTATATATATATGTAAAATAAGCTTTTAAATATTATGAACCACTTAAAAACCTTAAATCACCATAAAACAGCACTTTATTGTGGAAGGGTAAACAAAATACTTCATAAAAGCCAAATTACTGACTATTACACTTTCCTGGAGACACAGGTGAACGTCACCGCAGTGCTGGCTGCAAGTTCCAGGATTCTCGTCTGATTCTTCATCTCCTGTTTCTTGCCTGTCCTTGTCTGGCCACTTACTTCAACTAAACGCCTCCCTCCCCCTTTTTTTTTTCACCCTACTTTTCCAAGAGGTCCCATTAATCTGAAACCATCAGCTGGGGTTAGTGATAAAGTTACTTCCTTGCTTCCTCTGTCTCTTGAACTCATTTCTCCCCATGAATTTCCCCGAAAGTTCCTAAGCCAAAGGTATCAACAAGAAAGCGTCAACCATCTCTTCCACCTTTGTGTTAAGGAGGAAAACTGCTCAGGATGACAGGACCCCAGGTGTGAGAGTCAGTGACACAACTGGAAACCTGGGCGCCGTCATCCTGAACCCAGCGGCGCCATAAAAGACCGCCCGTCCTCTGGAGCGCTGGCGGTCTTTGGGTCATTTTTGAACCCACAGAGAGACACATTAGGGGATCTTGACAACTGCTGTTAATTTCACGGACATTAAGAAAGTCCCCATTTCTTTTCTTTTTAAACTGAAGAATAGTCAGTTACAATGTGTTGATGTCTGGTGTAGAGAAAAAATAAAAAGAAAGAAAAGAAGGAAGAAGGAAAGGAAGGAAAGAAAGGGAAGTCTCAATTTCCTGCAGTGCAGCTGGTTTAACTAAAGGAGACGGTTGTGGAATCATCACGACTCGTCGGATGGTCTTCGCCACCAAAACACATTCCGTACATATCGCACTGCAGAATTAGCAGCCAGATGCTTCCAGGGTTGTCTTTAGGGGCCCCCCTTCACCCTCTGAGCTTAGAACTCTTGGGCAGCAGTCTGGCTAAGAACTGGGAATTCTCTGGAGAAAACTTCTGAGGTCCCCCCCCCCGTTCCTGGGCCAGGTAGGACTTCCAGACAAATCTGTCTTTCTCTGCTCCTCAGGAACAATCACCAAGAACTATCACCATTCGTGGGAGTATGTACCACATGTGGACATATCGAAGATTCGCTCAACACCAGTGAAGGTAAACGATTCATTCTGACCGGAGCCTGGAGGGATCACTGACGCATAACGTCTGAGTCACAACCACTGTGACCTTTACTGACGGGTACGTCGCGCTGCTGTTTGCAGGCTGGGTTCAGAATCAGGCACCAGCAGCTCCACGTGCACCTGGGAGCGTCCGTCTGGGGAGCAGACGGAAGGCTCCAGGGCACCCAGGAGCACCCTCCCCTCCCACAGGGCTTGCTCAGACATCCGCCATCCTCCTCCTCCTCAGCAGCCCGGACTCGCCGGCCCTGTCCCCTCAGCCGCGAGCATTCGGACAGTTTGCCCGACGCATGTGTCTGTCTGGTAGCACTGCCCCTCTTCCGAAAGGTCTAGTTGCAGTGATGGAGCTGACATTTTGACATTCAGAAGGCAGAACGTGGCGTTGAGTGCTTCACCTCACGCATTGTTCAGCAAAGCCTCAACTCAGGGGTGCCTTTTTAGGGCAAAAGGTAGCATTTTATTCCTGAGCGACTCAGAATGTCCTCCCCTTCTGTGACAGGACTAGGTGATCATCATGAAATGAAGAAAAGACACAAAACTGGTAAAACTCTCCTCATAGTTCCATCAACAGAAGCAAATTGCAGTCACTATTTGGATGGATTTGTCTCCAGTGTTTTTTTAATGAACGGGTGTGGGGTTTTTGTTGTGTGTGCTATAGTCATGCTGTGTGTACACGGTTATATTTGACTTTTAATTTAATATTTCACCATAAAACCTGTCCTAGCTACTATGTCATCTTTGTAACCTTTTAATTCTTGCATAATATCCTATTGAGAGTCAGGATATGTGTGATCTGCTTTACTAAAGTCTTACAGTTACTTACACATTTAGATTGTGTCCAGTGTTCCCATAATAGAAGGAATGCTCTGACAAGCACCTTCTGCAATTTGTTTTTAAATTTAGGGAGATTGACTCAGACAAGCTCACTAGAGAACTCTCGTATTAATACGTCAAGTGATATAATTATTTCTTCTTCTTTTTTTAAAAATTATAGTCAGTTACAATGTGTCCATTTCTGGTGTACAGCATAATTAATATTACTATTTCTAAGGTCTTAGACATTTAAGGAAAATAATAAAATGAAAAGGCAAAGACTGCAGATGGCATTATCTCATTCTTTTTTTATGGCTGAGTGTCACTGTGCTGTACACCAGACACTAACACAACATTGTAAATCACTACACTTCAATTAAAAAAGTTAAACTTAAAAAAAAAAAAGAGGCAAAGACTTAGAGAAATATTTATGGTAAATGCAATGGACAGTAAGTTGGCGTCATTCTTATAGAATAAGCATACACAAATTTGTAAAAACAAACAAAACCAAACCCCAAACCCACTACTCATGCCCCAATTAAACAAGTGGCAATGATATAAACCATACAAAATACAAAAAATACAGCTGTCACTATTTATGTGGGAAATGTTTAGCCTTATGAGCAATTTAAGAAATGCAAAACAAAGCAGGATACTATAGAATCACATTTCTATGACATTCTTGAAAACACAAAACTATATGGAGAAAAAAACCCAGTGGTTTGGGTAGGGGGCAGATTATGATTAAAGGGACAGTATGAGCAGTTTGGGGGGAGACTGATCTGTTCCATGTGAGTGGTCACAGAAATCTAGACTTAAACTCGCAGAATTATACACCAAAAACGAAAGTCAGTTTTGCCATATGGTATTTTAAAAACCCAAATACAGAAATATGCTGTGAGCATTTCAAGGCATAGATTAATTCAGAGGTTATATAAAGAACATACAGTAGAAAACTGAGAATTCATAGAATAAAATCTTAAATTAAGATCTGAAATAATCAAGGGTAGCCTCAGTTTACTAAAGAGCAATGGTCAGAGCCTCAAAAAAACAGCTTGCACTCTATAGTACTTAAGTGCTTCTGAAATTTTGCATTTTGGTGCAAATCGCTGAGAAAAAAACATAACATTAGAATTTGATCATGCATTTCCTTTGAGGATCCATTAATATATTAAGTTGAACTTAAATTATAATCATAAAAAGAATTAAACTATTTCAAACATAAAACAATTTTTTTTTAGCCATGCAATTAGCAAATAACTTTGAAATACTCTTACCCAGCACTGGCAAGGACAGCATGAATCATCCAGTGTCACACAATGCTGCTGTCAGTGTAAGTTTCCTCAATCCTGTTGTGTGTGTGTGTGTGTGTGTGTGTGTGTGCGCGCTATATGTAAATCTCAAGGGCCAAGAAGACGTGTAACAAGCACATGAGGATGCGACGAACATGAAAGACTTCTGTGGGCTGGCTTTTTGTGCTCGGAGCTGATGGTGAGGGAGAAGGGGGGTTTCCCCCGGGTCTAAAATAGGAAGGAGAATTGCTTGTGTACAGAAATACACGCGCTGGACTCGCATCTGTCAGGACTGTCCTCCCCCCCATCTCTCTGGAGTGTAAGTTTCACAACTCTCTTTGCTGCCAATCACAGTGGCCTCGCCCTTTACAACAAACAGTGTGTGTGAGACTGACCAGCTAGTGCGGAGGCCAGGTCCCTCCACACGCCTCGCGTGTAAGCAATGAAAGCACACACTCAGTCTCTCCTGGACAGCTCCCAGGGACCCCCGGCCTGCCAGGTGCAAAGCGGACTCACTGTCTTGCCTTTCGAATCTGCCCCTTTCTTCTGTGTTACCAGCTCAGTGACTGGTACCAGGACTCCCAGCCGACATCCCCGGTTCTCTCACCCACCACAACCAACTCACTCTCCTTCTGCACCTCCTCTCGCTCCTTCCCTGGGGTCTTGGCTTCATTCTGCATCATCCCTTGGTGGGCCCACTGTAGCAGCTTACCCCGTCTCTCCCTCCGGTCCTGTCACCTCTCACTACCAGTCAGAGCTCCAGGCTGCTGCCCAAAGGATCTCCCGTAGGATCACACAGAGCAACTGCCATTCCTCCAACTCGTCATGCTGTTCTGTAGCCCTGGGCTGCTGGCAATACTGCTGCCTCCCTGGACCGCCTTCCTACTTCACTCCATCCTCCACCTGCCCCCCCGCCCCCAACTTGATCATCTTTCAAGTTCCCGCTCAGTCTCTACCTCCTCTGTGAAGCCTCTCCTCCCTCGCCTCGATCACCCTCCCTCCAACACATCTTGGTGGAATGTACCCGGCACCCGCAGGCCCCGCCCCCTGAGCTCCAGGGCACCCTGAGAGACCTGTCGTATCTATTTGCCTCCCCTCTGCCATTTCAAAAGTCTGAGTAGGGTAGACCCTGTCGCTCCACTCTCTGTCTTTGTCTCTGGCTCTCAGTTCCCAAATGTGGGGGACAGAGTAGAGCCCCATGTAATCCTATGTAATCCTTGAGGCACTTCATTTACTCAGAAGCGGGTGGGACTCTAACTACAGGAGTCCGTCCGGTTTTATCTGCAGTGTATTTAGCAAACACCCTCCGGAGCGTGTGCATGTGGGTGCCTTGGCAGACCCTCGCCGAGATCAAGGCTTCTCTCTCTTACCGCATTCGGACGATTCAGCCAGCTTCTCAGGCTGGGGAGGAGACCACGCGCCGGTGCACACAGGGCCGTATTTCCCTGTAACACACTGGTTCCTGCTGGTCTCCCCAAACAAGACTTTGGGCTCTGAGAGCAGAAACCACATCTTAATCTTCCATGCACCTCCAGGGTTAATCCCTCTGTGTGATACTCAGCAGGTGCTCAGTGCCTCTTTGCTAAAGAACTTAATTTTCAAAAGCAACATTTTACAGAATCTCTTAACCTCCACGTACTTCTACTGCAGGAGGGCACGACGGTCCAATTAGGCGGCAGACAGTGGCCGAGGAAGTCAATACAAAGGAAACGTCCCCGCGTTGTTACAGGCAGAGGATCAATAACGGGATGAGCCTGGCTGCAGGCGTTGTCTAACCTCCCTGAGTCTGTTTTCTCATTTGGAAAATGGTGATAATACCATTACGTGTCTCAAAGGGCTGCGAGGACCAAATGGGAAGACACGTGTTGGTGCTCAGAATGGGGCTGGCGCAGAGTAAACTCTAAAAATGTTAGTTGTTGTCGTTGTTTTATTATTATTATTACTACAACTCTGATAATATTTTCCAGCGCCCTTTACTGGCATGATTAGTGTGTACTGAAAAAGGGCAGAGAGAGGGTGGAAATAGTCCTTCCAGAGCACACCTGGGCACATCTTGTCTGTGCTCTGCCCGGAGCACCCGCAAAACCCCGCACGCCTCCCTCCTGCGGCACTCCCTCCCTCTGCCAGTCCCCACGCCGCCGGCCCTCGCCGTGATGAGCTGTCAGGGTGTCCATCCAGGCGTCTGTGCTTTTGCTTTCTCAGCTACGAAATATCATCATAATATGCTCTCTAAATTTGTAGAGGCGCCTTACCCGTACAGCTCAGTGTTTTTAACCTTCAAGAGTGACCCCACCTGTCTCAGGCAGGTAGCCGTCACACAGGCACACGGTCAAGTATAATTACCCAGCGGCGTGCTTCAGGGCACAGGCGGTCAAGTGCTGGGAGGGGAACTCTAGCCTCCTGACTCCCTGGTGCGGACCCACCTGCTTACCTAGACTGACTCGCCTGCCCCGGCTCAAACCCACCAAACACTTGCCAAAGCGGATGGGGGCAAATTCCATAGAAACAGAAAGCGATGGAAGTTCTCTGCACTCTCATTAAGACTTCTCTTCCTCTGCTCTGTTTTATTGCTGTAATTTAGTATTTCTGATTTAGTATGACAGTGTTGCTACATTTTATCTTATTTTATTTAAGGAACCGTCTCAGGGACAGAGGGAGAGTCTCACAGAAACACCAAAACCTTTAACACGTATAAGAGAAAACACAGATGAATTAATAGCAAGCTTGGGAATGAGAAAAAGACACATTCAATGGGTTCCAAATGTATCAGATCAGCCAACATTTGGTAAAATAAACATCAGGCCAATTTTGGCAAATTAAGCTAAACGACCTAGTAAAAACAAAGTAACCTTCACTGAAGACAGTGAACTAGTGGACGATCATGTCATGGAGGAGTGTTTTATCCCATTGCTAAGATGTCAAGGTGGTAAAGAGTCGGATTAAATATTAGCCTCTCGCCCCCTGATATGACCTCAAAAATGAATTAAAATATTAAGTATGAACTGAAGATAATATTTTAAAATAACCCCAACAGTATGGGCTGCAATGACAACAGAAAAAAAAAAAAAAAACAACAGCCTAACTTCCGACCAGCTGTTAGAACTAGTGGGGAAGGGCCATTTACGACAGGGGCGGTGACACCTTCCTACCTGCAAAGGCTAACAGGGCTCCCCCAAGCCCAGTTATGGAGTGAACCGTGCCCCCCTCCCCAGTTCAGGTGTTGAGGCCCGGCTGGTCTCCCCAAACAAGATTTTGTGACTGTATTTGGAGGTGGAACCTTTAAGGAGGCAGCTAAGGCTGTATGAGATCCTAAGGGTGGGCCCTAACCCAACAGGACGGTGCCCTTAGAAGAAAAGGAAGAGACAGCAGAGACCTTTCTCTCTCTTTGCCACCTGAGGACACAGAAGACGCTCTCACACACCAGGAAGAGACAGCGCGCGCCTCAGAAACTAACACCTTGAATCTGCAGCAACGCGGATGGCCCTGGAGACCGTCATTCTAAGTGAAGTCAGCCAGAAAGAGAGAGAGAAATGCCGTATGGTATCGCTTACATGCGGAATCTAAAAAAGAAAAAAAGACAAACGAACTTGTTTACAAAACAGAAACAGACTCACAGACATAGAAAATAAACTTATGGCAACAGGGAGGGAAGGGAGTGGGAAGGGATAAATTGAGAGTTTGAGATCTGTAGATACTAACTAATATATATATAGAATAGACAAACAACTCCATATTGTAGGGAATTATATTCAATATCTTACAGTAACTTATGGTGAAAAAGAATATGAAAAGGAATATATGTATGTTCATGTATGACTGAAGCATTGTGCTGTGCACCAGAAATGGACACAACACTGTAAACTGACTAGACTTCTGTACGTATATCTATACATATATACATGCATAGATACATATACACACACACACTCACACATAAAAAAAAAAAGCAAGCAACACCTTGACCTTGGACTTCCAGCCTCCAGAACACTGAGAGAATAAACTTCTGTCCCATAAGCCCCCATCTGTGGTTCAGCAGTCTGAGCAGACTACTATAACATACCCTCTTCCCCACCAAAAAAAAAAAATAGTGTAGAAATAAAACAAATACTGAAATATAGACAAGAAAGCACCTGGAATGGCATTATCAACATGCTGACACTTAATTTTAATGTGTGACCTGGACAGTCTCACGAAAGCACAGTTCTGATCGACTTAACAAAGTACTCAGGAAAATTGTCGCAGTTCTTGCTGAATCGAATCGTGCCTGTTAACCTGTTGTTTAAAAGCCTCCACGTGCCCTCCCCACACGCACAACCCAGCCTAGCTCGACCTCTGTTTTCTGGGTGTGCCCGACTGCGTCTCCAAGGCTCTGTTTACACCTGCCTTCTGCTCAGAGGCTGTATCCATCTCCATGCACGCCCAGAGGCCACCCTTCAATCCTTCTCATCTTTCAAGGACCTCACTTCTGCACTGCCTCATTCAGAAGTTCCTTCCTGCTGCGCACGGGAAGAGGAGCGATTTATCCAATGGATGAGTTTTAGGAGAATAAACTGCTCGCCCAGTCCATCCAACCTCCCCTCTTTGGCGAGGGTCTGCTGGCTTTCAGGGACCATGTTTCTCCGCTCTTCTCTGCCACCACCTAACCTGCCAGTCCGGGGAGGCCCCTGTTGTCCAGCATTGTCTATGACACTGTGAAGGAACAAGGGCCAACCTATCTGCTTGGACACTTTGGCCCCATCCACCAACCCAGCCTGTATCACCAAGTTGATGTTTTTTCCCTCCATCTCCCTGACTCCTGATCTGTCTCTCCATCTGTTCCACCCGCATGCACAGCCTGGAGGGTTATTTATTGTTACAATTCACCAAACTTTGCAAGAAGCTTTCCATAGTGTATATTATTCAACCTTCTTATCAAGCCCGTGAGGGAGGTGTCATGACCTCCATCTACAGATAAGAAACCTGAGGCTTGAGTGAGTGAGTGGCTCGCTGAGGATCCCACAGCTGGGAGGTGGTGGAGCCTGGGTCTCAGCCTTGGTTGCTAAGTGCCTCCACCCAAACCAGCCAATTATCTCTTGTTAGATAATGCCTTTTAAGGTTGGGTCAGGGAGGAAGTGAAAGCAGGAAGGTTTCCCCGTAGAGGGTTTCCATCGTCTCGCCAGTCCTGAATTAGAAGGCCCCACCTGGAGCTGTCACACCGGCCTCCCCGGCCGTCCCGGGGCTGCCTGCGCGCTCAGTTACCTTGGGTACTAATCTGACATTTCCTTTTGTCAGAACCTGTGGTTTAATGACCTGTCTTCCTGCACTATGGCTACGATCTGAAGAGGTTAAGAGTGGGCAGTATGAACAGAGTTGATGTTTCTCGGAACAAATTAAGCTCTCGTGTGGAAGCGAGGTCAGCACGCTGAGCCGGGGGTCCTCAGCTGCTGTCCCCCTCCGTGCCTGCTCCGCTCACGCCATGACCGTGGGCTGGCTGGTGCCAGTGAGGGTTCCTGGGGCCGATGTCCAGGGCAAAGCTGACTGCCTCGTAGAAAGCTGGTCTCCTTGGCACTACTTTCTGCCCACAACAGGGTAATGACTTACTGAATCCAAAGGTGCTGCCTCATACGGAAAGTAAATTTAATTATGGGTCTGTTCACTGGGTCAAATTTTACTCTTAAAACCCACTCTTCTCTGTTCACACAGCCAGAAGGGAAGAAAGGTCTCTCTTTTGTTGGGTGAGAGAGCTTCATGGAATTCTGCACCAAATATTCTAGCCCCATTGGAAAGTCTTCCTCCCCCATCACAGTTCATCTCCTTTCTTATATAGAAAGCACATGCAGGTACCATCTGACTTCTGTGTACCAAAAGCTTTCTTAAAGAATTGAATAAAAGGTTATCACAAAAAATTGAGCATAGTTCTCTGTGCTACACAAAAGAACCTTTTTAAAAAAATCTATTTTTATATACAGTGGCTAACATTTGTAAATAACAAACTCCCAAATTTATCCCCTCCCACCCCCTTTCCCTGGTAACTGTCACTGACTGTATCTCAATAATAATAAAAAAAAAATTGAATAAGAGATTAATTCTGTTTGAGTCTAGTGCCTTAGACCACTCGGCCATCCTGACACACGGATTAATTCTGTTTGAGACCCAATATAGAAAGTTTTTAAAAAGACACTCTTCACCACAAAAAAAAAAAAAAGAAAAAGAAAAAGGTAACCATGTGAGGGGATGGGTCTGTTCATCAGCTTGACCGTGCTGACTGCTTCACACTGTATATGGAAATCGAGTCATCAAACTGTACGCCTTAAATACACATCCAGTTTTCAGCTGTCAATCACAGCTCAGTGAGGCTGGGGGCAAAGAGGCAGTTTTCTCAGTGACTCCACCATCTGACCAACCCCGTAGCTCTGATGAGACACAGGATGCTTCGGAAACTTACTGACGCACCAGAGGAAGGAGTTCCTCCTCCGTTAAGTCAAGCGCTCGGGGAGGAAGACACTCCACCTGGGTGTGGGGCGTCCGTTCGGAGCTGGGGCCCCGGCGCCTGGACTGAGACGGTCAAGGCGAAGTCGCAGGACACACGGCCCCTCTCCCCCGGCCTTGGCACGGCGGTACATACCAAAGGGAAGGAGAAGGCACAGGCAGGAGCTCACAGGCGTGCCAACGGCACGGCCATCGTACAAAAGCCAGCTCTCCCCAACCGCACAGCCTTAGACGAGTGGCCTCGCCTGTGGGGGACTCTGTTTCCTGGTCTGCAACATGGGGCCCACGGCAGACCTACTTCACCGTGTTGTCCCGAGGGTTAAACGAATCAGCCATTCAATGAAATGCTTACAACAGTGTTTGGTGGAAAAGGTGGCTGTTAACATCACATAGGACTTCTCCAAAGTGTCCTCAGAAATTCTGATTCTGAACGAGATTAGCTGCCGCCGTCTGACCTGGCCTAGGGCACACCCAACCCGCTGGCAAAGGAAACGGGGTGATGGGGACCGCTGTTCTTCGTCACTGAGCATTCGCTAAGCCTACCTACTGGGCATAAACGCCGTGCTGGATCCCCAGACGTGACAGGGTCCCTGTTCCAAACAAGCCTGGGGACCTCAGAATGGGGGAGACCGCTCTCATCCAACAGGGATCAGAGAGGGAGGCTGGGAGAACCTGCAATTTCTCACCATCGATCCTGTGGCTAAACTGACGTGGCCAGTTAACGGGGACTCGGCACCAAGAGACAGAAAACAAGAAAGGGCGACGTGGGCTGTCACTCCTGGGGACGGCAGCAGCAAAACACTCCTGTCCTCCCAGCGCTGCTCTAACACCGCACCCCACTTCCTCCTGAGGGTGTGTGACTCTTTTCAAAGAAAATACAGTATCTGGTAGTATCAACAGAGCGAGCGGAAACAGCAACCTCAGTCCGGCGATGAACTAACAGGCCTGGGCAGAGTGACGCACACGGAGCCCCGCATGCGCTGGCCGACAGGCGTGCTGTCCGAGCTGCTGCTGGAGACGGGGGGCCGGGCGACCGCGGCTGGGGACCGGGAGAAGGAAGAGGCAGAGGCAGAGCGGGGGTCAGTCTGGGATGGATGTGTGGGTGCAGGTCCGGGGGGCGGCCCACAGCAATGTCCCCGCCCTAGAAGTGAGTGGCTTGTAAAAGCGTGTTTGCAATTAGAGCTTAGGATCCGTGGCAGCTGAAACGAGATACTATTCAGGTCCCCAGAAAAGCCCATTAACACCCCATTTCTCTATTAATCCCGAATGAAGTCAAAATTACGACACGAAGCACCTGCGGGTCGTGGTTCTGGCTAGGGGGTCCTCTGCTTGTCTTCCTTTCTGTGACATCTCAGATTTATTGTGGGTTGAGTTGCTCATTTAGGGTCTAATTTCTCAATTTAAAAACCGCAGGTGACTCTGATTCTAGGAAACACTAGTTTACTGAGCGAGGCGAGGACGTGTGTTCTGGGTCACAGCTGCAACGGACCCCCTGCCCGCACGACGGGCCCCCTCGGGCTCAGAAGCTCCCAGAGCGCGGTCCTAAAGAACCATCATCATGAGCAAGGGGCGGGGGGACACTGTTCAGAAATACAAACCCTCCAGCCCCACCTGGACCAACTGAATCAGAGACTAGGGGAGCAGTCTGAGTCCTACCCGGCCCTCCACGGACTGCACGTGTAGGTTCCAGGAGCACTGCCCTAGAGGGAAACCCCACAAGGCCAGGCTGCGCCTTTTCCATCTTTGCTCGGCGTCTAGCACAGTGCCTGGCACTGGGGTGGTTCTAAATCACTGGTTGTCAGCCAGGGTGACCTTGCCTCCAGGGCACACGTGGCCAAGTCTGGAGACATCTGTGGTCGTCACCAGCAGCGGCAGAGGGTGGGGCTGGCATCTGGTAGGTTGAGACCGGAGATACTGCAGACAACTTACAAAACAGAAAAAAGACGCTAATGAACTTAATCTGCGAAACAGAAACAGACTCACAGACAGTAAACAATCTTACAGTTACTGGGGGAAGGGGGTGGGAAGGGATAAATTGGGAGTTCGAGATTTGCAAATATTAACTAGTATGTATAAAATAGTCAACAACCACCAGTTTCTTCTGTAGAGCACAGGGAACTACATTCAATATCTTGTAGTGACTTACAATGAAAAGGAACGTGAAAATAAGTGTGTGTATGTATATGGATGACTGAAACACAAAGCTGTACGCCAGAAACTGACACACTGTAGCTAATTAAAAAAAAACAACTTACAATGCACAGGACAGCGCCCCCCAGAACCAACACGTCAGTGGTGCTGACACTGAGAAACCCTGATCTGCGTGAGTATTTTAAATGTGGGGGTGCCAAGAGGATCTCCCCTGTTCATCGCTCCCTGTCTTTCATCACTTCCCCGTGCTCAGTGAATTCTAGCCCCACAACGGGAAGGGAACCCAGTGACTCGGGGGCATGGGTCTCTCTTTTCCGTGCTGCCCCCTCACTCCGTGGCCAAGAGAAGCACCGTAACCGACAGGTACCTTTTGAATATGCAAATGGATACATGAGTTATGACTGAATCCATCCGTGAACACATCAGCTTGTTGATCTGCTCTTTTTTCTATTTTTTTTTCTCTTTGAGAGCGGAAAGGGCTCTTAGTGACCAAGTGGTCTGCCCTCTCCTGTAACAGACGAGGACACCGAGACGCAAGAGAAATTAAAGCAGGTGATCAAACCTGCCTGCGTAATTAGGGGAAGAAGTGTTAACCGAACCCAGGTCTCCTAGGTCCTTACTCACTCCTCTTCCCACTGGGCTGAAATTGTGCTCTTGCAGACATCGCTCAGGGAGGAACAGGACTTGAACAATGACCGGATACACGGAAAGATTACCTGCACCGCCAGAGGCCAGACCCTCCGCCCACTCACACTAGTGCTTGTGACCTGTGCTCGTCCCACTACTTCTGGGCGGCGCAGCAGCCTCATGCGCAGCAGTCAAGCACTCAGCCAGGGAGTAAACCCAGCTAACTGCTGATTAGTCATATTCCAAAAGGGGGCGGGGGCTTTTCTGTATTCATCATCCACATATAAAATATGGACAGAGGAAGAACTTTGTTTCTCTGAAAAAAAAAATGGTAAAAAGAAAAAGAACTATTTGATTACGGGGTAGATCTCTTGCAAATGCCAAGCCTTGGCCTTGAATTTTTAGGGAGCTCTCGATTATTTTGCAATCAGAGCTGTCGCGTGAAATGGGCTTCTGCCTTTTCTTGTAAGATGGCAGCCTCTTAAGAGGACAGCACAGCATCTCACAGCAGCACGTTCACTGTTCTCCCGAGAAGAAGGTAGGTGGAGTCAGTAAGTATCTTCATTTTGACAAAGAATCCACTATGGACTGGTGGCAAATAACTAACACGCATGGAGAACTGACAGTTTACAAAAAGCTTTTCAAAGATGAGGTTAAGAAAGAGGTTGCTGGTCCTAATAGATACTAGAAATTACTATTTTTTTAATGGACCCTTCATCTCAGAATTTGAGAAGCATTATTCTGCGGTACCTGTTTCTATCACAATACTTACTAAATGCAGTCTATCTACTTTGTTTTTTTTTTTAATTTAAGTACAGCCGATTACAACGTGTCAGTCTCTGGTGTACAGCACGATGTCCCAGCCATATTCTAGTTTTCTGTTTATCTTTTTATATTCCCCCCTTAAATGTAAGCTCTATATAGTTTCAGGATTAATGTCTAGTTTGGCTTTTTTTTTTTTTTTTTTTTTTTGTAAATAGACTTCATTTGTGTGTGTGTGTGTGTGAAGCAGTCAGATTCATAGCAAAATTCAGCAGACAGGACAGAGACTTCCCGTATACCGTCGGCCTGACCTGAGCGCAGCCTCCCCACCATCAACACCCCCCACCAGATGTACATGTGTTCCTTAAACAGATACAACATCGTCACCCAGAGCCCCCCGCTTACATCAGCGCTCACTCTTGGTGTTGTTACTCCGTGAGTTTGGACAAACATATGACATGGATCCATCATTGTTGTATCCGACTAAACAGTGCCACTGCCCTAAAAGTCCTTCTGTGCCCCACCTACTTCTCCTTCCCTCCCCTCTAGCCCTAGTAGATTTTTTTTCTTAATGTAATAATGTGGAGACAGTGTGGTGCTGGCAGCAGAAGAGCTGAACAGATCAACAGGACAAACTGAACGTCCTGAAACAGATCCAAGTATTTATGAAAGTCTGTGTACGATGTTGACAGTCAAGTCAGGAAAAAAGGAAGGATTGTTTGATAAATAAACTGTGCACACTGGCTAAAACCTACACTAAAGCTGACATCAAAATAAAATTCAGATAGATTGATGATGTTAATGTAGAAATAAAACTTCTAAATTACTAAAGGAACTAGATATGTGGAGTGATGATTACATCCTTTGGAATTAGGATTTCTTAAATATGATACCATAGACAAACACTGTAAAGGAACACACTTCTACCCTATTTTACCTAAAAACTGGTACTGAACATTATCAAAGTACCAGACAGATGGCCAACTGGGAGACATAACTGTAAAATACATGGCAAAATCTTTGAAAAATACGTGAAAATCTCTTAACTATCAATGAAAAAGTCAAGCTTGGCCATTAAATATTATTTGCCTAATTAAAAAAAAAGCAGGCAGAGGCTAAGAGCAGGCCTTTTACAAAAAGAACATGATCATATTGCAAAAGGACTAAGACATGAAAAAAGTTCAATTTCACTAGAAAGAAATGTAAATTAGCCACTTCCATGATCCTGTCTTTGCGATTTCAGTCCACAAAGCTCTGAAAATAGAAAAACAAAATACGATTCTGTAGTGTAAACTAATTTTGTAGCAAAATCTGATGTTGGCTGTTTATGGTCTATTTAATCCCACTGAACATAATTGTGCTCCCCCCGCCCAAACGCACAGCTTGCTGGGAATATTTTGTCCTACGTAGCGTATAACTTTATCATCTTTCTCAAACGTGAACTGTGAAACGGATTTGGCTATCATAGTTGCGAGAAGGGACCTATCCACTCTTTATGGAAGAAAATGTGTATTACATGGCTTTAAAATAATCAGGCAAAACTTAAAAATAGTGCTCTACACTGGAATTTGATACAACCTTGTAAAATGACTATAACTCAATAAAAAAAGTTAAAAAAAAAGGAAAGAAAAACGATAAGGCAAATAAATGAAGGTATGTAAATATGAATGTCCACTGCAGCACTGCTTAATACTACTACAACTGGGAACAGCCTCGATGTCCAAAAATAAAATGTTATTTAAATATACTATGGCAAATAGCAGCCGTGAAATATTTTACAACCAGTAGATTGTTACTCACTAAACTTACAGGATATAGTTAAAAAAATGTGAAAAGGAAGATGTGTATGTATGACTGAAACATTCTGCTGTACGCTAGAAACCGACACACTGTAAGCCAACGATACTTCAATAAAAAAAAACAACAGAATATTTAAAAATAAAATTAAAAAACAGAAAAGAGATGTACTAACCATAGTGAATATAATAGGAGCTCATTTTAAAAGATATAAATTTACACATATAAATCGTAATGGGAAAAACTTTGGACCAAAATGCTATCTCTGGGTGGACTGGATTTTAGGTGATTTTTATTTTATTTTATATTTATTTTTTTATTCCCTGTGCTATACAGTATGAACCTGTTGTTAATCTAGTTAATATATATTAGTTAGGATCTGCAAATCTCAGATTTTAGGTGATTTTAAATGGTTATTTTTGAGAGGTTTGCAATGCTAATTTAAAAAAGTTCTTTGTAACAAAAACTCATTTTTCACACCTAATAATTTGGGGCAGTAGGATGGTCAGTTTCCATCACAGAGAAGGGAGAAATGGACGCGGGTAGAAGTGGAGACTTTCTTCAAGGCTACAGGACTTGCAGGTCTCGGGACATCTCCTGACCCTAAATATTATCTTAATCTTTTTCCACTGCAGGGCCTCTGGGCGCCTGGCCCCAGAGGATCTCCTGGCAAGCATTCAGATCCCTAGCTTTGATAACATTTGGTAATTTAACAAGTCACTCTCATTAATACCAATTCACTGTGAGTTTAGTAGGTGGAAATCACTGGGGGACAGTTCTTAGGCGCTGAAATCACAGCTCTGGATTTCAAGAATCCTTCAGTCCTTATCCTAGGAGATTCCCGGTGCAGGAAACAGCAGTGGTCCACAACTGCATTAACAGTTTGTTTAGATCAGAACATATAATTTTTTCCATAGAAGTGTTACCTGTGATGTTGAATCCACATCTCACATTTTTTTTTTACATTTTTTTCCCTTTCTTTTTAAAATTGAAATATAGTTAGCTTACAGGGATAAAATGGGAGTTTGAGACTTGCGGATACTAACTACTATATATAAAATGTATATACACATTCTTTTGAAGACAATGGTACTATGAAACCACCTACAATAGAGTTACGATAGATTTACTAGGAAATGCCTCCCAAACTCCCATTTGGGGTTTAGGAACACATCCTAGAACAGTAGAATCAGAGATTCTTCTCCCGACTGAGTCGTGGGAGCAGGTCCTCCCCCTCCCCCAGCTCCAGGTCCCTTGAGGGGCTCCCAGGGCCAAGGGCGGTGAGGAGTAAGGGGCTCTGGGGAGGTGGGCAGGAGTGAGGGAGACACGCCCAAGTGATGCGGAGTGTGGGGAGCAGAAGGCAAGCAGGAAGAGGTGACTGGTGGCAACAGATAGTTCAGGTGTGGGGGAGGAATGGAGACACAGGTGTGGCTGCAGAGTGATGCCAAGGAAGGTGAACCGGGAGGAAGAGGAGGAGGAGAGGACGGGTGCAAGTGGCGGGCTCCATCAGAGGGCGTCTGAAGGTCGGGGCGGCCTACGACACGGACTGTACCATGGGCACAGAGAGCTCCCTGCACTTGGGTGTGGCCAATGGCAGGTGAGCCCGGCTGATGTGTAACTTCCTGGTTGGGACCATCTGCCTCCTGCCACTGGCTAGAACCTGGAGGTGGTGGCGCTGAATCACCTTGGCGACCACCATGGCGATGTCCTCGACCACCTGAGCCTGGACTCTCAGGTGGGAGGGGATTGGAGCCCTGTGACAGCAGCAAACACACAGACTAATGAACACCACCCTCCACAAGAAACGAGTAAGAATGCCCTATGACCCAGCAATCCCACTCCCGGGCTTATACCCAGAGGGAACCTTAATTCAAAAAGATACATGCACCCCAATGTTCATAGCAGCACTGTTTACAACAGCCAAGACATAAACATCCATCACAGATGACTGGATAAAGAAGTTATGGCATAGTTATACAATGGAATACTACTCAGCCATAAAAATAATAAAATAATGCCATTTGCAGCAACATAGACGGACCTAGAGATTGTCACCCTAAGTGAAGCCAGAAAGAAAAGAAAAATACTGTATGATATCACTTATATGTGGAATCTAAAATAAAAGACAGACAGACTTATTTACAAAACAAAAACAGAATCACAGACATAGAAAACAAACTTATGGTTACCAGAAGATGGGGATAAATTGGGAGTTTGAGATTTGCAGATACTAACTACTATACATCAAATAGATAAACAAGTTCCCATTGTAGAGCACAGGGAACTATATTTGATATCTTGTAGTAATTTATGGTGAAAAAGAATATGAAAACGAATATATGTATGTTCCTATATGACTGAAGCATTGTGCTGCACACCAGAAATTGACACAACACTGTAAACTGACTAGACTTCGATAAAAAAAATATATAACCCATGGCATAGAGGATTGTCCTAGTAACAAAATACAATTTTATCAGCATACTCTAAAGTCCTCCTCCTCCTCCTGCCCCTTCTTCCTCTCCCGGGCCCCACCCCCCAGACTGACCAGCCAGTCCTCCGTGTCCTGCTCACAGGAAAAAACAGAAAGGATGCGACATTGGTAACCAAATGGGGCATCGGGTGTCAAGGCCCTACTCTCGTCCCACAACTGACAGCACAAAACAGACCCAAACCACCTTCTGGGCACAGATGTTTTCCTGAGGTTTAAAAATTTGAAATTCAAATTTGTTTGCCCGGGGAAGAACTCTGGAAGAGGAAGCAGAGGAACCATGTGGCCATGCCCTCAGACTGCAAGGGGGCAGAGGCTGAACTCAGGGCGGCAACTTTTGCCCCTTGAAGACAACAAAGCCAACAGTATCTTGGAAATGCTCCCCCCGCACCCCAAATTCTCAACGTCTCCCAGCCTGGCCGCTCAGAGAGAAGCGAGCCCTGGCCAGGCTGCCACGGGAACAAGCTAATGATGCTTAAGGGACAGAGAGGCAGGGGCTGAAGTGCATGGGTTCCGAGGGGCGTGGGCCCGGGCACGTGGGAGAAAGCTCTGCACCGAGGGCATCTGTGAATGGCTGGAGGGCAGTGGGAGATTCTTTTCCTTTTTTTTTTTTTTTCTTTCAAATAGGTCAGAACAGATTCTTTTCCTTTCTTGCTTTTGCTTGTTTTTAAAACTAACATCTCATCTTGTTCTAAAAAGGATGGAAGGCAATACGCTACTTTGTTCATCTGTACCTCAGTTTACCTCTTAGGAACCACAAAAGGTGACATTTATTCAAAGTGCTCTTCACAGAGGTTTCCTCCATTTTCACGCCACGGTCTCGCGACATCCAAGGTGATACAAGCACCCATTTATTTTACAGGTAAGGAAACAGGCTCAGAGAGGGTAAGGACATGCATCCAAGGTTGCACAGCTAATGGTGGTGGAGCGGGGACTGGACTCCAGTGCCACAGGTGCCAACTGGGGGGCTCTTTGCTGCACCGTTCTCTTCCTTCCTGGGGTCTGCTCTGAAAGCACAGGGCTCTTTGATCTCCTGTACACTGAGTTCTGTCCTGTAATTATTTTTAATTGCATCTGACAGGGTGAGTTATACTGACATCTTTGTCAAGAACCCTTTGGGTTCCCCCCGAGTTCCCCGCGGCTGGCCGTTACTGCAGACGCGATGATGAAAAGGTAGCACTCATCTCTCAGGCTTCCCCAGGGCTCTCAAAAGACAGTGCACCTCAGTTGCTCCCGACAAGAGAAGCCGCACTTCTTGTCTTTGCAAACTCGGGTCAGGAAGGGCTGGAGCAACCCTCCCTTTTTCGGGTTCCTCGTCCACGGTGCCTCCCTTTCCCCGCACTTCCTCCTCTCGGGCCTCTGCAGTTCAGGGCTTCCTCCTTGGTGATGGAACTGGAATACAAGCCAAGTGACGGAACAGAGCATCTGGCCTCCAGGCAAAGAGGAAGGAAGACAGGAAGGAGTGGGTTTGCTTCCCTGCACCGTCTCGCTCCGGGAGGAACGTGCACGTCGCCTCCAGGAGCAGAGGGGATGGGGTTCCCACCAGCTGCCCCCGGGATCTGCCCCCAGCTCCTGCTGAGCTGCTTAGTGTCTAAAGCAAGAGTTGCTTTTCCAGGGTGACAGTCCACTGTGCTAAGCTCCAGCATCCAGCCTCTGGGGCCCCCAGGACTGGGACCCGGGGGTGACGGGCTTTGGGGCCGCAGGAAGTGGGTACATGCAAGTCTGGCGCAACCTAGCTACATCGAATCCAGCTATTTCCTTGCTGGGCTTTCGGTAAATTCAGGATGCCAGGCTGGTTCCGACTGGAGGTAAAGGACTTTCTAACAGGAATGACTTCTTAGCAGAGGGAGAAGAAACATTGTATAGAGGCTTCTCCCCTGGGAAATGCCAAACCAAATTCTGGGTTTAACACCTACAGTCGGCATGACTGGGTTTGAAGGGCACAGGGAACGGCTCTGTAAAACCAAGACTCTCCCCACTGGTTCCTTCTGCTTTCGGAAAACCCAGGCAGCACTGGAACAGCTGGGAATGTCCTTGCTTAGCTGTGATGTCACGGTAATGCCACCGAGGCGACACAGGCCTGACAGTACGGTTCCCTCCCTGCCACTCTGGGAAGTCTGAGTTGGAGTCAGACCACACCTCCTAGTTCAGGTCCTAGACTGTCAACTTTTGACTTTATTTCCAAACGACCCAAAAGGCAATAAAGTACTTTTATTTTTAATAATTGAAAGTGACATGGTTCAATATCAAGTTACGGTTCTCTAGTACTAGGAAAGAAATATTAGTGACTTTAATCATTAGAGCCCCAGTTTCCTTTCTGCTGATCCAAATTATTTTGTTTTACTATAACTTCAGGACTCATCAGCCCTGAATGAAAGTAACATACGTTAGAACTCAGAGGATATTGAATTTTTCTAAATTTACATACATTGACCTTTTGGATAATCTTTCAGTTTAGCACTCTGAATCACAAATTACACACAAGTTCCTTCTAGAGAATACTGTGACCACTCAGATGTGCATTTAGCTATAAAAATCCCTTTTAAAGAAACAGAGTTCTAGTTGGTTAGAGATTTTGTTCCTGTACTGAAACTCACCTCCCCAGGTAACACTTCCCCCACCGATCCTGGCTCTGTCACCAAGGGTACCCTGAAAAAGCTGAGTAAGTGTAACGCCTCCGTCCCAGCAGGTCCTGTCAGCTAGCCAAGGGCGGCTGACATACCACTGTCTTTTCTTCTTGGTGATAAAGCTCCCCTGTTCCTTAATTATCGTTCCTTATTATTTTCCATCTTTTCTGAGAGTTTCTAGACACATGGTCTTGGTCACCCTTTCAGGGACACAATATGCTTTTTGTTGTTGTTGTTGCCGGGAAAATTAATGCCTACTTAAGAGCCTTTTTACTGTAGAAAAGTAACTACAACATAAAATTTACCATCTTAACCAATCCAAAGTGTACAGTTCAGTGGCATGAAATCCATTCACATCGTGGTGTAACCATCACCGCCATCCACCTCCAGCACTTTTTCATCTTCCCGAACTCCATACCCATTAAACGATAACTCCCTCTCTCCTCCTCCCCACCAGCCCCCCAGCCCCCCAGTAACCACCGTTAGACTTTCACTCTCTACGGAAGTGCCTATTCCAGGCATCTCACTAAGGGCAAGCGTACAGTATCTGTCCTTTTGTGTCTGGCTTATTTCTCTTTACGTAACATTGTTGTCAAAGTTCGTCCACACTGTAGCACGAATCAGGACTTCATTCCCTTACAGAGCTGAATAATATTCCACTGCACGTAAAGATCACACTTTGTTTACCATTTACCTGTTGATGGGCACCTGGGTTGTTTTCATCTTTTGGCAACCGTGAATAATGCTTCTATGAACATTTGCACACGTGTAACTGAGTCCCTGCTTTCAATTCTTGTGGGTACATATATACCCAGGAGTGGAGTTGCTAGGTCCCATGGTAGTTCCTTGTTTAACCTTTTAAGGAACCATCATACTGGCTTCTACAGCAATTACACCATTTAACATCCCTGCCAGCCACGCATGAGGGATGACACATTTTTTTTTCCCCCTTATCCTAATGGGTGTGACGTGTGTCTCATTATTGTTTTGATTTGCATTTCCTTAATGACGTTGAGCGTCTTTTTGTGTGTTGATCTGCTTTTTAAAACATGTCCAGAATAATCAGTATCCTCCAGATATTGTCAGATCAGCAGAGGAAAGGGTTCTGTGACCTCCTGGAGACCCCTCAATGCAGGGTAAGAATAAACTGACTTTTGTGGAAGCTGCATTCTGCTGTCACCTCACACAGAAATACTGGTCAAGCTCCTGAATCTTTTCAGTGTAATGTTCTAAAGCCAGATTCCCCCCACCCTGCCTTGCGCTCGACCATTTAGGCTGTTGAATCCACAAGGAAGCATTTACCAAATTCAGATCTCCACTGGGTCCCGGCCTGGCTTTCCAGTCCAGGTGATCATCTGACTCTGATTCTGTTGACCGTTCCGCTTTGCGTGGTCAGCTGTCAACCTGGCCCGACTCCTAAGTCTTCACTAAGGTCATTTATTTCTACACATCCCGATGACACGGACAGAATCAAGTTCAGACTTCTGTGACCTGTCACTAAAGCCCCGTCCTACTTGAATTTGAAATGAGCTGTGGCCTCCTAGGTATTGTTCGTATTTTTAACAGGAGTGTTATGAGACATTCTGTTAAGCATCTTACTGAAATAAAAATTTTCTCTCACTCATCTAGTGTTTCATCATCTGGTAATGCTACAAAAATGGAAATGAGGCGTGTTTGGCATGAAGCTTAGTCTCTACTGAGTCCTTCTAATCACTTTTTTTTCCCCTTTTGCAACTAAACAGAAAATGTCCTTCTGGACTATAACCCTATTTGTCTCTTTTAAATGAAGACTGGAAAGTTACTAGTTAGGACACTCTTTTCAATGATGCTTCTTATGCAGATGCTACATATTAAAATCACCTCCCGGTCTTCTCTCTTCCCTGTGCAGTGACAGCTTCTCTTCACTCTTTTCTCCAAAAAGTATTCATATTACAGTTTCAAATGGTCCCCCCCTCCCCACCCCTTCCTCTTTGGAGAGTATCTGATTTCTAGATGAACTCATGTAAATGCTGAACCCAAGGGCATTTCTGTACGATTGCATTTAAGGTCCAGGGAAGAAACCGCATCTTTTCAGCATGTTCCTGAGTGTCAGGGCCGGGAGCCGGGGCTTGCAAGGGGCCCACGGTTCTCACAGGGGCCAGCCCTTGTGTTCTAAGAATGGAGAGGCTGGATGAGGAAGGAGCGAAACCGGGGAAAAATCTCTTCCCCGCTGTGGGCCTCAGCCTCTTTGCCTATAAAATGAGGGAGCAGAGACTCAGCTCTCGGGGCTGTTTTGGTCCCCAACTCCCTCCAGCGCACGAGGGTGTCCAGGCTGGCGGGCTGTGCTCGCTGTGTTGCTGACAAACCTGCCGTCTGGGAGAAATGTCCTCGAGGTCTGGTATTATGGGAATAACACACAAATGATCTGTTTAACAGTATCATTCACACAATAAATACTCACTAAGCATATATTAAACGTGCTTCATGCTCGAAATGCTTGCATTTTAGTGGAAGCAACAAAACACGAATACGAGCGCTGATGGAAAGCGTGGAGGTCAGTAAGGCAGGAGCAGTGAGTGCGTGTAATTCAGCAACTGGGTTGTCAGGTGTGGGTTCCCACCCGTTTTTAGGTGTTTGATTGTAGCAGTAAGGGCGCACGTGAGAAAGTCAAAGATCAGCTTAAGATGGAAGAATCTGATGTTACAAGGTCACCTGCCCGCCGTGCACTTCAAATTCCTTATCTAAAAAGAATGGAGGCGATAAAGGCTGCCCACATCACGGCTCCCCTAGGTATTCCTAGAAATACACTGGAAACATATATAATCCATAATGTGCAACGTATTCAAAGCCAAGTTCGCATTCTTTTCATTGTTTCTGCCAAATGCAATAAAATAATTTTTTTTTAAGTTTTCGTTTTCCGCTTGGGTGCAGAAGGTCCCAAAGTTGGTGGCAAACCTGTTTGCCAACACGCCCTTTCCCTACGTGGGGTCCCTCCGCAGAGCTCGGAGAAAGGCCCCGGTCAGGAGTCAGCTCCTCTCCCCGGGGTGCGGGAACACAGCCCTTTAGACTCCTGGCAGGGGGGCGGCCAGCTCCTGCCACTGTCCTTTGAAGTCGCTCCTTCAATATAGCAGCTCCCGGATTTCTGTGTGCTCAGTAATTGGTGTGCACGCATCCTGCTGGCTTTAGTTTTAAAAAGAAAAGGAAAAGTCACACAGGTGGTATCCGGGCATCGGAAAGTACTGCCAGCGTGGCCTGTGCTTCCCGATGCTCTGCTGAGCCCACTCTGGCTCCTTTCTATCCCCAAATGGAGAGGAAAAAAAAAAAAATGTGTGTGTGTGTATATATATAAATAAAATACTGAATCACTTTGCTGTACACCAGAAACTAGCAATACTGTAAATCAACTATACTTCAATTTAAAAAAAAAGAAATTATGTGGAATCAGTGGAAGATATAAATCAATAAATGCCTTAAATTTCTTTTAAAGAATGGGAAAGGGTGGTGTTGGGGAAAGGTGAGAGAGGAAAAAGGACGCGGTCTGCCATGACTGAACTCACCAAGCTCAAGCTCAGAGTAAGACTTCGGGCAGCAGTGCCTCCTGCCACTCTTATCTGTTACAGAGAAACTAACCGCTGCTCTGTGGTTACATAAGAAAAGCAAACACACACCTCCACACACTCAGAACGCCGTCATTGATGATGAAATATGCTCACTCCTAATGGTGATTTCTGACAACGCTCCTCCGCCCGCCGGTCTGCTCTCCAGGGAAAACCGTGCCAGCGCCGGACCGAAGACCAGCCTGCGCAAACCCGGGAGGCGCCATCCGCTCTCCACCCCCGTCCCTCCTGTTGCCTATTCTTCAAGTGCATCCTTCCTGGATGAGATGACAGAGATCTTGTTTGTCTTACACTTTGTGTAGGCGGTTGTCAGGACTGGAAACCAGCATGCCAGTCCCCCCACCCCAATTACTGGAAGGGGAGAAGTCATCTCTGGCCCCATAATGCTAAGAGGGTTACCATTTTTTCAGATGGTTTGCTTGTAGCTTCAAAGTGAGTTTCCGTTTTCCCCCCAGGTAACTAAAATGGACGGTATCATTTGTCTCACTGAACAGCTTGTTAATACAGTCCACCCCTCACCCCTGATTAATCTGGGATGCGCGTAAAATTTCACAAGGAAGTGAGAGACTGAAATGCACTTTTGGGAAACACATTTTGGGGAATGTTGGCTATATACCAAGACAATTTTCGGTGCTGAGTTGAATGTGTTTAAGTGTATGACAGATTTTTACAATGAAAATATGAGTTAGATGTGTTTAGGATTCATTACTGTTGCTTGAGCACCTACTGTGTGCTGGATGGAGTGCTCTATACTCCTCTAAAAGAATGCCCAGAGCAGCTCTGCAACATAGAAATCGTCATCCATAACCTACAGGTGAAGAAACTGGGTGCAAAGGTTAACTACCTCCTGCAAAGATTTACAACAAAGAGGGAAAGGAGTCCTGATTCGGCACCTGAGTGCCCTTTCCAACACGCCAGGCAGCCAGAGTGTCTATTTTTAAAGGTGGGGGCCCCCAGACAACCTAGTTTTTATTTTAAATTATTTTTAAATTATTTTAAATTTAAATTATTTTACATTTAAATTATTTTTTAAAATTTTAATTATTTTACATACCCCCAATTAATCAAATATCATTAAAATAATTTGTTTATTCTGACATTTCACTGATTCACACTTACTTTCCTTACAATTAGAAACGGCCAACAGGCACATGAACAAATGCTCAACATAGCTAATCATCAGAGAAATGCAAATCAAAACTGCCATGAGGTATCACCTCACACCCGTCAGAACAGTCATCATTCAAAAATCCACAAACGATAAACGCTGGAAGGGGTGTGGAGAAAAGGGAGCCCTCCTACACTGCTGGTGGGAGTGCAGTCTGGTGCAGCCATTACGGAAAACAGTATGGAGGTTCCTCGAAAGACTGAAAATAGATTTACCATATGACCCAGGAATCCCACTCCTGGGCATGTATCCAGAGGGAACTCTAATTCAAAAAGATACACGCACCCCAATGTTTACAGCAGCACTATTTACAATAGCCGAGACATGGAAAGCCTAAATGTCCATCGACAGAGGACTAGATAAAGAAGTTGTGGTATGTTTATACAATGGAATACTACTCAGTCATAAAAATATAAAATAATGCCATTTGCAGCAACATGGATTGACCTAGAGATCGTCATTCTAAGAGAAGTAAGCCAGAAAGAGAAAGAAAAATACCGTATGATATCACTCATATTTGGAATCTAAAAAAATACAAAAAAAAAAACCCACTATGAACTCTTCTACAAAACAGAAACAGACTTGCAGACATAGTAAACAATCTCATGGTTACCAGGGAAAGGGGGTGGGAAGGGGTAAATCTGGGAGTTTGAGATTTACAAATGTTAGTCACTACATGTAAAAATAGATTTAAAAAGCTGCTTCTGTCTAGTACAGGGAAGTATGTTGTAATAACCTTTAATGAAAAAAATATGAAAACGAATATGTCTGTATATGCATGACTGGGACACTGTGCTGTGCACCAGAAATTGACACATTATAACTGACTGTACTTCAATTAAAAAAAAAAAAAAAGAAATACAAAGGAGTTACAATACCTGTATATTTTAGAAGAAAGGCAAGACAGCAAAATATCAGTACCACGTGAATTTCTGTTTTATCGTTATGTGTGGGATGGATCTAAAGATCTGAGGCACTTCTGTGCCCCCACCCACCCCATCCAGGACCAGGGCATCGAGCACTGCTGTATTTATCTCCGAAGCAACTGCTGCTTAATTGCTAAGCGACTCCAACCTTTGGGAAGCCCTGTGTAACCATTAAGGACAAGATCCTGGGAAGAAAAGGGAGAATGAGTTTGTTTGCACAATACTGTATTTTGCTATACTTTGCTTTTTCTCTACTTTTAGACAGACCCCCCCCCCCCAAGTCTGTAAGACCTACAGAGTATCTTGCTCTTTGGGTTTCAAATAGCATAAAGAAGGCATCCTTTATTTTCCAATCAGTTATGGGGTTGGCCTCTCTGAACTATGCAGTGTTTGCTTCTAAGATATGCAGAAGCCTACTCTGTAACACGGGTGGCATATTTACTTTCAGAAAACTGGGAAAGCTATATTATTTTAGGTGCCTAATATTCACAAACTTTTATGACTATTATTTTCTACATAGTAAACTTATTGCTTCCTCTAGATTGGCAAGGTTCATTTAATAAACTGTAGATTTCAAAACAACTTGACTTTTCTCCTCAAGCTTATTTCTACTATGAATTGGGCGTGGAGTCATTAATTCATATTAAAGGAGAAAGAAATTCTCAAGACAAACAACTTATGGATTAAGTTAACATTTGGGGGGAGATTCAGAGAGAGAGGTTTGGAGAAAACAACATTTTAAGAATCAAAAGAGAACATAAGTAAATTTTTTCACGGGAATTTTACCAGTATGGGGAAAAATCAGTCTGAAAGAAGTTAACCTGTTTGTCACAGTTTTAATTCCTGCCATTTGACATTTCCTGCCAGAAAGTTCATGGATGGCTATATGTTTCCACCAAAATCAACCCCACTCGAGATTCTTCATCAGATTTGCCACTTTAATGACCCACACTGACAACGTAAGTGCCAGTTTGCCCACTCGGACAACGCAGTGACCACAGAACAAACTGGTGACAGCAAGCAGAGATGCTGTGATTAACTCCACAGGGATGGACTCTTACTGACTCAGGACAAAGGAGGACGACAAGTTAACTGAAAACCGGGCCCTGGCTTCTGATCTGACTCTTTTCAGCATGTCCTCAATACCTGCGTTTATCAGATAACGGTTCAGCCTCCTCTCTTACCCATAAGAGACCCATTCCCACCATGTATTACACCAGCTTCATTTTCCTGAGCGACAGGGGTCTGCCGTTCCTGTCCCCACGTTCCTGATTTACGGGTGGTGGGGGTCGTGGGGATAGTGGCAGGAAAGAGTGAAACAGACAATCGCTGTTGCAATCCTGGGGCCCTGGGAGCAAGCAGATCTCTCATTTACTAAGTAAGGAGATTCTCCAGTGCAACTAAGCATGGTAATAACTGTGCTGTCAATAATGTGTGCCATCAGGAACTAGGGAAATGAGAAAAGCATGTTTCTTGCACCTGGTCCTCACGAAATTTATAACTTAGGAAGGGAAGAGAAGGAAGCAAGCGTGTATCATGGACCAAAGCACTGTATGCGTCACCCATCACTGTTCATGGCTCATTAGATCCTCACACCAACCTCTGAGGAATGCGCTACTGATCCCATTTTACAAAGGAGGCAACAGAAGTCTAAAAAGGTTGAAGTAGAATATTATTCAACCCCATGTTAGAGCATATGTCAGAATATCCTTCCTTTTCAAGGCTGAATGATATTCCACCTTTTGTATATATCACCATTTTGCTTATCCATTCGTCTGTCAATGGATGTTTGGGTTGTTTCCACCTACTGGCTATTGTGAATTGTGAATAATCCTGCTGTGAATGTAGGTGTGCAAATCTCTCTTTGAGCTATTGGATCATACCAAAATTCCATTCTTAATTTTTCTGAAGACCTGCCATATTGTTTTCCATCGTGGCTATACCAATTTACATCCCCAACAACAGTGCACAAGGGTTCCAATTTCTCCACATCCTTACCAAAATTTGTTAGGGCCTTGCTGTGCAACCATCACCACCGTCCACCTCCAGAACTTTTCCATCTTCCCAAACTCCGAGCCCAGTAAACAATAACCCCCTCTCTCCTCCTCCCCACCAGCACTGGGTCATCACCACCTGCACGCTCTGTGAAATTGACTAACAGTGTCCTCATGCAAAAATGGTGAACACGTGAACTTCAAGCAGATTGTAGTGACCTTGGGTTACATGACTCACACACAAAGCAACAGAGGCCAGTAGGTGACGTGCACATGGATTTCTGAAGGAGCTGCAATGCTGAAGAGAGGAAACTGCATAGTGGCAACTTTAGGACAGAAAGGAGGCTCAGAGAGGGGAATCAAATAAACGGCACTGGAATCGGATGATATGATATAAGGGCGAGGTAGGGAAGCAATATGAAAATCATCCCCCTTTTTGACAGCTGGGTCAGCGGTATTTAGAGGGGAGGCGGCCAGCTCCAGGCCTGGGGAGGAAATGCCGTGCTTGATGACAAGTCCCTAGCGTAGAAGGCACTGCGTGAGGCCACGCCCACGGCTACAGGAAGAGGCACAGCTGCGCTCCCACCAGCTCTGGCTGCGGGATGACTGGCTGCAACACCAGATACTCCTCCAGTAAGTCTCTTATCAGCATTTACTTCCCTTGGCAAGGAAAAGCATTTCCATTAAAAAGAGCTGAGTCCAACGCCTTCTTGATTTATTTGCGTCTCCTCTTGAGGGTCTGTTCGTGTCGCCTGTAACTGACCCTAAAGCCCAGTGGCTCTTTGTTCACATGTCTCAGCAGCAAAGCCTCTCATCTCTCTACGTGATGCATATACAAAAGCTGTTTTTAGGAACTCCTATTTCAGACAGAGTAAATTCACATGGATAAAGCAATGCTCTGAAACAGATGGCTAAACAGAAAGATATTTACCAAACCGCGATTCTATGCTCTCACTTGGATGGGAGAAAAAAAGACATCCGTTGTTGTGGACGTGTGTCGAAAGTAAACATCAAGGAAGAACTGAAGGGGTCCCAAAGCAAATCGGAATGACTTCGCAGCTAACACACCATACCAATTTTATAACACTGTCGTGGGGTTTCACAAGTGGATTCACAAAACGGGGGATGGTTTAGGAATGACCTCTTCGTCTACTGAGCATTATAGTTAGAATTATTCCCTTGTTATCCCCCCTTTTCTTATTTTATGGACCATGCTTGAGAAGCAACCAATAATATGAGAAATCCAGAAAAGGCAAGTTCATGGGCACAGAAAGTGGAATGATGATCACCAGGGGCCGAGGGGAGGGAGTCACGTCCAGACTTTCTGCTTGGGAGGATGAAGGCGTTCTGGAAACTTGATAATGTGAAGGTCGCGCAACACGGTGAATCTAATTAATGCCACTGAATTGTACACTTAAAATGCTTAAAATGGAAAATATCACGCTATGTGTATTTTTACTACAGCAAAAGCAACAGATAATGTAAGCACGTGATTTATTACTGAATCTGCTGACAACAGTAACTTAATTTTTTAAATCTCATTCCTGGTCTGCTTCGTTTCCTGTTTCCTAAACAGGCTGCCTCACACTTTTTCTCCTTCTTCTCCAAAACCATAACTCTGCCTTCTCCACCCCCAGCAGATAAGCTTGTCTATTTTCACCAAAAAAATGGAGGCCACAAGACAGACATTGGTTCAACGTCCTTCCCTCTCGCTCAGCTTACCTCTTCTCCGCCTCTTATCCTCCCCTGAGGATCCCATGTGAGCGCGGCCCTGGGCACATCCCTGGAACCGGAGCCCTTATTTTCCTGCCCCGCCCCGACATCCTTGCGATTTCAGCCTCCCCCACTCCCACTCGCCAGTGCGCTCACGGCGCGCATCCCCTGGGAGGCCGACACCGCGTCTCCCGCAGGCGCGGGGTGTGGCTCTGCCTCCTCGCCCCCTCCAGCGAGCTCCCCTTGCCGCCTTCCGTCTGCTTCCCTGCCCTGCCCTGCCCGCCCCCCTGCTGCCCCTGCGGCCCTAAGGGCGAGGGTGAGGCCCGTTTCCAGACCCCGGCTCATTCCCGGTCTCCTCCCTCCGCGCCCCGCGCCCCGCCAACTGCCCTTCCTCCCTCCTGCCCTCCCGCCTCTTCGCTCACTCTGCAGGCTGCCCTGTGGGTTCAGCTTTCTTTACCTAACCCTGACGGAACATGTCCAGGTGTTGACTGCTTTCTGGCTCATCTCGGCCACGTGGGCGGCCCCAGCGACCCTCTACTTAGCAGCAACTGGAAAAGTACATTCTTCTTGAGCTACGCTTACGCGTCCTTCAGCCCCGAACGTTCATCTACACGCTGGGCCTCTCCAAGGTCCTCAAGCACAACCGAAACAAATGCGGATTCTGCCTTTTCCTCAAGGCCCCTGCCTCTGCTCCCCCTCCTGTTTTCATCCGCGGAATTACCATCTACTGAATCGTCCAGGCTAGAAGCATCAGAATCACCTGTGAGGACTCCTTCATTTTCATCCGTCACAAATGACTGTGCGACAAGCCCCATGAATTTGACCTGGTCGTTTCTTTCACATGTGATCCTTACTGTTCAGTCCTTTAGCTTGAGAACGTCAGACATTTTCCCCAGATGCTTACAATAGATTCCTAATTCGCACCAACCCCCTTGTCTGTGCGCTGCCTACCCCTCCTCTACCTTGGCCATAAGAAATGTCTTTCCAACTCTTCCATGTCGAAAAACATCAAACGCCTTCCCTTTGCCTAAATCATTAAGTCCAGACTCAAATGCCACGCGATTTCTTCATTACAGACAAACTTCCAAACTTTAAGGGAATTCGACTCCGGCTGAAGAGGTAGCTTACACAGGGCATTTAAAAATATTTTGGTTTCTGAAAATGCGTTCTGCTAAATAGCTCTGAATTTGTTTAAAAGAACCTTAAGCAAAACAAATCTTCCCTCACACAACTGTCAAGATGAAAACAGACATAATGTTAGCGCTTTTTTTTAAAGCTTAGTAAACACATGGAGGAGATACATGCAGAAACCCACAACTGATTTAATTTGCAAAACCACAGCTTTAGCTCCACTAAAGTAAAGATGACTTAGATAAAATACAACCAGAAAACTGAGATAAAAGATACGGGGTAAATAAGTTAAGCTGACGACTTAGCAAGCAAGCCTCGTGGGTGGAGCATGAAGTTCTCGGAAAGCTTTGGACGAGAACGCCGTTAGACTGACCCCAGGGAGCCCCTGGGAGCGTCATGCTCCCCAGGGAATCCCTGCTTGCGGGAGGACCACCATCTCCGGGACCACAACCCCGCCTGCTTGTGAGGATACGGGCACCTGGTGTCAGGAGAAGCAAGACTTTGGGGTTGAAGCTGCACTTTTGAGGTTGGCGAAGGAGACTGTCGGTACATGTTAGGGCTGTTTCAGAGCCAGAGTTAAATCCTGGACGTCACGAGGCCTTCGGTGTGGTCTTCACTCCACCACCAACCAGCCGCGACAGCCTGAGTACCTCCTCTGAGCCCCGGGCTCCCCGCCTTCAAACTGAAGGGTCTGGAGAGAATAACTTACATTTATACTTACTAAAATTTGACATTTTACTATTTTTTATCTTAATATGATTAAGATCAGGGCAAAAGTCTAAGAGCCAGCTTTTATCCTCAGGGTGAAAAAAAAAGGAGAAAGACTATGTTAAAATGGATCAGCAGTATTATTCCCTGTTCAGTGAACGATTTACAGCACCACGCGCGTCCTCCAGCACAGCGAGGCGTGCTCCCTCCGACGGGGCGTATGTGGACGTTAAAAGGAACAAAGGACGCGAAAGCACGGGAGCCCTGGGCTGCAGGGATGGGAAGTCATCGGACAGCCCTTTAGTTTCCTTCCACTCGTTTGCCCACCCGCTGACATGGCAGCAAGAGGCCATAAAAAGTCGCGGAGGTTTTTTAAAAAGGTACAGCTCCTCAGTACTCATCAGAACCGTCCTAGTCAGATCCCACATATCGACTCGGACAGCAAATGCACACACTGACCCCCTGCTAAGTCTCAGGAACGTCGCAGCAAAGCAACACAGCGGTGACGAGGGAGCCGACGGCAGACCTCGTGGAGGAACAGAGACAAGGACCACAGCCCACTCGGGGCCAGGGGAGGGCAGAGCATGCCTTTTCCATGTCACCTGGTGAGCTGTCTGCACCCTCCTCTGTCTCTCCTTCCCTGACCATGACTTTACGGCAGTGAGTGTCCATTAGGTGTTCTTCCTGTCCCTCACTCTCCATCAAAAGCACGCACCTAGGAATCTAAGAACAGGCCTTGTCTCTTCACCTCTCCATTCTCTTTGCTGTAATTTCATACAGTGCCACAATCTAAATGATCTTATTTGCACACTGTTTAGTTTTGTTTTTGAAGTAGAGTTGATCTACAATGTTGTGTTAGTTGCAGGGGTACAGCAAAGTGATTCAGATACATGCGTGTATATATATCTTTCTTTTCCAGATCCTTTCCCATTGTAGGTTATCACCAGGTACTGAATATGGTTCCCTGTGCTCGACAGTATAAACTTGTTTATTTTTCACATAGCAGTGTGTATCTATTAACTTCAAACTCCTTATTTACCCCTCCTTGACCCCCTTTCCCCTTAGGTAACTGTAAGTTTGTTGTCTGTCTTCGGTCTATTTCCATTTTGTAAATAAGTTCATCTTTGCCATTTTTTTTTAAATTCCACATACAAGTGGTATCCTACGGTATTTGCCTTTCTCTGTCTGCTTTACTTCACTTAGTAGGATAATCTCTAGATCCATCCATGTAGCTGCAAATGGCATTATTTAAAAATACGGGGCATTTCACGAATGTGTGTGTCTCCCTTGCACAGGGGCCGTGCTAGTTTTATCTGTATCGTTCCAATTTTAGCGCACATGGCGCCAAAGCGAGCACCACGTACCATTTATTGACCGTGTTTCTCCTCCAAAAGAAAAGGAAAGTAGGCCTCACGTGGGCTGGGACCCTGGCCTCCTCTGCTCCCCTGTATTCCCCACACCCGGGTCAATCACTGACCAACGATCAATGACGCGTTTGATCAGTCAGTATGTGCGGACTGAATAAATCCCAGCCGGCCCCACCTCCATACAAAGTCCCATCTCCTCTCAGTTACTGACGAAGCTGCTCCAGCGTGCGGGGAGCGTCATCTCAGCATTTATTTGCTTGCATTTATTTGTAAGAGGACCTGTATGTCCTGAACGCCCGAGTTGGCAGGATTTCAGGTATCGGAGTAAAGTGAAGTGTGGACTTTCCAGCGGGGTGACGGAGGGTATTCTGAGGTCACACCAACGGTGGTCACCCTTTGATTTGCTGGGACGTCTACTCCAAGAAAAAAACAGGTTCCTCTATGCTGGCCACAGCCTCCTCCCTCGCTCTCTGGCCAAATCCATAAATCCTCTAAAAGTGGGGCGCTGGGTGGGCAGGGCCCCACGAGGGTCGGAGGATGAGGTTAAAACAGAGGCCACAGAAAAGAGGAGAAACGTCGTTTCTCCTGCCCCCAGGAGAATGCCTCAGGGGTGTCCTGTGCCCTGGTAGTTACTATCATGTTCCTAATTCATTCATTTTCAGCTAATATTTACATTCAACCTCTGAGAATGGCCCATTTGCTCAAATATGGAACATCTATTTATTTCTGGTTGTTATTTTGCAACCCAACCCCCAAAATAATAAAGTTCTTGAGATTAAAAAAAAAAAGATCCTTTGGGAAATACTGGCAAAAGAAATGCTTTCTTGAATAAGGATATCGCTTTGAACTTTTTGGAATCCCGGGCTTCAGGAATTCATCAAATAAAAACAATTAATAAATAACAGACATAAGAGGGATCAGAAAGTTCATCTGGATCTTATCTGTGATTCACAGATACTAGAACAGACTAAAAAGCAAATGACAAAGTGACCTCTGGCAGGTACTGAAAAACAAGGTGTAACAATGGATCATTCCCCCCATTTCCAGAAAGACCTCAAACTTCAAAGTTATTACCAAAGAACGTTAATCTGGCTGCATTCCTCACTCACTTCTAATTTAACAAACTTTCTCCTCCACAGCTCTTTGCAAGTTACAGCAGGCAGTATGTACGTGTGTGTCCACCTATGACAAACTTGGCCATTTTAAAATGTGCCCCAAACTGTCCTTGAGATCTAAGGAGGGAAGAATGTCTCAAAACTCATTCCTTACAACTCATACCGCTGTCACGTAGTATTTAAAAAAAAAAAGAGTCAGTAGGCACCGTATATTGCCAAGTTCAGGCTAAGCCAAGTGGAGCATTAGAGCATAAACTCTGGCATCACACTGCCCGGGTTCAAATCCCCGCTCTGCTGTTTTAGCAGCTCGGTTGCTTTGAACGAGCTGTTGGACCTGTTTCCTCATCTGCAAAATACGGGGACAGCAGTAGGGCCCACCTCACGTGAGTTAACAGATGTAAACTGATCAGGGCAGCACCAGGGCTGCAGAAGCAGCTCGGGCTGAGTTATGACTCTCAGTCCTGAGTTCATACACTCAACAGAATCAAAGAAACGATCATACTTTCTTCCTCCACTGTGAGCAGAAAAAGCATTTTCTCACGACAATTACTTCCTTTACAGTTGTTTTGTTAAAACGGTGGCTCTGGGCGCTTTCAAGGTGGGGCTTCCTCACTGGGGACCAGACACCCCCTCGCCTCTCCCCAGCGGTGCCACTTCCCCTGAAGCTTGTCACTGGCGTCAGGTACAGCCGTCAGTTTCACTTTCACATCATTCTGTCAGTTTGGCTCAGGAGGAAAAGACACTCAACCGAGTGAAAAAAGCGCCTTCTGGGATCTAGGAGTGACAGCCCCAGTCTTCCCAGGAGTAAATGGGAACTTCTCTCTGCCCACATTCCCTCTGGTCCTCTAGGCCGGGCAGTCCCCTGTAGAGAAGGTGTGCGGAGGGGTGGGGGTCTGGACTGTTTGGAATCGGGGTGCCCTGCCTTTTAATTTCAGGCCCGGGATGCCCTCGTGGGGTGCGACTCCCACCTCTGCGTGGACGCGCACGGCTGGGCCTGGGGTCGGTCTTATCTCTGTGCCTTCCTCCCTGCCCAGGACACTGCGCTGCGCTCTAGCTGAGCGCTCCTTTTCGGTTGCTGGGCTGGGCTCCTGTCCTGTGTGTACCTAGTGTGTTCTCTCTCTCTGCGCTTCTGCAGACCTGCGCCCATCACTTTGGGTTCTGTCCCACGGCTCTCTCTTCACAGCTCTGACCCTCCTCCTCATCGCACCCACCTTCTTCCTGTTTGGGGTTTTCTGGTCTTCCCTCCAGGCGCCCGTGCACGCAGACTACACTCTCAGCACAGTTGCTGAGCGCTTGCTGTGTGGGGGGCGAACTCAAGGCTCGACTGCAGAGAAGGAGACTCGATCCCTGCCCTCAAGTGTGATGGGGAGAGAGGGGGTGTATCACCACTGCTGAGGTAGCTTCCTGTGCTTGAAGCCAGGGCACTGGGGGAAGGATGTGTTAATACAGCGAGGGGTGCAGAAGCCTTCACAGGGGAGGTGATGTCTGAGGGGTCAGCCAAGCGAGGATGCGACAGGCCCACGTGGAGCCGTGCTAACCAAGAGGCAGCTGAAGGACGATGCGGTGTTCAGGTCCTTGTGAGACGGGAGGCTGGAGGGGCAGGCAGGGGACAGACCAGGAAGGACCTGGCAGGCCATGTGAAGGGTCCTGATTTTATTTTGTGGGTGATGCAGAGCAAGGCGGAGAATGGTGATCAGATTTTTGTTTCCAACAGATCCTTCTCGTAGCAGAGTGAAGAGTGAGACTAGAGGTTCCATGTCAGAAAATAAATGTGGGGTCGCCTTTATGAAATGTCATCACATAACAGCCTACATGTTTGTGCACAACTGTTTTCCAAAGACGGCTGCACGAGCATCTCCTGTTCCAAAGCTCTTCTGCAGGGGGCAGTCGGCAGCCCCGCCCTGTGACCCTGGCTAGCCTGGAACTTGCTTTGACCAGTAGAACCCGACAGAAGTGATGCTCTGTGAATTCTTGGTTTGGCCCTTCAGGTGTCTGAGCTTTGGCCAGTGTGTGCTGGGAGCACTCCCTCTTAGCATCTGATCACCAGGAGAGGAAACCCGAGGCAGCCGCACAGAGAGAAAGAGAAGGCACGGGCGGGGCTCAGTCTTCTGGCCGTCGCCACCAACCACAAATCTGAGCGGTCCCATCTCAGGTCTGTCCATGGCCTCGTGAGAGGCCCCAGGTGAAGCCCCGAGGAGCAGGGCCGGCCCAAATCCCCCATCCGCAGAATCATGAGCAAATAAAATGGTGTTGTTTCAAGCCACTTAGTTTTGGGGAAAGTTTGTTACACAGCGATGAACAGCCAAAGCAATACTCCAGGTGGAGTGCATGGTACCTACAGCCCTGGCTGTTTCAGGACAAGAGCACTGGCCCACGGCCAGCACGGGATAAGCGGTACTTCCCTGAATCACTTATCCCCAAATCTTACTTCAAGCCTGTGTCACACCTAACTGATTAGTGCTCAGGCTCCTTAAAAAGTGATTCTTAGAAAAGGTAATCCTCTGATTCCACCTCGCAAAGAGCCAAGAAAACACCGTGCGTGGATTAAAATTCCCAGGAATTCAGTCTGAACATTCCTATTGGCAGTTTTTTTTTTTAGACAAACATCCAAGTAAATATGTGTCCCACTTCTTGGACCCGCAGAACGTTTGATGACTCTTTATAATTTGTCTTCTTAGCTGTATTGCTACGCATCTTGAGAGAGACCAGGACTTGAATAAACGGTGTCCTCCCTCTGGGTCTAGAGATTTAGACCCGGAGGCCTAGACTGTTTTTCCACAAGAAAATATTTACAATATTTGCCCAGGAGAAAACTGATTTCATATATTTAAATGACGATATGTTCTCTCTGTTTTGAAAACCTCTAATCTGTTCTTGGAAGAGGAGCGCTCGCCCTTCTTCCTTTCATTTCTACTGAAATCATAAAATTCAAACCCAATGTTACGTGTTGACAGGTCTCTACTGGCTCCACCAATGGGAAACGGTTAACGGGTAGGTTTGTCTTCATTAATTCCTAAGATTATGTGCTAATTTATGTTTAGCAATATTGGCAATTTTGGGGTCAAGTAAACTTGCATCTATTTTATTTTAATAAGTAACACAAAGTCTTTCCTACAGCTCAGATGGCTTTATCTCCTAAAGCACTTTAAGTCACAGACCAAAGGGTGCTAGAAATATTAACAAATCTCAATGAAAAGAACCCGAGTGGTAGAAATCCTTCTTTTTGCTGAGACGGAGGAAGGAAGGTTAAAGTACCTTGTGCTGCACCTTTGGCAAAATTTAAGCTGCCTCTGCTTCAGAACCTGGCATTATGCAAGTTATTTCTCACTGAATTATTTCAGCATTAAAAGGATTTTTATAAAACCCTCCAGGATTGGCTTGGTTGCACGAAAGAGGCAGAGTAAATTCCAGTTCCTCTTATGAAAGAGTTTATTTATGGCCACTGTTAATACCAACCCATCTGTACAGCCTAAATATGTCCTAAAGTACATGCTAATTGATTTTTCTTTTCAAATGACTGATGCAGAAGAATTAAAAGAGCCCCCATTCCTAGAGGGGAGAAGACTGTCTGGCTGCTATTCCTCACCATCTTCCCTTCCAGACACGAAGCCCACTGGGGAGGTCAAGTTGTTCACTTTGGAGAACCAGCGTTTTTGAGAAAGCCTGGTCATTACCTTTCTTGTGCTACCATCATCCTTAACACAGTAGAAGAAGAAAAAATGTGCTGTTGATGTCATCCTATGAAATTTTAATTTGCAAAATCTAAACTGTATATCGTTGAATGCTTTCAGTGTTTGGGCGACTGCACACCCGTTTACCGGGGAAGGGTTACACATCCCACTCCTGGTGATATTCTCTCGTCTTCACCCACATTTCTGAATGCGCTGGCTGCAGCCTGGGATCCATGACATGTATCCAGTACTGTACCACCCCCGGGCCCAGGTGAAACCCTGGTCTGACTGGCACGTGTGGCTACCAAAGGAGCTCCCCCTCAAACAGCTACAAAATGTTAGGGTCAGGAGGCACCCTAGACCAGCCGCCGTCCAACTCGCTCAGCTTACAGTCAGTTTGGCAAAACAGGAATGAGACCTTGGTCTCCTAGCCCCCACTTCTGTGGCCCTTCTCTCTGCCTTCTCGGCTGGGCGGCTCTGAAAGGCTGGCGTGGTCACCAACAAGGTGGACCAAGGCAGGGGCAACGATGCCACCAGAGCCGAGAGCCACTCTCGCTCCAGTCTGTTCTACCGAAAAGGGCAAACTATCTGGATCCTTAACCCCTCTGTGTGCCAACTTCCATGTATCCTCACTCACTGCAGGTAGACTGGAGAGCAAGGCGGGGAGGCTGGCACCCGGGCACCGGGGAGGGAAGGGGAGGGAGGCAGATGAAAAAGTTTAGAAGCCAACCCAGAAGCTACACAGAAGTCAGCGCCTCCACGGGCAAGGATGTGCACAGCCCTGCGAACCTCTTCTCAGTCAGACCCCTAAAACGCACCTTAGGAACGTGGGCAGACATTGCAGAGATCAGGGCTCTTACGGCCTGAAATACATAGCAGTCATAATCAGAACCCTTCATGCTGGCAATTAGAAACAAAAATTAAATACATTCCCTGACTCTGAGAGGTTTCTGTGAACTTCCTCAAGGTGCAGTCTGAGCTCCGCGCCTAGAGTTTAAGAGAGAAAAGAGAATAGAAATAGAACAGAAAGTAGAGACTAGGCAATCGGGGACCTGGTGTATGCCCTGAGGTGGGCATCCTTAGGAGATCATAATTGAATTAAAATATGATCACTGAGCTCTGGTTCTGACCTAGAAACTCTAAGTCCCAGAGACACAGGAAAGCATAAGAGGGAAGGCAGACACGTCACAAGCTACCTGGGAAAGGTGTACCAGGAAGGGACGCTTGTGTGGGTAACTGCCAAAGGGACTCTGGCTGAGAAGGGGTGTGGACAGGGGCCGCCTGATTTTATCTCCAAAAGGAAAGCGGGACACGTGGGTGAGAACCATCAGGCTTTAGGAAGGCAGGGGGGTTGAGTCTCCTACAGGCAGAAGCATCTCTCTTACTTTGCAGACACAGGTGAGCGTCACTCTTTGGCTGCCCTTATGGAAATGTCACAGTGGGACTCAGTGCTTTTCCCTTGAAACCTCATGCCATTCACGCAGCAAGTGTGCCGTGAAACCCATCTCCACAAACCCACTGAGGTCGCGTGGGCTTTTGAGGTGTAAGCCCAAAATCTAAGCTCCGGTTTTAACATTGTTTTAAGCTGTGGCTTAACTGCCGTTGGGAACCCCTGCCAGTGCCCATTCCAATTCATTACTGCTGGGGTTTATTTTTAATCTTCTTTAAAAGATTATGTTTTTCTCCCCTTTGGTTTCATATTTTTGGTTATTCTACCTTTGAGTCTGTTAAATGATTTATTACTCTTTACTTTCAAGACATTTTTCTTTGAATGCTCTCAATTATTTAATCTTTGGTACTTTTTTATCATCTTAACTCTCAAATTTAGTCTTACTTTTTATGTTGCTTAATGAATTTTGAGATCATTATGATTTTGTTCTGAAGAATCCTTAAAATCCTTCATCGTTTCATTAAATTTTTTGTTAACCTTTTATCCTTTAGTATCTTCTTTTTATTAAAATAACTTTTGCACTCTCTGCACACCTGTACTGAGCAATGTACCTACTGCCTCATCCATTTGCTTGTATGATGGTTCAGAATATTTCAATATTACTTTTTATTTCCTGATCATTCTTTTTTTTTTTTCTTTCACGGTTGGCATTATAAAGGTCAGCAGAGTGAGAAACTGTAAGTGTAACAGAGACAGAAAAACCAAAGACGCGGAGATGGAACCTCTCCCTTGGAGTGAGTTGCCGCTTAGCATTTTTAAATGTTTCCCACCACCTTCAACTCTGCCTTTCCAGCAGAACATGTCTAGACAGTTCTGAGGGCGGCAACGGCTCTGCTCGTGCGGACGTTTACACTCCTGGGCTGGAGCCTTTTCTCTCATTACTCAGCACACAGTCCCTTCGACGTGACAGCTGCTAAAACACACGGCTCGTTTATCTATTCCCCTAATAGCTGAGTTCCTACTAGACATTGGATATGGCACTAGATACTAGGGATATGACCAAGAATAAAAGAGGATGTGCCTTCTGCCCCCGTAGGGTTTACAATCTGTTGGGACTGTCAAAAGGCAGACAGACAACGGCAGGACATTGTAAGCGCCCTGCCAGGGAGCACGCACTGATTCACTGCCACACCTGGTGCTGCGCTGTATATAGAGGACCTCGTATGTGCTTTAAGAACACGTGGGGGAGGGTACAAAATCCTAATTTGGAGGGCAGGGAGAATCTTCCAGAGGAAGCGATGTCTAAGCTAGGCCCTGAAAATGCAGGGAACAGCCAGAGGAGGGAGAGGGCGAGAGGCTGGGCAGAAAGTTCCAGGGGGCAACGGGACACACAGGGCACTAAGAAGCCTAAAGAGGCTTGGATGTGGAGGGACGCGATGTGTGCGGTGCTGGAGAGAGAGGCTGGAGAGGCCAGGGGCGTGCAGACCAACTGGAACCTTCTAACTCATGCTGAGGAGTCTGGGTTTCCCTCCAAGTGCACTGGGTAGCACCGGAGCATTTAAAGCAAGGAGGCTCAGCTCTGGGTTCTAGAAGGATCCTGCCCCCTGCAGTGTGGAGAACGACCCTCAGTGACAGCGACCAGCCCGGAGGCTACAGCAGCAATCCAGAAGAGAGATGGCGGCGGCCTGCAGACAGAGTAGGGAGGGGTAAGGCGGCGGGAATCAAGAGACACGCAGCGGGTGGAACTAACAGACCCTGGTTCGGGGTGAGCGGCGGAGGCGAGGAGTCATGAAGACACCCAGGTTTCTGCTTGTGCAAGGACAGGTGATGCCAGTGCCAGATTCAGAAAAGGACGGGAGGCAGGTATCTGTGGAAAGAGAAAGGGGAAGTCGAGGCATGCAGCTCGGGGCACGTGGTGTTGGCTGCGCCCATCAACCCGCCGCAGAAGAGGACTTTGGAAAGGTTTCGATTGGGCAGTGGTCAGCGAGGAGAGGGCTGTCAAGGTCAGAGAGGGATGAGGTACCCGCGGGGTGAGAACACTGAGGAACGCCAACCTTCCAGGGGACAGAAAGGAGAGGAGGAGCTCACAAAGGAGGAGAGACGAAGGAAGGAGAACGGGAAGTGGGGGAGGCATGCGAGGGAAACGTTGCCCCAAGGGTGCGGAGATGCGCGGACTCAGTCTGCCGCAGAGAAGACAAGGGAGAGAGGAGCGGAATTTAGCAAGAACTGGAAAGAGCGAGCGTGAATGTGACAGACGCCCGGAGGCAGAGCCAGCTGTCTGCGGCCAAGACGTGGAGAGAGGACACAGGGCAGCGGTGGAGAGGACAATTTAAGGAGTCCAGCTGTGAAGGGGAGGAAAGAGAAGAAAGTGGCTGGAGGAGGGCGTGGAAGGACGGCCTTTCTCTTTAAAGCTGGGAGGGGTTTCAGCATGTCTGTGCAGTGAGAATGGGGCCAGCAAGGAGGGAAGGGAGGAAAATACGGGCCCGAGAGGAGATAATCAAGATGGAAGGTGAGGAAATATTTTTTCGCTGTAACAGACAGGAAAGGTGGGAGGGTGGGTCCAGGTGGAGCTGGATCTGCAGCTCTGTGACCGCAGGGTGAGGTGGTCTTCATCAGGAAGACTTCCATTTTCCCAGCAGAGCAGGATGAGGGGATGGTGGTGACAGGTGGCGGCTGGAAACAGCTGCTGCAGAAAGCAAACGGGAGTGGAACAGGCGAAGTCGGAGAGCCTGGCTGAGGCTGGAAATCACGGAATCACAGCATCGTGAATTTGCATAGCTGCCTAATTCTGTCGAGAGGAACTCATCAGCCCGGGGGCACACCCTGGGAGAAGTGGAGAGGTGGACTCTGCTCCCGCCCCACGCACTCCAGCTTCAGATAAAAGCACATCACCTCACATGGCACCGAAGATGCGGTCTCCTCCCCGTGGCAAGGAGGACACTCCAGGGGGAGGAAGGGGCGGTGGCCACTGTCATCTATGTCAACTTCAGTTCAAAAAATCAATACTATTTTCCTTCCTAAGCGATTCAGTTCCTTAGGAAGCTGATAGGGTAGACCCCAAGATTCATATTCTTCTTAACAAACGTGGACCCTGGTCACAACACTCTCCCTGAGAAAACGTCTTCCCCAGTCAACTGATGAACAAATTTTGGGAATACAACCCATGGAGGCATTGAAAGATTATATTGGGAGCCAAGAGATCAGGGTTCCTGGCCAGTAATTTGTGTCGTGTGACCCTTCTCTTGACGTCTGCAAGCCTCAGTGTCTCCTCTGCAAACTGCGACCCATCCACCCAATGAGCAGGACTTCGGGAGGACATGACCCCATGTAGCCAGGCCCCTGGCACGATGCCAGCCAGCTAACACGCCTTTCCTCTCCAAGTCTCCCACCTCCCTCCAGACCTGAGCTTGTGTGACTTAAAGGAACACTGTGGAAAACTAAGTGTCACAGGTGTACAGTTTTCAAACTTTCAGGTAAGACACATTGTCCCGAACTCCATGACCCAAAATTTCATGAATTACTCTTGCCCCATGAAATGCGTTCTAGTATTTTCCATTCCGTTCTCTTTCACGTGTACAGATACGCTTGGTACAACTCAACGAGTTCATTTCAGAATCCAATAATGGATTGTGTCTTGCGGTTTGGAAAACACTGGGTGAGGCCTGTTTTTGAATCACGGAGAACAACACATGAACGGACCGCAGAGTGGAAACTGCTGACTACGGCCCTCAACACACAGCTGACACGAACTCCTCCCCAAACTGTGAGAAAGGCGTGCCCGCTGCCTTTCGCGAGCGACTTGGCTTCTTGCTCCCCTGGGATGTGAAGAGCCGTCTGCACTGACCATGGACTCACAGCGCTCAGTTTGCTTTGGAAACTCACCCTTATCTTGGCAACACCCTACTTCCTAGATGCTTATTTTAGCATCTACTCGGGGTGAACGACCCACAGACGGGACCCACAGAGATGGGAAAGAGGATAAGATGGCCGAGGGCAATGAAGAGCCTGCTCTTTGTGCTTCCAGCTGAAGACCCGTAGTCATGCCAACCACGCCTCTGAGCGGGAGCCTCCGGGCTCACCCCGCTCCCTTCACGCGCTTGCTACGCTCAAGCCAGGCTGTGTTCCTTTCTCTCACTAGGACGTATTCTCTCGTCCTCAGGCCATCCTAAAATGTGGTTCCTCTCTTCCAGAGCATCCTCACTGCCACACTCTCTCACACTTCCTCTAGGACATCTTCTCAGACACCCCGGAGCCACTGGTCCCTTGGCACCACGTACGTTCCCCGTACTTACACATTCATCCTGCACTGATTTACTGAGGGGTCTCTGTGTGTCAGCCCCGCCGTAGTAGCTGGGAACACAGCTCCGGACAAATGCCAGCCCTCGTGAGCTTCGATTCTCAAGGTGGACACAGACAAAGCAAACAAGCCAACATATAACACAGTTGTGCACTGTAATATTACCAACCGACACATCACAATACACATACATGCTGGAGTCACCATGCTTTGCTGTAACTTCCTCTTCCCCTGGCAGCTTCTCCCCCACGGGTTACACACCAGAGTGTGTGGCGCTGAGGCTCACAACAAACGCTTGATGAATGAAAGCACAGCCATGCACTCTTTGGTTCTGTTGTCCTGGGAGTCTGTCTTGTTTTGATCACACGCAGGAGATAACGCAAACTTTAACTCATCTGCGAAGGGTCTGGGGTGCACATTTAAAGTTTGTAATACTAAGGCCATGCCTATGTGATTCTCGACAACTATTCATTTGTAAATCCCGGGGGCCTTCCTGTAGGAAGGGGCAGCCCTCCCTGCAGAGACCTATAGTTATCTGTTAGGAGGCCTCCTGCCCGTGGCTTCCCTAGTCCTTCAGGGATGCTGGAGTAGTAACTCCTCCAATTACTCTGCACTAGAATGCGGGACATAAGCACAGGATGAGATGGGGAAAAAAAAAAACGAATTCAGGAGCAGAATCAGTCCATAGACCTCCGATGTCAGGCATCAAATGGTTCGGTAAAAAGTTAACCGGTTATCATGCCACACCTGTTAGGATGGCCACAATCCAAAAGACAGCAGACAACAAGTGCTGATGAGGATGGGGAGACACTGAAACCCTGTGCTCTGTTGGAGGGAACGGGACGGGGGGAGCCGACATGGAAACAGTACGGTAGGTCATCAAAAAAAAAAAAAAAAAAGAAAGAAAGAAACACAGAATTACCATTTAAACCAGCAATTTCATTTCTGCATACGGAGCCAAAAGAATTTAAAGTGGAGATTTGAAGAGAGAGATTTTTTTACAGCCATATTCAAAGCAGCATTAGTCGTTAAGCCCAAATGTGGAAGCAAGTGTCCATGAACAGACGAATGGATAAACAAAATAGGACATATACCTACTGTGAACTATTACTGACCCTTTTTAAAAAGGCAGGAAATTCTGACACAGGCCACAACATGGATGAAGCTGGGGGGCATGAAGCTGAGCGAGACGCGCAATTCACAAAAAGACAAATACCATATGATTCCATTTATACGAGGTACCTAGAGCAGGCAGCTTCAGAGACAGAAAGCAGAATGGAAGTTTCCAGGGGCTGGAGGAAGGGGTGAATGGGGAGTTATTATTTAATAGGTGCACAGTTTCAGTTTTGCAAGATGAAAAGGGTTCTGTGGATGGATGGTGGTGATGGTTGCATAACAATGTGAACGAGCTTAATGCTACTGAGCTGTACACTTAAAAATGATTAGGGTGGCAAACTGTATGCTATGTGTACTGTACCACAATTTCAAAAATGTAATTAGTAGGTGATCCACCTCTGTGGTTTATGGTCACTGCCTGGTGGTCATACAAACCTGACTTCACCACTTACCAGCTGTAACATCAGGGCAAGCGACTTAACCTCTCTGAGCCTCTGTTTCCCCATCTGGACAATGGGGATAATGATGATGCTATTAATTTATAAAAGCTTTGCAAAGATTAAATGGGACGGTAATGTTTGTCAAATACAAACAAAATTGAGCATAGTATCTGGTACATAAATTATAAATAAAAATGCATGGATAAAACCATGCCTTACTGCTTTTGTTAGTTCCGTTACTACCATCAATATTATTAGCTTAATTCAAAAGTTAACACCAATCTATAGAAGTACGTGTGGCCAGTGTGTGCCTTTAAATATCTGCCAATCTCATCCCAGAGCAGAAATCTATGATTCCAGGCTTGAGGTGAGCCAGTCCTAGTTTCCAAAATCCCTGGTTCCCGTTCCATCCCAAGGATATTTTTAGATGACAGAGCAATGTGAATTTGTGTATAAATGCTCGACAGGTTAAAACAATGAAAGATGTTTCCATTACTGCGAGGAAACAGCTTTTTCATCTTTCCGCTTCAACATCATGTTTTTCTATAAGATTCTCCTGATTCCTGCCTTAACAGCTAGAACAGGTATTAAAAATCAAAGCTGGGTGCATTCCTGCCTGAAAACAAGACGCTCAAAGTTTTAAAACAATAGACAGAAACAGAGAGTTAAAGGCTACGTATGTCACCACAAGACTAGTTCCCTTACTTTCAATTACAATTTGATTTGGGGCAATAAAATGACATAAAATTATATAAAATCAAATGATACATCTATGTTCTCTGGGATTTTTGACCATACAACAATTTTTTTATTTATTAAATGATTTGTGAAAACTACTTGGAAAAAAATAGATAAAAGATTGAACCCTATGAAAAGGAAGCCCCCTGAAGTCAAAAATACCCTTATTAACACACAGTCTCATTACAGTACTACATTAGCAATACTTCCAGGGGCAAACAAGGTCATCAGTAACCCTAGACCATGAAATGCGTTAAGGGCAGGAAGTACTGATTCCTACTCGTATTTTGAAAGAAGACAAATGTCCTATCATCAAATTCTGCACTGTAAGAAGATTTGTGGAGATTAATTCCTGAATGCCAGTTACAGATTTGTACATAAGCCCACATGCTCAGAAGAAAATCCTAGAGCTAGTCCACACGGAATTTTAGATAAAACATCAAATTCATTACACAGACGAATTTCGAGAATATATTGCCGCAGAATGAGGGACTTTTAGAGAAACAGCCAAAGGCAAACAGGCTATTCAAGGGGGTCTCCAGGACCTGCCATAACAGAGAAAGCTCACATCTGTGTTGAAAGGGGTCTTTGAGACTCTGAGAAGGACCGAGGTGTGGCTAGCTGAATAACATCCCTGCACACCTGAAAGACAAGTGACCTACCAACAAAAGGAAGTTCAGCTGCTGATCCAGGTGCCTTCCAAGCAGACTCAGTAACGAAGCCTCTGTTGGAGGGAGGTGGGCACCGGAGGAGGAACGACAAAGAAGTTGGTGCAAGAGCTTCTTGCCGTCCGCGAGCCACTACCTGCCGCACAAGACGCTGGCGGAAGTGAACATGACAAGGCAGAGGGTAGAGGCAAGAGTCCTCCCTGGAAGTTTACGTTTTAAAAGTTTACAAGAAAAATCACAAGAGGCTGGAACAAAGGCTGGTGATGCCGAACAGGCGACTCTTGAAATCAGAGATAAAAGTTTATGAGGCAGGGAAAAAAAAAACCCAAAACAAAACAACTTAATTTAGACTTAATTGCTCACTTGGAGGAGTTCCACAGCTGGGGCTTTGAAGCTTTTAGAAGCTCCTCCTATGCTGTGTCTTTAAATATATGTGCGTTCAATCAGCAGAAGAAAGACTCACAAGATACGTCTGCGTCTGCGGCAGACACCTGCTTCAAACAATGGACTGATCTCCGAGGGATGTTAAACAGCTGTGCATGAACTTCAAAAGTAATTTGCAACCAGATTAGTAAATGTCACCCTCCCTCCCACCAGACACAGCATTTTTTAAAAGAGATGAAGCATCCGCGGTAAGACTGCCATTTTACAGGACTTAACAAAGATCGGTTAGGGGAAAAAAACGAAGACGGAGATTCACAAGGTTGGGGTGGGGGTGGGGCAACGCGGAACTTACGAATAGGGCTTGTCTATTAAATATCCCCCTCTACACCACCACCAGGAAAAGCCAGTGATGGGACAATGCAATGGGAACAACAAAACCACCAGACGTGTGTCCAGAAAGGGCACTGCACCTGAAGGACCCACACACTCCTTAGGGATGGGTCATTCTCTCCACGGACAGGGACAAAGCAATGCGTTTTCAGTCTTCTCCCCTTGTCATCACCCCCCTCCCTGTCAGCTTGGGCCATCACTCCATCATCTTTTATTAGCACCAGTTTGAGCAGGACAATCCCAAAGACAGAGCAACACACTAGCGCTCTCCCGGCAGAAATCCCAGCATCTCCAAGCGCGCCTGCCTCGGGTCTCCCCTCGTGCATCCCCGTGGTGAGTGCCGAGCCGTTAGCATCCATTTCACACTGATAATCTGAGCCCCAGTAAACATCCAATAAAAAAGGCATTAACTCTACTTTCTTAACCTGTGGCCCTCAAAGCTCAAAAACAAACACTCTCACCCAAGGTCACAGGACTGAGCACCAGACTTTTTTCGTTATCCATCAAAACCCGCCTCGCCTTGCCCCCAGCCCCCTGAAAAGAAACTTGGTTTGTTCGGAAGCGTTCATGCTGGCAACTCCGTCCGCTTCTCTAGCAAACGCCAAGAAAACTTATTTCACTATGGACAGGTTGCCGCTGCACCAAACAACTCTCCTTCCAAATGTGTGCCGAGAACTTAAAACTCACCGCCGCCCTCTTCCCTTCCTCCCTCCCTCCCTCCGCGTTAGTTCAGGTGAGAGAAAACCCGAGAAGGGAGAGGAGGCGCCCCGGCCCCAGCCCCGGCCGGCCCCCTCCGGGCCAAGGTCCGCGCGCATCCCGGGCACCCCAGGCACCCCACGCGCGAGGGACCACGGAAACTAGACCCAAAGTTTGCGGCTCTTGTCGCTCTTTCCGACTCCGTGGTCATCCTGCTCGCCCCTTCCTGGACCGGCTTCCCCTCCACCCCGATCTCCGCCCCAGGCCCCCCGGCGCCGGCCCTCTCCAGCCGGCGGACCGGCGCGGGGACTTACCTGCCAGCAGCCGCGGGGGCCGAGCGCGCGGCGGGGCGGCGGTGGCGGCGGTGGCGGCGGTGGCGCGGGAGCGGGCGGCCGGCGGGGTGCGTGCGCCCGAGGGCGGCGCCGGCCAGGGGGCGCTCGTCACCCCGCGGCCCCGCCGCCGAGCCGGCTCCCCGGACGCCCTCCCCGGAGCCGCGGCCCGCGCACCGCCCGCCGCGCGCCGCGCGCCTCCAGGTCCCGCCCCGCGCGCCGCCCCGCGCTCCCGCCCGCGGCGCCGCGGGTCCGAGGCCAGGCCCCGTCCCCGCGCCGGGGAGGCTGCGGCGCGCGCCGCGCGCGCGCGGGGGAGAGGGGCCCTGAGACCACATGACTCTCCATCTGACCAAACCGAAAAGCGAAAACGAGCCTTCCCACGGGAAGGAGCGAGATCATTAGGCAAAAAGGGCTCCGTCTGTTTTGCCGGCTTTTACACCACAAAGGATTTGTGAACGGAGCTCTTTTAAAATGGCCCAGCTGAGGAGGATTGAGTGCCCTTCTGTCCGCTGGAGAAGCCTTCCTAAGTTCTGTCTCTGACTTCAATGGTTTGTTTCTGCACACTGTCCTGTTCTACATCATTTCCAAAGTCGCACTGCTTTAAACTTGGCAACCCTTGCGGCTGCACTGAGATGTCCCACCCATGCACTTGTCATTTGAAGACTTTCACGCCTGGTTGGTGGTACTAATGGTGCTCGTGGTGAGGATAATTGGGGTGCTTTTCCCTGTACTCTATACGGTTAATTGTGTATTCAGGTTAGAAAACCTGCACACTGGTTACCAGTGCTGCTGCTCCCTCTCAGCTGTGGCCCAGTGGTTAAAATGCACTTGGTCAAGGCGTTTGCTGCTGTGACGTACTAAGCCCGGATTAGTCTGGAAAATAAATAGTCCTTTTTCTTTTCTTTATTCTCTTCCTTCTTTCCTCCCTCTCTTCTTTTTTTTCCCTCCCTCCCTCCCCTCCCTTTCTTCTTTCTTTTCTTTCTTTCAATTAAAAAGGTACGAAAGAGCCAAACCTTGGATTAGCAGGCTTCTGATTATGGAAATATAGACCGTCAGCTGAAAAGGACCTCAGACTACACCTAGCTCCAAACTTTTAAAGATGAAAAACCGAGCCCCAGGAGGGTTTGATGACTTAATTCACACTGCTGCCTTGTGGCAGGCCTGTGCTGGGAAACCAGAGATGGTAACTCTTTCCCCTAATCTGTATGAATTCAGCAAAGCAAACACACTCACCTTTTAAAGATAAAAATATGTTCTCTGAAAGTTATACCCCCACCTCCCTCTGCATTTATCAATAACTAACAGCACTGAATGGACCCTCAGGCCAGGGTCATCCAGCAGAGAGGCTGCCACCTCTTGGAAGATCATAGCCAGGAGGTCTGAGCGTGGACCGACCTCCACGTGCTGGCTCGCAGTAGGCACTCACTGTATATTTGCCATTGTGATTTGGTGGGAAGATATGTCTGTGGCTGAGAACAAGGTGGCAGAGCTGGAAGGAGGACCCCTGCTGAGAAGGCCCCGCTCCTCTCTGCAGACTGCGGAAGAGAAGCCTCCTGCTTCCAGGTGCCTTCCTCCTTTTCCTCCTGTCGTCCTTAAACAGAGCCCATCACACGGAAGAGAGACGGCAGACTGTGATTGCCCCAGTGCCAAGGAGACAGCAAACCCAGTCATTCCTCACTGCTGGGATTTTCATGGATTATTTGAGAAGGTTAAGTACATGTAGGGGCTCAAGGGAAAAGTCTTATGTCCTTTTAATTTACTCAATAATCAGTGGCTTTTATGATATCACTCATATGTGGAATCTAAAAAAAAGGACACTGAACTCATCTGAAAAACAGAAACAGATTTGCAGACTTAGTAAAGAATCTTACGGTTACCAGGGAAGAGGGGTGGGAAGGGATAAATTTGGGAGTTTGAGATTTACACATGTTAGCCACTGTATATAAAAACAGATTTTTAAAAAGTTTCTTTTGTGGAGCACAGGGAACTATGTTCAATATCTTGTAATAACCTTTAATGGAAAAAATATGAAAATGAACAGATGTCTATGCATGACTGGGACACTGTGCTGCACACCAGAGATGGACACATTGTAACTGACTGTACTTCAATTAAAAAAAAAAGTCAGTGGCTTTTAAAACATTTCCAATGGTGATGGTCATCATCATATTCGGAGTTCCTGTCCACTGGTCACTGCGATGAGAGCTTCCGATGTACTATTCATTGAACCGCCATAACACTCTTAAGAGGTAGATATTATATCTTCACCATCACCTCTGTTTTAGAGATGAGAACAGTGCAGTCTAGAAGGATTAGACAGCTTGCCCGAGATCCCGCATTTGATAAAGTACCACAACCAGGACTTAAACTGAGGCCCGCCTGAAGCAGAGCCCTCGGGCACTGTTGAATACTGCCTGCGTCCTATAACCAGACCCTCCACTCTCTGCCTCTCTCTCTTTTGGACAACTGGTCTCTGGAGACCCATGTTTCTCTGTAACCATGTGGTCCTACAATTGGAAACCCATTAATCTGAAGACTGGATCTTGTAAAACAAATCCATCATATGTCAGGAAAGAGTTTTTGTTTTTGTCTTGAATTGCATCTAAAAGGGGGAGAAAAAATCCCAATTTGTTCTTGTTCCTGCTGGGTGTTAGGGAAACCTGACCTTTCCGACCCCAGCGTCCAGTGCAGCCGGCCTTCCCTGCCCCCCGCTACCCGGCATTTCTGCTTCGCATCAGACATGGTCTCATTGTTTTATAAACATGGCTGCTGCTCAGAAGTTCTCCACACCTTTATTTCCTGGAAGAGGAAATTGCATTTCCTGAAGGGGCTTATGTGGGTGGTGAGGTTCCACTCATTCTTTTAAACACACCCATACTTTCAGTTCTGTACTTCTCCCCCCTCCACACTTGCAGCTTCTGCCCTGAAGTTTCCTGGAATCGCGCTGAGGACAGACTGGGGGGAGCCGCTTCGGTTCACTTGAGCTGGGAAAGACGCGCTGCCTGCTCTCCGTCCAGGGCTGGGGGACGAATGACTCCCTGGGATCTCGGCTCTGGAAACATCGCAGTCCATCTTGCCTCAACTTGGGGTTTGCTGAAGGAAGCCTGAGATGTCTCTTTGGCTTTAATTTGGCCCTACTCGGCGATGATTCGCTACCTCCCCAAAAGACCGGCTCTGGCCACCCTTCTGTGAGGCTGACCTTCCACAAAGGACATGGGATTGGAATGAAAAAGAAAGTGTTCTTATTATGAGCCTCAATTTGGAGAGAAATGGTGTTAGGGGAGAAGCAGGGTATGACCATACTACGGGAACAAAGGATCGTTTCACATGGACCCTTCCATCTCTGCAGAAAGTCACCACTTGGGGGAAACCAGCTCGGACAGTTTCATGAGACGTTGGACTGTCCAGCTGGCTGCTTTTCCACAGGCCTGGCAGAGTGTTTATAAAGCGGTCCACCTGAATCCCCAGATGAATTGGCTTGGAATTGGAAGACCACGACCCACCCTAACCAAAGATTTGAGAAGCATGCTGAGTCTAGTGTAAATTTATTCAGAAAAATGTCAAAATTATTGTAGGATCTCTGGACAAAAGAGGCAGAGACAAACAAACAAACAAAAAAACCCCAGGTATTTTATTGTACATTATTACATAGTAACTATAAATGGAGTATCATCTGCACAGTTTTTGAATCGCTGTGTTGTACACCTGAAAATAATATAATACTGTAAGTCAACTGTACCTCAATAAAAACACCACTGCTGCTAAAAAACAGGTCTTTTAAATTCACAATCTGGACACAGGAAGGAGAGTTTTTCTTCTTTTCAATCCATCTTTAGACATCCAGGTGGGGAACAAAAGGATAATTATAAGTTAGAATATTTTATTGCCAAATGAGAGCCCTAAAACCCTGAAGCAGAAATTGGTTCTCCTTTTGGAGAACTTGACTACTGTTGATAGTAAGGTTTTCTGTTTGTTTGTTTGTTTGTGTTTAATATTGAAATACAGTTGCCTTAGGGAGATTGTTATCAACTCTTCCAGACCATGAGTGCGGTGGTGAAAGGTGAATGCAGATTTTACCCTGATGTCTGAAAGGAATAATGTTCATAATGTGATATTTTTGGAAGTTCTGTTGTCATTATAAGCTTAGTAATGTTGAGCTAATTTTAAAATCTTAGACAAGGTAGGGGAGGCCGGTGTTACGTCTTCATTTAAGAAAGAGATTATGAGTGAACCTCATACTGGCTAAAACTCACTGTGCGTTCATGGCTTGTGTCTGGGCATGGTGACAAACACTTTGTTTCAATTATTTCATTTGATTTTTACAACAAATCCCTTGAGATGAGTCATGGCAATGAAAAGAAAGTCCTAATTGTTAGTGATGGGAAATGTAATAAAATTTGCACCTCCTACTCATTGCTAAATTAATATAGTCACTGGTATAAAAATTCAAATACTCTCAAGGAAGTCGTATACTGAGGGCACAGGAAGACCTTGACAGTCATGACTCTCTTCTCCGTGTGCAGCTTTCCTGACTACGCCATAGTTTCAGCCATTCACTTGAAAGTAAATATTTTGTGAAACGAAAATATAAGTAATTTCTTTTTTCCTTAGTGGTGAGAACACTGGCCCAAGGAGGCTAAATTGGCCATATTTGGCTCTTCTATGAGTAGGTTAGATGTGCTCTGTCCCATGGTCCCGTTTTATCCTGTGGTGCAAGCATATCACCCTTGAAATGGTTTTTCAGCAACAAATGTTTACCCTCGAGTTTGGTTATTTCTTTAAACTTATATTGGCTCGTATGTTGTGAGTAGATCCCAGCTGACTTTTTTCTTTTTTCCTTTCCTTTCCTTTTCACTTTTCTTGTCTTTTCTTTTCCTGCTGGTCACTAGGCAGTCAGCAAACAAAAGACTAAAGTCTTACATTTGGGATTCAGCACAGCATTCAGAGAGCAGATGTTCCATCTCCATTTTATACATCACACACACACACACCCATACACCTGAATTGCCCAGTACTTGAATAAAATAACTCTGATGATTAAAGAAAAATCTGTAATATTTAACCGTATCAGTAGCTTATATTTGTACATTTACACAACACAAAAAAATAAAGAAAAATAAATTAATTCTTTTATATCTCATATTTGAACTTGATGGAGATATGCTCAAAAATCAGATATACATTGTATTGTTTTAAAATTCATGAAAAGGGAGGCTTTCCTATTACATCTGGCCAGTTTCATAAGGCAGATTGAGTAGGTAAACCTCTGAACTACTTCGATCCCTATAAACCTTAAGAGGAGAATGTTGTACTTTGAAAGGTCAATTGCCCTTTGTAGAATGTCTGTACCATTTACATGTGTCATCTTGGTTAGCCTCATAGCAGTCCTGTACCAGGGCTGGTGTTACTTCCACTTTACAGATGTTAACATTGAGGCTCCAGTGGGTTAGTAGCTTAATCACACAGCAAGTGAGCGGTGGGGGCAGAATCAGAACCCAGGTGGGGCTCACTTGGACCAATGCTGAACTGTGTCCAGAGAATTCTGGCCACTAACGAAAGAGGCTAAACACAGAGGTCATATTCTGCATGCAGAGTTTGAAAAAAATAATGTTTATAATTTTTCATATGGTAGAAGTTATGCATTTATATGTACGCACACACATCTAGAAATTAGAGAAAAGAAAAAAGACAAAACAGATTACCCATAACTTCACAATCCAAAGACAATAAACATTTTGGTATATTTCCTTAACATGATTTTATCTATAATTTTTGGAATTATTTTATTTTTAGAATAACTATTATATGTTGCCTCATTGTAAACTGATGAATACTAAGTATAGAAAATTTGAAAAATATTTAAATGTATATAAAACAAATTTACAAACCCTAGTAATCTCAAAATATAAAGATCACTGTTAATACTTTGGTATCTTGTTCTAGTCTTGGCTGAGAGCACGTATCTTGAGACTGAAGCTGAAACCATCAGCAGCCCACAATTTATAGTTTGCAGTCTGTAATATCTGTTTAAAAATTGTTTGATTTTTATTTGATTTGTTGACTTTTATTTGTCGAGGAGATGCAAATACGACTCTTAGGGAGATGATTAGAATGTTCTGGTTGCTCTAAAAAGACCAGCTGCTTTGCTTTTTACTAAATGACAAAAATTACTCCTCCACACACAAATGCCTTAAAGGATGAATAATGATGCTGCTTAAATTTGCCCCGTAACTCCACAGAATGGCTTAAAAAATTTTTTTCTTCAAATGTAACTTGTTTTAAGCAGTTTCCACTGTGCAGTGAAAGAAAACCAACTCCCTGTTTACCCATTGGGTCACGCACTTTTAAACCAGAAGAAAAAGCTTTTGGTCAGGCTAAAGCGATTTGTACTAAGTTGCCAGATTAAGTAAATAAGTTTGGGTGTTACATCAATTCAGCAGGGCTGCAGAATTGCAGGCTACATTGTAATCACACTAAGAAAGTTTCTCCCCCAGCAAAAAAACAAGGAAGCCATTGATTGAGAAGCTGCATATCATGTGACCTGACCTGCCAGGAGAACTTAAAAAGACTTAAGAACTTAAAAAAGCTTCTGAGTGAAGCAGCTGAGATGCCGCACATTTTAGCTGCTGCAAGGTGATTACCGAGTTCCCACTGTTCCTGGGCAGGGAGTGAGGACCAGAGCCAACGAATCCGAACAACGAATCAATGGAAAGTCTTAAAACATGGATTTTTGAGATTATTACGGCCTTTTGCGTGCTCCGTAGAGTGTCAAGGCACTGAAAAGTGTTTTTTCTAAGAAGCTACTGTACATGCATTTGTTTTCCTAAATCTCTACTTCCGTTTTGCAGACTCTCTTTCTTTCCCTCGTGATTTCCTTTGGATAGAATGGAGACTTCTTCCCTGGTTCTAAACTTAAATTCTGCCCCCCTTTTTTCCCCCTTAGCTAAAAAAGAAAATCTCCCAGATTCCATAATCTACTTTGTAACTCCCTGGACATAGTGACTCCGTTATGTACATTATGGGGAGGAGGCGGAGAAAGGGGAGTTCTCGTGCAAATTAGTCCAACTTTGGGAAACTTGTAGTAGCTACTAAAGCTGAGCATGTGCAGACGCGGACCCAGGCGTTTCATGAGGACATAACCCACAGATATGTATATGGACGTGCACTGAAAGATGGGTACCACGTATTTATTGCAGCACTGTTCATAATCACTCCACGCTGGCAACAGCCCAAGTGTCCACCAAATGTAGAATGAATAATTAAATTGTGGTACCTCAGTCAGTGGACACGATGCAGCAATGAATTTTAACAAACTGCTGTGGTCTGAACAAATCTCATAATCGTAACGTTGCGTGAAAGAGGCCAGGTCCAAAAGAAGACATGCTGTGTGATTTCATTTCCACAAAGCTCAAGAGTGAGTAAAATGAATTCCTGCCGTGAAAAGTCAGGAGAGCGGTTGTTACGTTGTGGGAGGTGGATGGTACAGCGTCTGGAAGTGGGCATCAGCGTGGCTTAGGCTGCGTTGGTAACATTTCATCGCTTGACGCAGGAGGGGGTTACACGGACATGCCCACTTTGCAGAAGTTCATCTCACTGCACATACGTGGCTTGTGTACTTTTCCCCACATGTCAACCCCAATTAAAAAAAAATTATTTGGAAGAGACTAGAAATAAGTGTTGGTGAGGACTGGAGAAAAGGGGACAGCTGTGCACTTTTAGGGGGAATGTAAATTGGTGCAGCCACTATGGAAAACAGTATGGAGGCGCCTGAAAAAACTAAAAACAGAGCTACTATGTGATCCAGCCATCCCCCTTCTGGGCACATATCCATGGGAAATGAAATCATTATCTCAAAGAGATACCTGCACTCCTGTGTTCACTGCTGCATCATTCACGATAGCCAAGACAGGGAAGCCAGCTAAGTGCCCATTGATGGATCATTGGATAAAGAAATAATAGTGTGGAATACGGAAAAATATTCAGCAAAAAAAAAAAAAAAAAAAAAAAAAAAAAAGATTGAAACCTCGCCGTTTGTGACAACATGGACAGACCTCGAAGGCATTATGCTGAATGAAGTAAGTCAGAAAGAGAAAGACAAATACTGTATGATCCCTCTTGTACGTAGAACCTAAAACCAAAAAGCACTAAGTCCATAGACACAGACAACAGGTTGATGACCTGGGGGGGGGGGGCAGAGGTAGAAATGGGCGAACGGTATGTTTATCAGCTTAAGTAAATTGAATATTGAAAAGTTATTTGAAAATGAAATGCAGTATCATATTCATAAAGTCCTTTCTCTGTAGCCAGAAACAGGGTTGGTGGCCCAGGTGACGGACGGCTCATTAGCCCAGTGAGTGCAGACCGTGTGGCGGAGGGGTTAATTCTCTCTTCCCTCTGTCCCGCCGTCCCTGTCTGCCTCTGTTTTTCTTTGTCTCTCTCTTTCTGTTTCTCTGTCTCTGTCCCTCTGTCTCCCTCCTTATCTCTCTCCCTCTCTTTGTGCTATTCAACATGGCAACAAGGTAAGCTTAATGCCAGTGTGACCTCAGACAAGTCACGAATACTTTCTGGGTCCTTTTTTCTTGTTTGATGCCTGAAGGAGTGAGACATAAGGTGCTTCCAGTCCTTTTGGCTGCTCACCGCTCCAACTCTAGGCTCCTCTTCCTCTGGGAGGCTCCCCTGCCCTTTGATTTTCCCAGCAGCCTCTCTCTGAAATCCTACCACGCACCTGCCCACTGACAGCCTCTCAGCCTCAGATCTGCGCTTGTGTCTTTGTCTCTGTCCCTCCCCTAGTTCCCTACTGCTGCACCCTGTTCAGTGTAGATAATATAAAATATTTGTTCTAGAAAGGCAAAATTTCAGTAAAAAGAATCTTTGAAGTCCACATTACAGTCAGTGGGTAAGTGCCTCAAAATTTTTAAAAATAGAGTATTTCCCAACTTGGGTGAAAGGCAGTTCGTGACAATTTCCAAATGCAGTCTAATCAAGAATGTAAGTACAAAAAAAAAAAAAAAAAAAACCAGAAGAATGTAAAGTACAGATGGGAGGAGGTAGCATGTCTCAGATTTAAACATCATGAAATAACTGGCATAAAATATAAAAGCAATCAAGAACCACCAGGTACATTTTTACTTGAGATAATTAAAGATAAGGTTTACAGTGATAGAGAGCTTGAGAGATGATAAAGAATATTAAAAAGGATGGTTAAATTTTGTCTGCTTGTCTGCTGAATCATTCAAGTGTACTTAATTGTACTTTTTAACTTCAGGAGCTGAAAATGTTCATTTCAAAAGATGTGTTCCTAAACTGCAGAAGGATAAGGCTTGATTAACTTGATGAAACATCCTTTTGACAACACCCGCCTTCCTCTATCATAGTGTTTTCAAATATTTCTTTGCTCATGAAGAACCCATTCGATCTGTGGTTTCATCTCCTGATTGATCGGATACTAGTTATCTCATGCGGTGGACCCTCCGTGATGGTGGTGCGTGTTTTTGCATCAGAGATGGATGACCCAGGCAAAACTGAGTTTCTACACCTGCCGAGTCCAGGATCAGGTGCTGGAACGGAATCTTTCAAGGAGCAGCCACGCCAAGGCACCAGGTGCTGGGCTGAGAGCAGAGAGAGGTGTAGCAAGAGAGAGTGCGCTGGACGGAAGGAAGGTCCATGTGGTCCAGGTTCAGATGGACTGCAGGCTCCCGGCTTGTCAGCCCACCCTCTGCCTGCAGCCCTCGTGCAAACCTGCGAGTGTTAGGATGTGTCCTGTGACAGTGGGTCAGCAGGGTCCTGGGGGCATCTCTGGTGTTGCCAAGGAAGCCAGGGCAACAGGGGGAATTTGCAAGCCATGCTTTTAGTAAAGCGTAAATGCTAACATATTTGGTTTCCAACTCTCAGCCTTCGAGAAGCACCATCACCTTTTTCTTTCTCTTCAGTAGCAGCTAAATGCTGATTATCAAAGTCTTCTGATGACACAAACTTCCTGCTCACATAGTAGGTACTCAGTGCATTTTACAACACTTCTCTGCCTCCAGTCACCTACCTCATAGGGAAGAGTTAGTTTAAATAAAGTATATGGAAGTTGCCAAGTAAGCCTTCAACATATATCCCCACGCCTTTCCAGTATCTGCTGTGCCGAGAGGCAGGGTGGTGTGTGCAGAGCGTACGGGCTTCAGAGAAATGCAGCTCCAGGGCTATGCTCAGGCTTCAGCGTTGACAAGCTGGTGGATAAGGGCGAGTCTCTTCATCTCTCTGGACCGCAGTTTCCCCAGCAGTAACATGGAGTGATGAGTAAGTGACCATTCCTTTCAATTTTAGAAGTCCATAAGGTACAAAATAACCGAACTCTGACAAGTAGCTGTTTTTTTTTGGGGGGGGGGGTGCGGTTTACTCTGGATAATTAAATGTGGTTTGTATTCAGCTGAGACTGATGGACGCAAAAGTTCCATTGTCAGCTTACCAGAATTTCTTGCAGCAAAGGAAGCTGTCAGTAATGAGACATTTTCATTTCCAGCGACAGGGACGCAGTGTTTTAAAGTCTTCTGTTTCGTTGTTCTCCTTCATGCTTTCACTAAAACACAAGTGGTTTTCAAACACAGGAAAGAAAACATGGTAACCTGTGGTTATGATTTCCACTAGAAAATAGAAAAAGTGTAGCTCAGAAAGAGGGTTTGTGAGGAACGCTTTTAAATGTGAAAAAAAAAGAGGTTTTTTTTTTCTTTTTCTTGAGAAGAACACTATTGTTATTTTTTTTAATTGAAGTACGGTCAGTTACAATGTGTTGATTTCTGGTGCGCAGCAGTGTCCCAGTCATGCATAGACATACACATATACTCATTTTCATATTCTTTTTCATTAAAGGTTATTACAAGATATTGAATAGAGATGAACACTATTAATTGTTGCAAGATTCAAAAGCTGTTGGAAAATAGAGCCTGACTGCACCTGTTGTCACGACCAGAACAGAGTTGCAGACACACAACTGCGGTGGTGACAGTGTCTCAAACATTTTCAGTCCTCCAATATGTGTTCAAGCAGCCTCTCTTCTCTTTTAATTCAAATTCTGGGAAACTTGGGGGAAATATCTTTCCAGGTAACCCTTCCCATTTCTCAAGGGCTCTAAGTGCCCCTTATCAGAGCCCACCTTGAAGTGAGCTGGCTGCTCAATGCAGCTCTTCCTCTAGCATTTCATCTTCAAGGTTATTTTCAATGCGGGTTCTGTCTTCCACTGCGATCAGTTGAGTTTACTCTATGTCTGAAATTAATGAATCCTTCGGGAATATGTGTAAAAGAACACCAACTAAGCTTAGGATGTGAGCCTGTGTCTGAATTTCACAGCGAATCAGAAGGGAATGCAAACAACAAACCAAAAAAACAAAAAACAAAAAACAAAACCGGTTTTTGAATTTCCTGAAACGTACCCATCAAACACTATTAGAGATGCAAGTAAGTTTTATGTAAATTCTATTTTCCTAAGACACTGTCATTTTTGACCTTGGAAATCCTCTTTTCAGATGGTTGAGTTACTAGCAGTGAAGGGAAAACCACTCTTGACTAAATCTCAAGCATGGGTTGGAGAAGCCATCTGCTGAGACTGCCAGAGGGAGGTGCATACGAGGAGGGAAAAGCACACAGTAGGCTAATTTTTTCCCTCTGCTGCCCACCGACCACGATCGAGTAAGAACATGGTAAGTAAAGCTCTTTCTTGTGTCAAGAGGAACTGACACAAGTGCTTGTCACATGTGGGTTCAGTCTGGGAGGGAACAGCAGCACACGTAGAAGGAGAGGCAGTGAGCGGCTCTGCGCCTGCAGGCGCTTATCTGCCGCAGGGGGAGATGTTATCGGCGTGTGTGCGTTTATCCACAGGCACAGGTGCGTATGGTGAAACCTACACCCGCGTCATTGCAGGACAGCCTTGGGGAGACCCTCCCCTGCAGCCTGTCCTCTGCACGGCGACCAGAAGGACCCCGTTAACACCCACATCCCATGCAGCACTCCTCTGCCCCCGCCCCCCAGGGGCTCCCTTCTTTGACATCCGCCCCGGCCCCACTCCCAGGGCACCTCTGTGAGTCATCTTCCTCACTCAGCGCCAGCCACACCGGCCTTGTCATGCTCCCTGGCATGTCAGACAAGCCTCAGCCAGGACATTTGCACAAGACCTCCTCTGGGTCTTGGCTCCAGCATCAGTTTCTCAGTGAGTATTTCCCTGATCACGCTACTTAAAAATTGCAGCCCCTAAAAGCCCCCACACCCATCCATCCATACCAGTGTTCCCTCTATGTCCCTAGTCCCCCTCCCAGTTAATTTTATCTCTCTGGAGCATGAGCTCCTTGCCAGCAGGGACTTTTTGTTCTGTTTTGTTTCCTATCATTTCCCCAACAACCTGGCACACAGAAGTCACTGAAACGGTATTTGCTACACAGATGAATTAATTAAAGGTAGCTAATCACAATACACTTACACGTGTATGAAACACATTCACTTATACATTTATGGTAAAGAAGTGAATGGACGTAGATTTAGTAAACCCTTACTTATCACAAGAAGTAGTGAATCTGGTGCAGCCATTATGGAAAACAGTATGGAGTTTCCTGAGAAAACTAAAAATGGACCTACCACGTGATCCAGCAATCCCACTCCTGGGCATATATCTGGAAAAGATGAAAACTAATTTAAAAAGATACATGCACCCCAATGTTCATAGCAGCACTATTTACAAGAGCCAAGACATGGAAGCAACCTAAATGTCCGCCGACAGATGACTGGATAAAGAAGTTGTGGTATATGTACACAATGGAATACTACTCAGCCATAAAAAAGACTAAAATAATGTCATTTGCAGCCACATGGATGGACCTGGATATTGTCATTCTAAGTGAAGTAAGCCAGAAAGAGAAAGAAAAATACCTTATGATATTACTCATATGTAGAATCTAAAAAAAGGAAAAAGAAGACACTAATGAACTCATCTACAAAACAGAAACAGACTTGCAGACATAGTAAGCAATCTTATGGTTACCAGGGGAAAGCGGGTGGGAAATTTGAGAGTTAGAGACTTAGAAATATTAATCACTATATATAAAAATTGATTAAACAACAAACTTCTGTATAGCACAGGGAACTATATTCAATATCTTGTAATATCCTTTAATGAAAAATAACATGAAAATGAATATATGTGTGTGTGTATATATATATATTTATGTCTGGGACATTATGCTATATAGCAGGAAGTGGCATATTGTAACTAACTATACTTTAAAGAAAGAAGTAGTGAATCCTTGTACAAATAAAAACAAAGAGCAAATGCTTTTTAATTTATGTCTTTATTTTCCCCCCCAATTTATTGAGGTGTAGTTGACAATTGAAAATTGTGTGTGCTGAAGGTGTGCAATATGATGGTTTGGTCTGTGTATACGATACCATATTGTTAACTATAGTTATGTTGCTATACACCAGCTCTTGAAAAACTGGATTCAATTAGTTCTTTCATGTCGTAAGAAGTATTTAATATGCTTACAAATAAAAAGAAAGAGCAAATTCTTTACTGAATGGAAGTCAGAAGAAGCCCTTCAGAGAATAAAGAGGATTTTAGGCACTTGTTTCTGGGTTCCCTAATCCAACTAGAGGGCTGGTATTTCCAGAGTGTGAGATGGACATACCTATCAAGGCAAGTGAAGCTAACTTCAGCTCACCTTTCAGACTGACAGGACTGCTTGCTGACGTCTGCTGTTTGGGTGCTGGCGGTCTCTGTTTGGTGTCTGCTCTGGGGAATGCCAGGTAGCAGAGGAAGAGCCACCACGTGGAGCAGACACTTCTTTATTTGTCTTGAAATGTTTGCCTTTAAAAAAATCAGCTTTGCAATTAGCAAACAGTGAGACTATTTCTAAACATTTTGATTAGAAGAGGGTGGGGCAACATTTCTGTCATCACTTTTAACTCTTCACTACTTCACTAAATCCATTGCCTAGTCCTTTCCTCATCTCCAGCTTTGTTCATTCAGTAAGCACTTACTGAGTATATATTGTGGAAATGAGGCTCAGCCTGTGATTTGGGGGACTTACATTTTGGTGGGAGGCGCTAGAAAGGTGTATTCGTTCTGCTAGAGCTGCCATAACAAAGTACCACACATGAGGCGGCTTCAACAACAGAAATCTACTTGTCACAGTTCTGGAGGCTGGAAGTCCAAGATCATGGTGTCGGCGGGGCTGGCTTCTCTCCCTGGCTCGTACATGGCCACTTCCTCCCCGTGTCTTCACATGGCTGTCCATCTGTGCACGTCTGGTATCCTAATCTCTTCCGCTTATAAGCACACCAGTCTCATGAGAATTGAGCCCACCCGAGCGACCTACTGAACCTTAGTTACCTCTTTAAAGACCCTGTCTCCAAATACAATCACATTCTGAGACACTGGGGTGTTAAGACTTCAACACATGAATCATGGGGGGGGGGGGACCCAAGCCTATAACACAAGGTAAACGACTGCTCTGGAACGTGCCTCTGGGAGGCAAGGTGTCTCGAAAGCCTTCGGAGGGGAGATAATGTAAGAGAGATCAGGAAGAATGCATCTGCTTCCTCCAAGGGGAGAAATAAACACAAGTCATTCCAGGAGGAGGTCACAGCCTGAGAAAGACAGGAGGCTGGGCAAGTTGGCAATGCGCCTGGGAACCGTGGAGACATCCTCTCCGAAATGACTAGCAGATGGGAGGTGGGGCGCGGGGGACGCTCAGGCCCAGGGGGCATTGCACGTGGGGAAGGAGCCTCACACTCAGCGGGGCAGCCCACGTGGTCTGATTGCATCTGCATTCAGAGCCCATCCCGCAGAAAGGAGCTCTTGGCAGAGTCGCCTGCTGTGCTGCTCTGGTTGTTAAATCCCCGCCCACCCCAGCGGATGGGCTTGTGGAGAAATTCACAGTGTTGCTGGTATTTGCAGCAAGTTGGTTTAAACAGTGACTGCTTTTGCCTTTTGTGACGAAAAGACCTGCTTGCGCAGCATCCTTGGAAGGAGACACTATGAAGTGCAAATCTTGTTGTTGGATGCCTCAAACTGCTGACAGAAACCACATTTTGCATGTTCCTTTGCCCTGCTTTCTAGCTGATGGGGACTTGTCAACTGTGGGTAAATGTGGTAGATTTTCTTCCATTTCCAGACAAAAATAGCTCTTGAAACTAAGGCTATCATCTTTCTGGTGTGCTTTTTTTGTTGTTATTTTTCTATAAGTAAAAAAATACACCTGGTACAGAAATTGACATATTGTAAACTGACTATAACTCAATAAAAAAAAAAGAAAAAGAAAAAGAAATACACCTGCTAATGTCACTCAGGTATTTTCCCAACACGCGCGAAGCTTTTCAGTCAATAGAAACATCACCACAGTACCACCAGAGAAAACAGACTTATTAACGAGTATCGGGGACTTTGCAAATTTCTGGAATTTTTTATCCATTTTGTTGTCTCAGCCGAAGGAAATTGAATTAGGTATTAAAATGCTTTTTGCCAATGATCAGTTGTAGAAAATTTTAGGCTGAGTTGCTAATGTAACAGAATTATAATGCTCGTTTACTAAAAGTTTAAATAACTGAATCTTGAAGAATGGAAAGAACAAGATAAAAGCTATGGCATCTTTCAAGATTGCCTGAAAGACTTTTTAAATGAGAAAATAGAGAGCAGGTGTCCCAAGCGATTTGCATGGATCACATGAAACAACTTTCAGTTTACTTTCTTCTCGAGTCAGAGGGGAAACAGCAAAGCTCAGTCCATGGAGCCTGACGTGGCCACCCCTAGATGAAAAGTGAGTTAGAATTTATGGTCCCTGCAGAAATCTAGAGATTAAATGGAGACATTTAAATTCTAACCAACGTCCCTCCTTTAGACAAGAGTCTGTCACAACTGCTGAAATTATAGCCAGGAGATTCGCTGACACCCCATCACCCAACACTCATCCTCCAGTATTTTTAGGATTATATGGAAAATGAAACTTTAAAAACTTTAAGCTTCCTTTAATCGGTCACTTACTATAGGTATTTTATAGACATAGTTATTATAATAGACTATGAGGTGGATGTCATTTCTCCCATTGTACATAGAGAGAAATTGAGGGCCAGAAAGTAGATGTAATCTGCACCAATCCTATGGTCAGAAGATGAATTTGGATGCACCTCTGACACCAAGCCTGTGTTCTGATAGCCTTCCAGGTTAAGCATTTAAAGAGTATTTGTTGAGTGAATGAACTTTTTCAGGAGAATGAAAAATATAAGATTAAAAAAAAGTGAAATAAATTAAATTTTAAAAGAGGCAGCTGAGTCCATCTTCCCACTGCAGATTCTGAAGATTTTCTCCTGCCCCACCCTGACTGCCTAATCATTTTATCATTGAAAGGCTTTGGCTGTATTAGGGGGTTAAGCTTCTAATGCTTTGTGAACATCTTAGAAGCATCTTCTAAGTCTTAGAACCTAGAGGCAATGATTTCTGTAAAAATCAATGACTTTGTTCCAAAAACCCCCAGGTTTGGAGGCTGGAAGGTTCAGGCTTAGATCATAAGGAGGGCCTCGCCCCTTGCCTTGAATACAGGGGTATTCAAGCATTATTCAGAATTCCTGCATTGACTTCTTACTCTTCCCAAGATCTGGGGGAGCAGTCGTGTGGTTCAAGGGCAGACTGAGGTCTCCTTGCTTGTGTTCCACTGTGTGACCTTTCTTAGTGCTCCTGGTCTGAAGGCGTCAAGTGTGACTGGTAGCAGCTTGAATCGACGGTCAAGAAGACCCTACTGCTGGTGGAATAAACATCCAGGTTTCTTATTCTGAACCTCTAGTCCCTCGAATTTCTCCCTCTGTTTCCATAAATGTCCTCTCCCCTAAACCAGCTGATCTGTCATTTCTTGACCACGCCACGCACAACCCCATGCTGCAAGCTGAGCCCTGACTTAGGCTCAGACCAGTCCTCAGCCTGGAATTCCCTGCCTGCAACTCTGCCTGTTCAGACCTTGCTGCATCCAACTCACGCTCCCCTGCTCCCCTGAGGAGTCACTCTAAAGCTACTGATCTGTCCTTTGTGCCATTTATTTAGTTCTTAGAAGATACTATTGCGTATTATTATTTTAACGTTTGCCCTTATCTTTTATCATTTACATTTTAGTCCTGCAAGCAGGGGTTTTTTTTTCGCCCCTACTTGATCCTCCCCAAGACTTAGATCACATTTTGAAAATGTGCACACCTAGAAGACACAGCCAGACAAGGTTATTATTGATGAAGATGAGGATGAGCAATTTGTCTTGACTTTTAAAGATAATGAACCAAAGCTCGAACTTGAGGGTAAAACACTTGGCTGCTTCCAAACCTTACATGATGACAACAGCTTTCAGCTGAACAATCATCATGGCGTTGCTGTGTTACTGATCAAAGGATGGAAGAGACAAGGTGTGGCAACCATGTGGCTTAGAGCTTAACTCCCCATGAACCCTTCACTCCCGGATAACCCCAATAATATAGCATGGTGTTTTTTTCTCACCTTGGATTCCACCCCCCACCAAGGCAGAACTAGGAATAAGAATTCTTATGGGAATAACTTACTTCGAGAAGGGGTTTCAGAGGATAGAAATGGGGAGGTGAAGAGAGTGTGAGAGGGAAGGTGGGAAAGCCAGCCCATGGATGCATCACAGAGGTGGTTACTGCTGTGGGCAACTGGGGCTCAACCCCAGGGACCACTTGAGGAATGGTGTACAGTGTTCCTCAGAGTTGCCTGTCCAAGACAGAAATGAAGCGCTAAGCCACTGGCTCCCACCCCACAGTCAGGGGTTGTCCCAGCAATCTGCCCACTGGCGCGGTCCCTGCAGACATCCCTCACGGAAGAGGCAAAAGCGTGCCCGGACAAAAGGCAAAAGATGCTCAGGGCAGCTGAAGTGAGGTGCTGTCAGCCCTCACCTGCGCGCAGGTGGTTGCTGCGGCATTGGCCAGAGCAAAGGATGTGAGACGAGGCAAAACGGTGCCTGACACACATTCTTTCCCGGTTAAGCTCACATAGGACCTCACAACCCGCTCCAGGCAGTGCCCCAGGGGTCTGTTGTTCATTCACTGGAGATGGCGTGTGAACTAAATCACTGTGCCCCTCCCCTGAATAGATGATCAAAAACAGTGTGGGAGCGAGTTTTTGCTTGTGCCTGTATGAAAAGCACCAAACGTGGCTGGCTCATCTGGTACTTACAAAAGATGTGGGCTTCCTAGGTGGGTTTTCACTGGAGTCAGTTCTTACTCTGGGAGGATGGAGAAACACGGCGCTCCTCGCAAGCCCAGGTAAGGAAGCCAGACCAGGGAAGGGGTTCTTGCCCTGGACATGGATGCTGTTTGCAACGGAAGCTGCTGGTGCCCCGGGAGGCCCCCCGGAGCTTCTCCAGGGAGGCACCAAAGGTGACCACCTGAGAACATGGAACAGCTGAATGTGCTTGAGTAGTTTATGAGAATCAATATTTCAATATTTGAATTAGTTTATTGAGTCGGTTACAATGTGTATCAACTCCCCTTCGTCTCAGGAAAGTTTCTTTTCCCCCAGTGGCACACCACAAGCAGATGCGGCTCATTTCCTGCTTACACAGGAGAAATCCATTCGATAAATACTGTCTGCAAAAGACAGAAGTGAAGCGAGAAGCAGAAGAACAATAGAATCGGTTATTCAGAATAACATCCGTTCTCCAAAAAAGAAGTTAAGATGCACAATTGTACTTTAAATGGCCACCGACAAGGTGCTCCGTGAAGAATTCCTCTCTGGAGCTGTGCCTTAGGCAATAAACACAAGATAATGTGCTGACAGATTACAAGTTAATCAACAGCATCTTCCTGGAGAAGGAAGCCTTTAAACGGGAGGCGGAGTCACGTGCTCAGCCACACGCACTAGTTGTGCAACTCTTGGAAAGTCTTGTGTCTACCACCTGATGTTCAAGGCCCAGGGGAACCACGCGGGTTTCAGGCTGGACCCACATAATTGAGAGAAAAGTTGGGTGCGGGTGTGTGTGTGTATATGTATATGTATATACACACACACACATATATATGTGTTTATATATATTCTGAGATTACACATATTGGATTTCTACAAATGCCCCACTTTACTTTTACAGCATATTTGGCTTCTAGACTGAGTAACTGGGGGAAAAAAGGGAGATGGTTTCTTACCACGGTTTGGGTTTGGAGGCTCAGAGCCAGCTTCTCTTTTAAGCTGGCAAACCTCCAATACACATTCAAGTAAATGATAGCAAACCAGCCTTGGTGTGAGCTGAGAAGAGCCTGTGAGTGGACAGAGCGAGCTGGTTGGTTTCTGGTGGCCGGGAGTGGGGGGGGGGGGATGTTAAAACAGCTCACACAATCCGTTTCGGCTCTGATGGAATATTGGCCTTTCTCTGGCTTTGTTAGTAAACTTCCGAGGTAATTAGGTGATTTCGGCGTAGAAAAACAGTTACAGTTTAAAAACGCTCATGGGAAAAAGTGGGAAAAGATGCAGAGAAAACAAACTTGCCAACAGGAGCTGCTCCGGGTCCTGAGGGACTGTTTCTCTTCTGGAAATCAAAAGGCCCCAGGTGTTCAGTTTGCCAGCAGCACACACATTCTCAGGCTCACCCACACAAGTGCACCCCAGTTTAAATGTATTATTATTCGGTTCCATGTTAAATGGTTATTCTTTGTAAGTCCTCTTAGGGATTAATTGTGCAATTCTAGGAGTTAAAGGCAGTCATAAATGAAAGTCAGATCTCTTCATCTGCAAACGCTGTTTAATTCTGCGTAACGAAGCATCATCATGTGAAGACGGATGGAAACTTCATAAAGCGGACATTTTTCATGCAGCTGTGATCAGTGGGTTTCTAGTAGTGGAGAAAAACAGAATTTGCATATGCAAACCAGCACAGCTCCAACAGTGTCTTAATTGTTGTTATTTATAAGAGGGGTAATTAATCAGCATTCATACAGCATGCTAGCTCTCAGTTAACTGTATAGATCCACCTTTCAAAATAAAAACAAATTCATATTTCCCTCTCATTTGCCAAATTCAACATAAACTGAGAATTCTTAAAGCGAGAAGCTTGTCAGAGGGAATCCCCCACTGGTAGGACCCATTTCTCTCTTGCTATTTTTCTGGCTATCTATCTTGAATATAGTAATCTTTTTTCTCTTTCTTTCTGAAATAAAATTGGAGAACTTTAAAAAATATGATGGAAGTAGCTCCGATGAGAACTTGAAAACTCCACAGCACAAGAAGGGAACAATGGAACGCAGTTCAGAGTTCACATTTCTGACCCAGGTCACATGGGCACGGAGGCTGAACTGCCTTCCACGCTTGTGAGACAGCTGGTCCTCCGTCCTCTCGGCTTGCTCTGACTCCCAGTTTGTTTGCCAAGAAGAGATTCCTGGCAAGTCCCAAATACCCGTGCAGCCACTGGCGCTGCATCATTTCCCTTAACGGTTCTTGGTGGTACTTCATCTAGAAATCCTCGAGGGACTTGAGCCAACACTCTGGATCGGTGTCTTCGCCTGCCTGTCTAGAGAGGAGGCTGCAATGCTAAAGGTTTCATCTCCTAGAGCTCCCATGCAGTTAGGTTTTCCGGGTGTGATTGAGGTCTGGTGAGCAGAAACATTTGCTTGGGGCTTGGATGCGAGAAGGGCAATGAGTATCCTCTCTGTTTGGGTCCTAGCTGCGCTAGTGCGGTTCTGGGACCAGAGCGTGTGCAGGCCGCTCTCATCCCTGGGTCGGACGCCCCCTGGAATCGGGCTGTGGCAGAAGCAACAGCTCTCGTGGCTGCCAGAGACAGCAGCGTAATTTAAAGTTGTTCCTAGATGTAGAGCCCAGGGTTTGTTTCTGCAGTTTTCCTAATGATTCTGGGACGTGTTTAATAGCCCGTGATAAGGGTCTTTTCTTTCTTAAGTCAGCTACTGTGTGGTCTGTTCTCTGCAACTGCACTTTTACCCTAATAATAGTTTCAGAATTCCCAAGAAAACGGGGGCATTTGGGGATGGTAATCTTATCCGGTTGTATTTGAAAATAAGGATACCCTACTACAGAATAGGAGCTGTTTTTCACTCTGCCAGAAAGCTTAATGAAAATAGTATAAGATGAGTTCAGCGATTAATACCTTTTTTTTTTTTTAAAGACACAGAGGACCAAGGAATGTCTATGGCTGTTCTAAGAACATTTCTTATGTCTTATAGCCACAGGCTGATGCAACTAGAAATCCGATGTGTTCTGCCTTCCTGGGTTGCTGAATCACATCAAAGATTCTCCACTTCCAGCCTCACACTGCTGTGTGCGTGTGCGTGTGCGTGTGCGTGTGTGCGTGTAAATAGGACAACTCTGGGGAGAGGGGATTGGAAGGAGCATGTCTGAGCAGATTCCAACCTTAATGAAGCTCCCTCACCTGCAGAAGCAGACCCTCCTCCCCTGTGGCTTAATATGAAGCCCTCGCCCGGGGTGACGACCTAACCAGGGGATGGCCGTTCTCTCACTGCCTCCAGACTTCTGATTTCTCTATTCGGACAATGCTGGAGTCAGGCTCCCAGCCAGACTCAGGGAGCAAGTTTAAAGCCTGGCCTGGGAGGCGAAGCCTCAGACACTTACTGAGTTGCAAGGTTTGCTAATTAATACCAGCGGAAAGCAGGGAAGAGCGGGTGGGAGTGGGTGCTAAAGGGCATAACCAGGAAGGAAGGAACACACTGTTAGACGAGGCTGAATTTAGCAAGTAGGGGCGCTTCCTAGAGATTCTGGATTCTGTGTGTCAGCTTGAATAGCTGAAAATAGTTCTCGATATTTGCTTGGAGGGTTGACCCAAACGTGGACTCGGACTAAAGTGCTCTGAGATGCCAGAGTGCCGTGGCTTAAGGCAGAGGAAGGAAGCAGAGGCCTGAAGGAGGCAGAAAAGCTGCGGCGGGTTCACCGTGTCCAACTTTCCCACTCACCCCCGTATCACTTACCTGCTGCTACCGTAACAAAATCTGCATAAGCTTAGTGGTTAAAACCAGCATGAGCACCTCGCGTCGCGGTTCTGGAAGTCCGAAGTCCTGAAATCAAGGTGTCGGCAGGCTCATGTTCCCTCTGAAGGGTCTGGGGGAAAACTTAACCTTTTCCACCTTCTAGAAGCCACCGCATTCCTTGATTCGCGCCTCCTTCCTCCACTGTGAAAGCCGGGAGTGTTGTGTCTGCCAGTCTGTCTCACGCAATGCACATCTCTGCTCTCCTCGACACAGCTCCTTCCCCAGCTCTGAGCCTTTTGTTTGCCTCTTGTAAGGACGCTTGTGATTGCAGGGGCCCACCTGGCAATCCAGGACACTGTCCGCATCTCAGAATCCTTAATCACACCTGCGGAGTCCCTTCTGCCTGGCGAGGCTGACACAGGCACGAGTCCTGGGGATTAGGGTGTGGACATCTTTGGTGACAGTTACTGTCTACCATACCCACTAACGACGTCCCCTGAGAGGGGCCAGAGGGTTTGTCCTTCCCCAAGGCATTGAGAAGTGTGTAAATGAGGGAAGGGGAAGGGGCTTTAAAAGCCACGGAGAGGGGCAGGCCCCTGGGAAAAGGGCCCCAGGAATCTGGAGCGGCTGACAGAGGTGGCGCCTAACGACAAGGCGGGCGCAGTGACCAGGAGGTTTTAAAGGAACCTAGGAAAGAGCTCATCTTAAGAGGTGACAGTAAGGGACGTACATATGATCTAGAAACGAAACTAACCTTTGCTGGGAGGTGGAGCAGAGCTCTGTCACTCCGACCCGTTTCCCAGCCCAACTTCCACGAGTGCTCAGAAGAAAAGGGGTTGAAAATAAACATCAACAAATCAATTGAAAAACCAAAAGGAAACAATAATGACTGGGAGAGGCATTTCTTTTTTTTTTTTCCTTTAAATTCAGGGAAATGTGTCGGGAAGGGCAGGGCACGCACCGCTGGCCGGCGGGGCTCTTGGGGATGCCTGTCCTCGATGCCGGACCCAGCAGAGCCCCAGCTGTGGTGGGTGGAGGTCTCAGAGCCATCGCAGTTGTGTTGATGGATTTAGGGGCTTATTCCATAGCAGGAGATGGGAGAAAACTCATAGAAATAGATAAGAGGGCAGACTTCCAGGAGGACTGAGATTGTGGCAAAGAATGAGAAAAGATTGTCCCCGGAGAAATATTACTACCACGACGTGACACTGATCACTTTTCACGTGCCAGCCTGGACTAAGCACTTTACATAAATTACACAGTTGAATCATGATTTTCTCAATTGCAGGGAGCAGGTAAGCGAGGCTTAGAGAAGTTAAGTGCTTTTGTTGATAATCCCCAACTGGGGAGTGACCATCACTGGGTCCTTCTGTGCAAAGTCCAACCACGTCATTCCACTTCCCCCGACGGCCGTTTCCCTCAGACCTGCATAGCCCATGGACATCAGGTTACACTCTACGTGGGAACGGAGGCTTGGGAAGGTGAGATAACTTGCCAGAGGTCCCGTGGGCTCTTATGACAGACCTGGGGCGAGAATCAAGGTTTCTGACTCCCAGCCCACGGTTTCAGCACAGTACACTGTGTGACTGTAAACTGACGTGTGAACGAAGCTTAGAAAATGAGGTCAGCCTTGTCTACAAGTGATAAAATGGACCACAGATACCCCAGCCCGGTGGCATCCGGATGAACATTCACCCCGAGGCGAGAAGGAACAAAGACCTGTGTGTGCGGTGGGTCCTCCGCTTCCCCACCCGCCAGGCTCACGTGACACGGACCACGTCGTGAACCAGCGGCTGCCCCACGTACTACTCACCCGAGGGATCAGATGCTCACTCGGAGCTGCAAATATCCATGTGGATAATGACAGTGTCACATTGAGAAGACACAAGTGAGTTAAAGATAAATCCACACATGATATAACATATAATGTTGAAAAAAATGTCAAGCAGTGCTATGTGGCTTTAAGAGTCCCTGCACACATAGTTCAAGTATAAAGAAATGCCTGGAGGTGATACCCCTCCTGTTGAAGAGGGTGGCTCTCTTGGGTTGAAGCTGGCTGAGGGGACGGAAGCATAAAGGGACGAGAAAGCGATGATGACACTGCCCTGAATTCATAGCTGCAAATCCGATGAAGAGTTTGGCTCTTTCCGGACAGTTTTATCCAGGGCTCCAAGAGCCATTTTTGGTGTTGGGACCAGTAGGGGTGGGGAAAGGGGTGGAAAATCTTGGAGGCGGCCCAGCTGTGTCTAGATAAACTGGAAATTTGCCCTGACAGTTTTTCCTCTATTGTGCAAGGCAGGGCCAAGCGATGTCATCGGGACACGCAGATGTCTCTGACCTCTTCTGTGACTGGTGCCAAGAAAAATGATCTTTGCAATCAAGTGATGCTCCTTCCCCCAGCCCAGACTCAGCTCTCTACCATTTCTATTCCTGTGGCCACAGGCCAGATCCCTGGAAACTCAAGAAACCTTTTTATTTAGAGAAATCGTGTCCTGCAGCTGTTAGCTTCAAAAGGGAGTGCTGGCTTATCTCCAGGATATTAGAAAGGCTGTTACTAGGGGGCACACCCACACAAAAAGCAAATTAATTAATTCCTCCCTACCTTTTTTTAGATTCATTTATGCATTTGTTCATTTAAGGAGCAAATATTCATTGAGAGTCTACCAAAAGACTGCAGAGACAGAGGTTAAAGACGCAGCTCCTGCCCTCCAGGTCACTATAAACAACAGAGGAGACAAAGTGGGGAACAGACAGATATCACACAAAGCCGTGACACCATGGAGATAAGAAGGCAGGAAGATGGGAGCCCAAGAAGGATCACCTAATACAAAATGGAGGAGGCTTGTTCCGGGACAGCTTCAGAAAAAGGGTCCCATGAGATAAGTCTGAAAGGATGAGTGGGAGTTAGCCAGATGGAAAATGGGCAGCAGCAATTTTGGACAGAACAGCAGATAAAAAGCCAAAGGGCCGTGAGAAAGCACGAAGCATTCTGGGAACTGCCGGAGCCAGGTCTCAACAGTGATGATGTGAGATGGGTCCTAATTGGGACCATGCAGATGCTCAATTCCCCCAGGAAATCAAGCACATGATGAAAGCCGCTGTACATGAAGTGTCTGTCATATGCTGGGCATTGTGCTTGCAGTTTACACGTATTCACATTTAATTTCTACAAAACTCCATTTTATAGACAAGGAAGTGGTTTGGACAAGATTTAACCCTGATTTGCCAGCCTTCTAATGCTCTCTTTCCATTGTTGCTACATGGGAATATAAGATTCACGTCGCCTACCGCACAGATATCGTGATGATCAAATGATACAGTGGGTGAAAACACCTGGAGAAATAGAGCTACACAAACCTTTAAGAAGAAAACTAGAATTGGTAATAATGCACTGATAATTCACACTGTGCTTACATGTAGGAAATAATTTAACCAAGACTTAGAAATGAGAAGGAACTAGCCAGGCACAGGTCTGGCATGGGAATAGGGAACACACTTCCAGGCAACGTGTGATGATCTCAAGGCAAGAATTTGTTTTGTGAATCTGAGGATCTGAAATTTAGAATGACCGAAGCATCGAGAATCAGGATCGAGGTTAGAGAGGCAGGCGGGATCCAGAGGACACGGGTGGAAACAACAGTATGTATGGATGTTGAGCCACCAAAGGAGAGGACTATTCTGGTTATTATGTGGTTATTTCTTAGCTTGAAAGCCACCCTTTCACACTCATTTTTTTTTGATGCTAAGATGGAGAATTTTCAAAACCATACTTCTGCTTTGTCAGCTCCCAACCTGTTAAGCTCTGCCGAAAGGAGACACTAAAGGGGAAACTGGAAAGCTGGAGGGATAAGAAGGGACCTGTTCCTTCCTGTTCCAGCATTGCTCTAGCAAAGATTCTGCACCTTGGTTGTGACAGTGAATTTCAATTCACATTTTTCCTAATGATCTCCTATTCAGTTTCATTTCCACTGCATCCTGACCCTGAAATACTGGCAACAGCTAGCTGGTGACCCCTCCTTAGATTTCTGCCCCATAGAATGTCCCTTCCACACTTCTCATAATCCCAAGCTTTTAATAATTCCAACCATATCTGTCTGCTTAGCCCTAGAGCAGTCGCTGTTTCCTGCATGTACAACCTTTGTGATATCTCAGTTTTTCCTTTTCACATTCTCCAACACCTGGTTAAAATTCTTATATTAAATTCTTTCTGTTAAAGTGACTAGTGTGGCTTCTGTCTTTTGACTAGATCCTAACTGACATAGATAAAGTTAAGAAAAGGAGACAAGAATAATTTCCATCTTTCTAGCTTAAGTTGGGTGAATGAACATACTACTGATTGTGATGGGAAGACTTGCATGAGAAAGCTTTGTGGGAGAAGCAAAGGTTCAGTTTTGAACATGTAAAGTGTGAAATGCCTATGAGACAACTAAGTGAAGATGCCACAGAAACAGATGGAGAGACAAATTTACATCCCAGATCCATGGCTGGTAGAAACAGATGGACCTACATGGAAGACAGGAAGTTTGGAAAAAAATCAAGAAATTTTTATGGTCTGAAAGCCAAGAGAACAAGGTGTTATAAGAAGATGTGTGGTACTGGCAAAAGAAAAACCCTATAGATTAAAAGAAAAGAATTGGGAACCCAAAAATCAACCCTCACATTTATGGTCAACTGATTTTTAACAAGGTTGCCAAAACTATTAATTCAGTGGGGAAATAATAAGCTTTTCAATAAACAGTGGTGGAACTACTGGATATCTATATGCAAAAAAAAAAAAAAAAGGAAGTGGACCCCTACCTCACACCATATATAATGTTTAATTCAAAATGGACCTAAATGCAAGAGTTAAGACTATAAAACTCTTAGAAGAAAACACAGGAGCAAATCTTTGTGACTTCGAATTAGGCAATGGTTTCTTAAATATGACACCAAAAGCATAGGCAACAAAAGAAAACAAATAAATTGAACTTCATCAAAATTAAAACCTTTTGTGTTTCAAAGGACACCACGAAGAGAGTGAGAATACAAACCACATAATGGGAGAAAGTATTTGCAAGTCATGTATCTAGTAAGGACTTGTATCTCGAGTATATAAATGACACTTACAATTCAAAAATAAATGACAAGTAACTCACTTACAAAGTGGACCAAGGATTTCAATAGACATTTCTCTAAAGTAGACATAAACATGACTGATAAATGCATGAAAAATGCTTGTTAGTCATCAGGGAAATGCCATCAAACCCAGGATGACATACAGCGTCATACCCACTAGGATGGCTGTAATCGAAAAGATGGACAACAAGTGTTGTTGAGGATGTGGAGAAACTGGGACCTTTGTTCATTGCTGAGGGGATTGTAAAATGGTGCAGGCACTTTGGAAAACATTCTGGAAGTTCTCCAAAAGGTGAAACATAGAGTTGGCATTTGATCCAGTAATTCCACTTTTAGATATATAACCAAGAGAAATGAAAAATAAATAAAATGTGGTGTATCCACTCAATGGGACATTATTTGGCAATTAAAAAGGAATGAGGTACTGATACAAGCTACAACATGGGTAAACTCTAAAAATGTGCTGTGCAAAAGAAGCTAGCACAAAAGATCAAATGTTGTATAATTTTATTTAAATGATGTATTTAGAATAGATAAATCTGTAGAGGCAGAAAATAGATTATTGTCTGCCTCAGGCTGGGAGAGGGACTCGGGAGATCAGGGAGTGATGGCTAGAGTGCAGGGTTTCCTTTGAGGGTAATGAAAATGTTCTAACAGTTATTGTGGTGATGGTTGCACAGCTCTGTGAATATTCTAAAAAAAAATTGAATTCCATGTTTTAAATGAACTATTTGTGTGGTATATAAATAGCATCTCAATAATGCTGTTACAGAAATCACTATTCTTGTAGCAAAAAAAAAAAAAAAACAACTAAAAAACTGGATGGTGAATTGCAGAAAATGCTGCTCAGAGGATAGAAAATAGTCAAATTTTTGGTCCCCTGGTAGACAGTGGTCACGTGGACAAGCGCAGGCTCAGTGAAGTGACAGGCATGGGAGTCAGTTTGGGGTAAACTGAAGAGTGAGGAAGTGGAAACAGTTTGTGGAGAGGGACTATTTCAGGTGGTTATTCTGTGAAAGGGGCCAAAGAGATGCTTAACATCTGGAGGGAGTGATAAGGTCAAGAATTTATTTCTCATTTTGCTTTTGAGATGAGAGATGCTAGAGCATGTTTTCATGTTGATGAGAGAGAGACTGGCTGATGCAAGGGAAAAGGGATGACACAAAGACGGAAGTCTGTGAGGGGCAAGACCAGAGGGAGCCAGACCACACGCAAGGAGGCTGCCTTTGATAGAAGAAAGGGCACTCCTTTCACGATAACAGAAGGCAAGAGAGGAAGGTGGAACTCAGCTGCAAATAGGTTTATAGATTTGGAGATGAGGATGTGAGTGAGTTACAGACGAGGGGAGTTACCCAAAAGTGCGCGCGTTAGGGAGGAGGCAAACAGGGAGGAGAGGGAAAGAAGTATGACCCTGTTCCTGGGGGAGGCTGGCACAGCAGGCTTCCCAGGGGGGCCTCTTAGAGCCCCCATGCCGTGATGAGTGTTTACTTGAGATTACGCTCGTCGGTTCAAAATGAGACTTCTCCGTGAACTCGGCCAGACCCCAAAGGTTGGCCTGGGTTGAGAAGCTGGCAAAAATGATGATTTGGACCTGCCTAAGGTCACTTTCAGTTTGTTTCACTATTTTGTCACCAAAAAGGAGAAGCAAAAGAGATTTTAAGAAGATAAACATTTTGTACCGAGGAAGGCGATCACAGCTTCCTGGGGCTTCACTTGTTCTTCCCCGAGACGAACTCAAGCACCCAGGAATCAAGAGCCTCCAGGTGGAGGCCTTCCTCCCCTCTTTGGACTCGAGGAGGGGGACGAGGGGTGATGGAGAGGCCAGCCCACGTCGCTGGGGCCCAGCTTCTGGGTTCTGAGCTCACAGTTGCTGGGCCCCCGGTACACAGCCAAGTTCGCCCGTGTTTTACTTCTCGCCTTACCTTTGCGTCTGCTTTCATGGCATCGCCTGTACCCCCTGCAGCCCGGCCGTGGGAGTTCCTTCAGAAACACTTAGGTGCCTGCGGGCGACAGTGGGGAAGCGGACGATCCATGGGATGCTCTCTGCTGTTTCCCTTTAAAAGCGCTTCAGCACAGGCAGTAAGATACATGCGTGTTCACTGAAGCTCCCTTCTAGCACCGAGCTTCTCAAATGGGAGCCTGTGGGATGTCGCTAGTGATTCTGCAGAAGATGGTGAGTGAGGTAGTCACCAGTTTTTGAACTTGACACACAAAGCTAGTGTCCCAGGGACCCAGCTGGAAGCGTTTCCTCCAGCCGTGTCGCTTGGCAGCAACACTGGGATCGTGTTCGTTCATTTGCGTCCATTCTATTTTCTGTGCAAATTCGGGAGGCTGTTGCTAATTGGTGAGCACCACACTGCGTGTGGTGGAGGAACTTACGCTGGAGATACGAGCCTCTTTCTCAGGAATCACCTCCCTTGCAACCCTCCCACATTCCCGACTGACACGCCGACTGGAGCAAACAAGTTGTAGCCGGTGCAGCAACAGGACAGCGCAGGGAACTTTCAGCGTAAAGAAGGGATTTTTATGTGCTGCCACTGAAGTTCCCCTCCCGCCATCCTGCTGTCGTAAACACTGCGAGCTGTGGATTATGCAGGTTAGAGATCATTTCATTGTGACATCTTCATTTTTTTTTTTTTGCAATTTCATTTCAGTTGTTATATGCCCTGTGTTATAATTTATTGCATTTATGTTTTCAAAGATGTCTGAGGTACCATCTGGTGATTTTTGAAAATGGGATGTGAGACAGAAGAGAAGATTTCCAGATCTAGGTCTACAGACAATTCTGATAAAGAGACGAAGTGACAAAGAATTGCAATCTTCTGAGTCATTTCATTGCATCAAAGGTCATGCAGGAAATCTGTTTGTACAATGAAAATGCTCATCAATGGATTTTGTGGGTCAGCCAAGGCGTCCTGCCCCATTTTGCATTCTCTGTGGCAAACCACTTACAAAGGCGGCAACGACTCCAGCAAAACTGAAAAATACTTTTATGTGAAATCTGACAAGTAAAGGTACTTACTATTTAAATAGCCTTTGGAATCTCAAAACAGGCAGTATAAAACAGTCATGGAGCAGGGTCTCTTTCAGAAAGATGGCTCAGAAAAAAAAGGATAAAAAAATAAAAATAAAAAAAAGATGGCTCAGGAAGCAAAAAAAAATTTTTTTTTTAGTAGCAGAACTTACTGCCCCCCAAAGGATAAATGATGCCCTTGGTGAGAGCCAGCACATAAAACTATACTGAGTTAAACGCAAGGATAATTTACAGTGTAAGAAATGGAAACAGTTCCAATCTCACACAGTATGAGAAGCTGACATACTGGTGACAAGCCACGGGGCACTGACGAGGTTTCGTACGATAAATTGATAAAAACAGCATCTTCGTCTAGCTTGACACCGAGTCATCTGTACGGCGTGTAAATAATGATGAAATTCAAGAAGTCTTGTCAGCTACAAAAAGCTGCTCGAAACAAACCAAGGCCAAGATATAGTTTCTGTTTTGCCTTCTTAGCTTGAAGTAAAACACCGCCTTTGGAGGAACCGTGTTGGAACCTGTTCTGATAATCTCTGTGGTCCGCTCTGTGAGCAGCTTTCCTTTTCAGTAAAACAAGAAAATTCTGACCTTGTGACAACAAACTGATTTGTTAATCAACAGGTGCTTGGGTCGAGATTTCCTGGGGAGGAAATGGAAAAAGTTTTGGATGATGCTACAAATATCATTATTTTATTAAGCAAAGACAAATTCAACACAGATTTTTTTTTTAATACGTGAAAACTCCAATAAAGAGACATAATCATCTACAAACAGAAATTTCACTAGTGTGTTTGGGGGGGTCCTCTTAAGGACACAGAAGACCAGATCTTGTAGAATGCTTTGAAGATGCAGAATGGCTGCCCTGACACCAGCCAAACGGGCAGACGGTTTTCATCAAGGGAATCGGTTGAACAAGTCCTTGAAAAACCCTGGCGATACTGTTTCCCCTCCAAATGTCAAGATTTTTGGATTTAGAAGGAAGCTGAATTTTGGGGAAAAAAAGTGTTGCAAAAGAAAATCTCAAGATGTTTCTCTGTGCTCCTTGGGCCTAACCCAATTGACAAATGTCAACTTTACTGAAAAGAACCTGTAAGAATGCAGAACAAAACTGAACCATACTTCCCCTCTCGGTGAACACAAAGCACGCAGCCAGGCAAGGGAGGTTTTCGCTGAGTCTTGCTGGGGTGAGAACACAGTCCCGAGGGAAGAAAGATGAATTCTGTGAGCTGCAGCCCGATTGTACATTCTAGGTGAGGTCTTCTGTCCCCGGAGACTAGTCCTGGGCTTCTGTGTCAGAAGCACGTCACAAGGAGGCAATGGCCATTTCGCCGCAGTTTTTAGTTCCTCACACAGAAGAGCAGGCTTTGTTTTGTATCACAAGCACCAAGAGCGAGGGCGAAAATCACTGCATTTCAGTTGAAAATGAAATCTGGCTCGACTCAGAATTGAATTCTCATGCGGCACCAAGCACGCAGAGTTTTCACATTAAAGAAGTAAATTTCATCCTTTATTTTCAGTTTCAATAATAATGTTTTTAAAATGCATATATATATATATGTCTATCAAAAAAGATGAAGAGATCAACACATAATTTTGTAATTGCCTATTTTTGAGCCTGATTATATTACTCTGTAAGAAATTCTTTTTTTCAAAGTGTTGCATAAAATCATTTCTTAAGCAAAAAAAAAAATCATTTCTTAAGCTGTGTTTTTATTCATATTGCTTTGGCTTATGGTTTGAGCTTTGCTATTTACTGTTTTTCAATAAGTTTTCATGCTGTAGATAATATTCATTAAAGAAAATTTATATAATCTTTGAATAAAATCTATTGAACAAATTTAGAAAAATTAAATTCTATTCTGGCTTTAGTCAGTTATTTAACAGAAGTTCATTAGATTTGTGTTACGAGTGTTTTGAAAAAGAAAGGAAGAGCTTAATTTTGAGGAAGGTCAAAAACTAAGCATAACTGTTTTTCCTTTTTCCAGCAAAGATAAGTTAAAAAGTCATTTTTAGTTTTAAACAAGGGAAACAAATCTCCATGTGCATATACTACACACCATGTAGGTCATGCTTTTTTGACATCTGATATCCCGGAAATTATTTAAAGGGTTCCTCCCCCCCCCCCCGTCAAAATGATCGAGAAAGCCTGCTGTGTGGGGCAGTCTGTTGTTGTCTTAGAAGTTCATGCCATGAACACTGGGGTGCAAGTGTCTTTCTGAATAAGTGTTTTTGTTTTCTTCAGGTACATTCCCAGCAGTGGAATTGCTGGGTCATACGGTCGTTCTAGCTTTAGTTTTTTGAGGAACCTCTGCTCTGTTTTCTGCAGTGGCTGCACCGCTTTGCAATCCCACCAGCGGCGCACCAGGGTTCCCTTTTCTCCACATCCTCGCTGACGCACGTTTGTTATATGTGGTCCTTTTTTGATAATAGCCAGTCTGGCAGGTGTGAGGTGATATCTCATGGCGATTTTGATTTGCATTTCTCGATGATTAGGGCTGTTGAGCATTTTTCCATGTTGGCCACCTGCACATCTTCTTTGGAAAAAATTGTCTTTTCAGGTCTTCTGTCCATTTTTTACTTGGGTTCTTTGCTTTTTTTTTTTTTGATATTGCATTGTATGAGCTATTTATAAATTCTGGATATTAACTCCTGATCAGTCATATCATTTGTAAATATTTTCTCCCATTCAGTTGGCTGCCTTTGCATTTTGTCAATAGTTTCCTTTGCTGCAGATAAATGGATAAAGAAGCAGTGAGACAATGTCATATTTCGCAGCCATTATAAAGAATGAAATTCTGCCACTCGGAACAATGTGGATGGACCTCGAGAGTGCTATGCTTAGTGGAAAAAGTCAAACAGAGAAAGACAAACACTCGATGTTATCACTTATACGTGAAATTGAAAGAATAAAACAAATGAATGTATTTTACGAAACAGAAACAGACTCACAGGCATAGAGAACAAATTATCAGTGAGCAGAAGGAAGGGGGAAGGGGCGAGACAAAGGGAGGGGATTAAAAGACAAAAACTACTACGTATAAAACAGACAAGCAACAAGGGTATATTGTGCAGCATGGGGAAACGTGGCCATTATTTTATAATAACTTTAAATGGAGTATAATCTATAAAAATATTGAATCACTATGATGTACACCCAAAACTAATATGATGTTGTAAAGCAGCTATACCGCAATCATTTAAAAAAGTATTTTTTAAAAAGAATCTCTCAATTTCCCTAAGGTTATATGACTAAGAAGGAGCAGGGCCAGGATCCGAACCCTCGTGACATCCTCAGAGCCCACCTTTTAAACCACTGAGGCTCCTTTCTAATCCTGGTGGACACGAACCGTTATCGACCGTGGGGAAGTACGCCTGCTGGCATTTTCTTCTTATGCGTCTTCTGGTCTACACCGGGGCGGGGGGGGGGAGCCCTGCCCGAGCGCTCCCTGCTCTAAGGCTGGAAGCGGGCCCACCGCCGTGGCAGGGAGTGCGTCCCCAGGGGCAATGCGCGCGTCGTCGGTCCTCCTCCAGGGCGCGCGGGGCCAGGAGGGAAAGAGGGAGGCTGGCGCCGACCGCCCCCCGGTCTGCCAGCAGCCACGAGCTTGCTTTCACTTAGAGCAATGCGCAGAGGGATCCGTACACCTCATTTCACGTGTTTCACCAAGACCTTGACTCATAGCTGCAGGGTGTAGAATTAGTCACCTTCATCAAGCAAGTGACGGCAAAATGCTTAGTAACGATGTCTAACCGGGGCGTTTCCGGGGGACCTTTGCTGTTGAATGAGGAGATAATGGATGACGGCATGGAGAACGCTGGGGTATAAAAGGCACTTGCGTGTTAATGCGCTTATGCCTGGTTCAATACGACGGCTTTTTAAGTCAACTATTCAAATAAATTGACATCATTATGGTGTATGAATTTAAAAGGGGTCATCATTCACTAACTAACTGTATTTTAACACATACTTAGGAGCAACCAATGATTGGTGCCAGGGCACAACAAAAGGTGCCTGGCGAGCAGTGCTCTGAGTACAAAGGATGAGGTCTGTTACCACACCTATGCCTCCACTTACCCACCGTCTCTCCCCACGGACTCATAGGCTTGGAAATGTCCTTTTTCTTATGTATGAAACACCGAACCATTAAACTGCAAAAACAGTTCTGTATTATTTCTAGCTGTAGCTCCTTTGAAAACAAATGAACAGTCTGTCCTCTGACTGCGTTTGTACCACATTTCCCCCCACCCCAAAGGTCATATTCAAATGTACATTTCAGTTTGGGTGTTTTAGTTGAAAGTAATAGAAAAAGCAAAAGTCCCGAGTATCTTAAACAAACAGGGAGATTCATTGGCTGGAGGCAGAGCAGGCCTCGCGGTACGATCAGAGGTCTGGTCCTAGTCCCAGAGACTTCTCTGCACTTTGTTCTCTTCTGTAGATCAGTTCGTCCTCAGCCTGGTTTCTCTCACTGGAGAGAGACGGTCAGAATGATAGCTGAGCCCCATGGCTTCTAAACAGAGTGGTGGCCTCTCACCGCTGCCCAGCATCTCACCAATTGGTCCACACTTGTGGATCCTCATGCGCCCACCGGCTAAGACTTGGGGTGTTCGAACCAAGAGAGAAGGGACTATCCCGACTGGCTCAGGCCCATCAACTGCCCCATCACCACTGCCCCCGTAAGCTGAGAATGGAGTCAGACACACTCACATTGTGCATGTGCTACACACATAGCAGGGTCGTGTGGAAGTCGTGGAGACAGTTACAAAGTCTACTGCACCGGGAACCTAGCCACCGTGTCAGCAGAAGCCATATATATAAGTGGTGTGAGGACAATGACGAACACTGGCTCCATCAAACTTACCCTTGACAAAGGCCCTCTTCTTGACCAAACTCAGGCTCCTCTGAGCTCTCTTCTCAACTAATGGCCAGGAAGGACTGCAGACCCTCAGCACAAAGGATTTCGTCCAAACCCCTGCACTCAGAGACTTGAACAAATACCAACATACTTTCCAACAGCTCAAGGTCCCTAAGACAACTCTAACTGTTCTTAAGTTCCTATTTGGGAAAGCGCAAAGCTGCCAAAATAATTTACCATTTGCTCTAATTAGCATCTGAAAGGTGGGCCCCTGGTCTCCTAGTCTCCGTGGGAGGACAGGAGCCTCACTTGGATAACAAACCCAGATGGCCTAATCACATCAACCAGCTGCCTTCCCTCTTTTTGTAAACTTCCACTTCCCGGATGCTGCTCCAGCCCCCAAGATCCCCTGCCCTACTCCCACGTTCTCCTTTCAAGTGCCCAGTCACCTCTGCTCACGTGGAGGATGACATCGGTTTATGCTGGACTCGCTTCCTTACTGCAACAGACTGAACTGAACCCGTTTTCATCACCCTTAACTACTGTCCAGGCCGTCAACTTGGACGCCCTGTTCGTCAAGAATGAATTCCAAATCCCTGCTCCTTCCCTTCCTCCCTTCACTGTAATTTCTCTGGGTTTATATGCAGATTTTATAGCAGTACCTTACTCCTCGGGGCTTTGAAGAACTGCTGAAGCCTACTGACACCTTGAAAAACTAGCTGGCTACAGATCAAGAGATATAATTTGACTTTGTTGATTTTATGAGTGATGACATTGTGGCTGTGAAGAAATGCACAACATATGTACACTATGCTTGATTTTATAATTTAAAATGATGATTTAAAAGTGATCCATCAGGGCTTTCATATTCCTCATCCTTGATTTATGGGTTTACTTTTAGATGAGTAAATCCCATTGAAATAAGTCCCCCGAGGCTTTCCCGGAGATGGGAGAATGCCTTTTTTTGCTGGAGAAGCAGGGAGGCGAAACTCTTTTCCTTCTAATGGACCTGGGAAGTTGCAAAGTTCAAGATATTAAGGAAACCCTAAGCAGGTAGTTCTTGAAATGTTTGCATCAACTAAGTAATTCATTTATTCCGTCAATGCTCTTTAACTTGAGGCTGCCAAAAACACCCCGGTAGTTACCCAAGCTGGACTTTCTAATTACTGCCTCAAGTGAGGGCGCCCATCATGTGGGAAAATGGGGTGTTCCAGTAAGAAGGCTATTAACAAAGAGCAAATTATAAGATTAGGATGAGTTGGGGGAGGGTCTAAGGAAGCACAGGTTTTCTCTAGATTGAATAATGTCTATGATCATCTCAGTAAATCCGTGAGGACAGGGAAGAGAGAGGAAAATGAGCGTAAAGCCATAACTGGTAAAGAAGTCGTAGTCAGTCATTTTGGCCAAGAGATGGGGGGGTGCTGTGTGGTACCTCTAAGAGGCATACGTGAGCTGGTTTCTGTCTGTGCTTAGGCAAAATTCAGGGTTGCTTCATCTAATTTTATCACAGTCTCAGCGCAGCCTTGTTTGAGGTTCATCTGAGGCTGTGAGATGGCGTATGTTTGGTAGGACAACAACACGGCCTAGATGCTCAGAAGTGCCAGGCCAGCTTCTGATGTCAGGGGCTGCTCTCTCCTGCTTTCTCAGCTCACTCAGCAGCGCTAAGCACTCGTGTGCTGGGGTGTCACTGCAAATTAGAGATGAGTCCTGTCTTCAGGGAATTTACAACGTAGTGGAAAAACAAAACAGGTAAGAAATAGGAAATTGGCATTTATTTAGTTAACAAAGACGGATTGCAGGCCCTGTTTGGGATGTGGGATATATTAGTAAAAAATGGAAGAGATCCCTGCCCTCAGGGAGTCCTCATTCTAACAGGAAAAGACACAATAAATAGTAAAACAAAGCAGTGTACTAGTGACGTTTTCCAATGGTAATTGTAGGAAAAGAGAAAGTAGGCAGAGTTGGAGGGTTGAGACTGTGAGAGGGCGAGGTGGACCGCAGTACTAAGCTGGGTGAGACAGAGGACACGCCGGGTCAGAAGAACGTGGAACCATTAGGTGAGGGGCTCCATGATCACCCAGGCACACCTTGGGGATATTTGACTCATTTTTGTTTGACAATCTACGAACCAGAGAAAAATAAGATGTGGGCTATTTTATTTATTTTATACTAGAGGTCCAGTGGGTATGTTGAGTCACTACAGCTTTATAGAAATGTTACCTGTATTTGGTATGGAAATGGAAAATAATTTTGAGCATGTTTTCTCATTTATCTACATTTTACAAAAAATCTAAACTGCAAACAAAATTTTGTACCACAGAGGAGGAGGAAGAGACTCCACGGGTCTCTGTTTATCTACTGTAACTCCTGTTGACCTTTCTTCAAGCCTTGGGTGTTGGACTCTGAAATGGATGTAAACACTTCTGCCATCACCAGACTCATCCAGTTCTCCGTCAGCCGTAGTGCCTTGTGGCCCACTCACTTCTCTGAGATTCTCATTTCTGCCAGTTGTCTTAAAATAGCAGTGTTGTGTTTCCTGTCCCTTCATCTACGATCTGCCTGTCAATAAAGACTTTTTTTCTCCTGTCAGGACTTCTCTGCAGTGAGGAATGAGCCAATGTTATCCTTTTCTTAGGAGTGGGGCCTGGAAGGGAAGTCTGGGGAGCTAGGTCCTCAATCAAAAGGTGGAGACGTATGGAGGACGTAAGTGGAGAGATCACCTCACACCACCAAGAAGAGGCGTGTGCTACCTGGTCATCGACTGGCACATTGTCGACTTGAACCATCTCTTCCTTTCCTCCATTTCAGTTTTAAAAGCTTTCTTGGGGATAACAACTACTTGCTTTTTTTCCCCTCCTGGTTGGTGCCACAGCGTCTTTGAGATGTTGCTTATTTTTTTAGATGTCATCACAGACAGATCTAGTCCTGGTGAGACGGTGACTGGGGGAAGTCTATCTTCTGTCTTCCTAGTTTCAGTGCTCTTTCCTTAAGAGTCAAAGAATCTCAAAACAGGAAGGGACATTAAAAATCTTCTGGTCTACCCATCCCATCCACACTCAAGACCCAAGCTCATCATAGAATTCTTTGTTGAAATGTCCCCGATGAAAGGAAATTAATTTCCACACAAGGTAGTGCATTCCTTCTTGCCACAACTTTGATTTTTTGTTTGTGTAGTTTCCACCCATTAATTACAGCCCTAGCATTTAGGACTATGAAGAAAACTACATTGGCTCTTTTGGGAAAGAATCTTTGAAATAATTTAAGATTATTTTTTGATGTGTTTAATTCTTTACCTTCAGTTTTCTTCCCTCCAGGATGGACATTATCAGTCTCGCTTTTTTTTTTTTTTTAAATCTTCTTACGTCTATCAAATGTACTCCAGTGTTTCACAAACTCGAAAAAATGAAGATGCCTTAAAAGTTAACGTGATACATTATATATTGTTGACTTTAGGTTTTTTTTAAACCTATGTAAATATAAGTGGGGTATAAAACCCTGCTGTTAATGATTCTTAAACACGCAACTTAGAACTTAAAAATAAGCAAAAGGTAAAACTGATAAAAATAGCAACATTAATATAAATGACAGATTAAACTTGTCTTTTATTGAAACCAAATTGTTTTTGATGTGAAGATGATACTGCTATGATGCAAATTCTTTTTATTTCAGCAAGTATATACACCTTGATGCCTTGTAATAACCTAATTCTCCTACTATTTTTTCTGTATGAAAAATGAGGATACAAAAAAATGGTCTCATAGGATTACTGTAAGTATTGCACAAAATCATGTTGTTAACAGTCTTTGGTGCAGAACAGTCAAAAATGGCAGATACTATTATCACTATAATTTGTTATTGCTGGTGCTAAGTATATACTGGTGTGTAACAGCTACTTACAGATTTGAATGGAATTCAATAAAACCATGGCTGATAAACATCTTCCAAATTTAGGGCTAGTTTCCATTCCCCAACTTGACTTTTGAAATTTGCTCTAATAGTTTCTGGTCATGACTCTAAACTAAACAGACTTGCCAGTTGCTCACTGGAAAGTGGGTCATTTCGTGCAAGCAAAGCTGGGGGGAGAGTTACAATGATGCAGAGAGGGTATTCTGCCCTGCATTTCCCCGTCAGCGACGCTACTTCTATCAAAGAGCCGAAATGTTATGCCAGAATCAAGCAAATATCGTTGACCTGTCTTCATTCCTTTGGATGCCCCAAAGATGGATAAAGTTTTGATTTTCTCTGTCTTTGAATGTAATAAATGGCAGTTTCCCGAAGGTTAATGAATTGCACACAGCCTTTGGTGCGGTGAAACTCTGCAAACCCTTCTTTCCATCCGTAGCACCAACCACAAAGAGTAGATGTGTAACTTCACTTTGGGTCCTGAAAATATATCGTCTTCCTGCTGACATTCACCAAAACTTGACTTTAATCATACTGTAAGTCAAAGAACAAAATGATGTGGATGTGCGTGTTAATTGTTACTTTTAAAGACCTTACACAACAGAGGTCATCGCCTTGGAATCATTTGTCTTTTTTTGGATGGTGCTATTTTGAGTCATAAAGCTCAGATTTTTACTATGGGGCAATAGGATATTTTTGACTGAGCACCATCCCTGAGTTTGATCTTTGTTCCTTGGTTGTATCAGTGGAGCCACCATAGAAGACTTGACTAACACAAAAATATTCAAAGTTGTGTTATCTGTTCAGTTTAAGTTGAGAATTTTTCAGAATACTTGCTACAGAGACACACTAAAGGAAATACACACACACACACACACACACACACACACACACACGCCCCACGTGGCTTTCTGATGTGTAGCTAAAATGAAACTAAAAGACCTTGGTTGTTTTGAATCAAGTTTTCTCATAGTAATTTCCAGTCATTGTTTTTTAAAACGTCTCTGTCAAGTCAAGAGAACTAGAGAAGACCTGCTCTGCCCTGGCCCATACTTTAAGAAGTTACACTAGATTTTTTATTTGGGACTATTTGAACGTGTAATTTCCAGATGCCTGACTTCCATGTATCCAATCTCCTAAAAATGATCTGTATGACAAGGCACTTGGGGCAACTTCTCAAGCTCTTCTTGGCCTTCTCCCCTTCTCTTATGTTATCAGAGAAAGACAGACCACTCATCTATCTGGGATCTTAATATGATGAGTTCCCTTGGGGCCCCCAAACTTCTATGCCTTCAATCAAATGATCAATTAAAATCAAATGGTGTCTCAAGTCATCTCTTAGTCAAAGCATCATAAAGCTGTTATAAGCCCCTGTGGGTGAAGCCAGGCATTAGAATGATGATGTTTTGGTCCAAAGGATATTCAGAATACAGACATATCATAGAAAATGGGATTGCCACAAGGGTGACACTTTTTAAATATTATTACTTCACCTTTTCCATTCTCTGAGTGTTGTCAAAGAATGCATCACTTCGGAAGGAACATCTGAAAAGAATGAGGCAGAGAATCCGGGAAGCCTGGAGCGCAGAACAACCGCACACAAGCTGCAGGTGGCCGCACTTCCGTGCAATCCGGGGCAGAGCTGTTGGCGGACCTTTGCGCCTCCCTGGTCTGTTCATTCATCCATCTGTTTATCTTAAAATGTTAGAATTTCAAAATTTGGTAAAAGGCTTCTATGCGTATCTCCTTTGCATGGTCAGCGTTCTCAGTGGCAGCTGACACTGGGGAATCGCTCATCCATCTCTGTCTCAGTCTGAGTCGCAGTTGCATATTTTGTGTGATTTCAGGGAAGAAGAGGGAAATGTTTCCGTATTTATTTTTTAAAGACTATCTCTTTAGGAAAAATACAATAGTTTTCTATGCTGTATAACAAATTGCCATAAAACTTAATAGCTTAGAACAACACAAATGCATTGTCACACGGTGTCCCTGGGTCAGCAGTTGGGGTAGGACTTAACTGGGCTCTTTGCTGGGCATCCCACCAGGTGAAATGAAGGGGTCAGCCTGGGCTGCTGCTCTCATCCGGGCTTCAGAGTGCTCCACTCAGCTCACTGGTTGTTGGGAAAACCCCTTTCCTCGTCGTTGTATGATTGGGGTCCTGTTTTCCTGCAAGCTGTTACCAGGGGCCGCTCTTAGCTCCCGGAGGAGGCCGCCACAGTTCCTTGTCATGCGGCCTCCCTAGGGAGCTCACAGCATGGCCATTAGTTTTGTTTTGTCTTTTCCCCCTCCCAGGCTGCAGGTGCACAGCTCCTCTGTAAGGGCCTCTCCCTGATTAGATGAGACTTGCCTAAGCTATCTCCCTTTTGCTGAACTCAAGAGTGAACTGATCTGCAACCCAGTCATGGGAGTATGTCTGCACATACTCAGAGTGCAAGCCCACAATCCGGGAGAGGCAGTTACACAAGGTGCGTACAACACAGGATGGGAATCTTGAGGACCATGTCAGAATTCTGCCAGCCACGGTCCACCCTCCGGTTCTCCATCACTCATGGCCCTCCCAAATGCAAAATATATCCACACCCTACAAAGTTCCCAAGAGTCTCATCCCACTACGACACCAATTCAGAGCCCAAAACCTCATCTAAATTTCACCAGCTCAAATCCCAAATCTAAATCAGAGCCGGGTGGGAATGAAGCTAGCAGACGTAGTCACCGAGCGTAGCTGCCAGGGCACAGTTTCTTGTCGTCTGTGGTTATGTGAAATTAATGACACAAATCATTTGCTCCCAACATGCGATGATGGGACAGGCCTAGGATAACAGACGCAGATATTATGGTTCAAAAAATGGGGAAATGGAAGGTAAAAAAAAGAAACCCACCCATCCTTTCAAGGCAGTTCCAAAATCCAGCTGAGCCAACGGAAATTTCTTGATTGGATTTCCAGGCCTGGGAATAATTCTCCCCGGCTCACGGATCCACCTTCTGGGCTCTTGGTTCCACTTTCTGAACCATCCTTCCTTTTTCACGAAAGGCAGCTCCTGCCTGCAGTTGAGTAGCTTTATTAGCCTGCTTCCTGCCCGGGAATCTGGGGAGTCCAACAGTCTCATCTCATTGTCCCTCTTAGCCCATGATGGCAAAGTCTTGACTGAAATAATTTTCTTAAGAAATCTGTGGACCTTCAGTAAATTTTACTGGATTTCATTCCATTTAGTAAAAGCCATGTTTTCAGGATCATCGTTTCGCTGTCTCAGGCAGCTGTGAGAGCACTGAAGGACGTCGCCCTCAAGCTTCCCAGAGGCCCTCTGTTTTGATTGAAGCACACCTTGTCTCTTGAAAGGGTCCTTTGTTTAACTGAACACGTTAACCTTTTAATCTTTCTGAGGTTTATTCTCTCATCAGCTGACGGCCATTTGGGTTGTTTCCAGTTTGGGGCTGTTAAGACTAAAGCTTCTATAAACTCTTGTTTACAGGTCTTTGTGTGGGCGTATGTTTTCATTTCTCTCGAGTAAATACTTAGGGGCAGAATTGTTGGGTAACAGGGTAAAAACATTACAAGAAACTGCTTAACCTTTTTTTCCAAAGCGTTTGTACCATCTTACACACCTGCCAACAATACATGCAAATTCTAATTGCCCAGTATTTTCAGTTTTAGCCATTTTAGTGGGTGTATAGAAATAGCTCTTTGTGACATTAATTTGCATCTTCCCAATGACAACATAGTGGGCATTCTTCATATGCTTGCTGGCTGTTCACACAGATGCCTTTGTGAAGTGTCTCTTCACGTTGCTCTGCTCATGACTTAATTACACTGTCTTTTAATTATTGAATTGGAGGGTTTCTTTACATATTCTGGATACTGGCTCTTTTTTCAGCTATGAGTGTTACAAACAGTTTCTCCTGGCCTGTGGCTTGCCCCTTTATATTCTTAACCATGTTTTTAATGAGAAACTTTAAATTTTGATGAAATAGAATGGATCCATTTTTCTTTGGTACTTCATAATGCCTGGGTCCTGTCTGATACGTATTTGTCTACCCTCAGGTCATGAGATAGTCTCCTATGACTCTTCTAGAAGTTTTATAGTTTTAACTTTTACAGGTAGTTCTCTAACCCACCTTGGGTTAAGTTTTGCACGCAGTGTGAGGTATGCAGCAAGATTTGTTTTACTCCATATGGACATCCAATTGTCGCATCACCATTTGTTAAAAGACTTTCTCTTCCATCTGCCCCGAGCCTACTGACGGCAGTGCCCTTGGTGAGGAAGGCGTGGTGCTCACGCCGTACACATCGCTCATAGGGAGCGCCACAGACATTTATCCCACTGGGGACACTATTTATGACTGAGTGGGCTCTTGGGGCTTTCATTATCAGCAAGAAACCATAAGGGGGCTTTGAGCAACAAGATTTACTCTAGGGCATGCTGGAGACACCGCACAGGTCATGGGTAGAGACAGTGCAGACATGGGGCTCTGCCTTTATTAGGGTCAAAAAGTGGGGTGTCTAGGGCTTGAGGGTTCATTCTCTATTGGCTAATTTAAAGCATAAGAATGGGAATTAGGGCGCAAGAAGGGAGAAGCTGTGTCACCCAGCTGGGCAGTTACTGGGTTACCCGGGACTTCCTGGAGGAAGGAGCTTCTTACAGGGAGGCGGTGCAGTCTGGCTCCTTATCTGGTTGTCGTGCAGCTGGCAATATGTTTATTCATGAAGGATGTCTTTCGAAATGGGTGCCTTGGCAATCAAAAGCTTAATGTCAGGCCCTTACACGACACCTATATTTTCCCATAAAATTACTTTTGTGTCTCAGTTGAAAATCGTTCCACCATATAAAGTTGGGTCTAATTCTGGACTCTTTTCTGTTCTATTGCCAGTACCACACTCTCTTGGCTGTTAAGATTTAAAGTAAGAAAGGTAGATTATCCAACTCCATTATTCTTTTTCAAGATTGTTTTGACTGTTGTAGGTGCTTCAAGTTTCCATATACATCTTAGAATTTGTTTGTCAATTTTGAAAAGGATTCATGGAATCTAGAAATCAATTTGGGGTAAATTAACATCTTAACAATATTACATCTTCTGATCCATGAAAATAGTCTATCTTTTCCTTTATTGAAGCTTTCTTTAATTTTTCTTAGCAGTGCTTTGTTGTTTCAGCACATAGTTGCTACGTATCTTTTGTTAAGTTTATTCCTAAGTATTTTACATTTTTGACACTAATGTAAACAGAAATTTTTTTGTTTTAATTTTATTTCTGGTGATATAAAGAAATAACTCATTTTTGTTCATTAACCATGTGTTTTATAACCTTGATAAACTCACTTACTACTTCTAGTAATTCCATTGACGATTCCTCAAGATTTTGTTTAAAGAATGGACTTTAATTTTAGAGTTTTAGTTTTGTAGCAAAACTGAACAGAAGGAACAGATTTTCCCCATATGCCCTCTGCCCCAGCACATGAGTATCATCCCCTGTTACTAGCATCCTCCACCAAAGCAGTACATTTGTCACAACTGAGGACCCTACCCAGGTACGCCGTTATTGCTCAGAGTTCACTGTCGATTTTCACCCTTATGTTGCACATTCTGTCTGTCTGGACTGGACAGGTTTTCAACAATTTTGAGGAAGTATCAAGGAATGTGATCGCTGGCTCAAATGGTAAGGGTATGTTTAGTTTTATAAGAAACCACCAAACTGTCTTCTGAAATCGTTGTATCATTTTGCATTCACATAAGCAGTGAATGGAAACTTCTGTTGTTCTACGTTCCTGTCAGCATTTGGTGTTACCAGTGTTCTGGATTTTGGCCATTCTAACAGGTATATCAAGGTAGCTCGTTGCTCTTTTAATGTGCACTTGCCTGATGGCATGTGATGTGGAGCATCTTCTCATATGCTTATTTTCCATCTAATATCTTCCTTTCCCCCAGATTTATTGAGATACCATTGATGTAGAATACTGTGTAAGTTTAAGTATGACATTCCATTGTCTTTTGGCTTCCATTGCACCCTCTGAAAAGTTAGTCATAGTGGGAGAATGACTAGCTGGAGCAAGGAGGACTTTTAGGGCCATGAGAATACTTTGCATGATGCTGTAATGGTGGGTATATGTCATTATAGATTTGCCCAAACTTGTAGAATGCACGACACCGAAAGTGTATGCTAATGTAACCGAAGGATTTGGGGTGATAGTGATGTGTCAGTGTAGGTTCATCAGTTGTAACAAATGTCTCACTCTGGTGGGGCATCATAATGGGGAAGCTATGCACGTGTGGGGGGATTGGGGAAATTCCTGAACCTTCTCAATTTTGCTGTAAACCTAAAATTTCTTTTAAAAAAGTCTTTAAAAATATAAACATCAACAAAGTTACTCATAATTATTGTCCTCCATGTGAAGTATGTCATTTCCCTCTGCTTTCAAGATTTCCTCTTTACCTTTGGTTTTTACTAGCATATAATACGTTTAGAGCCAAGTTTGTTTCAGTTTATTTTTATCCTGCTAGGGACACTGAATTTACTGGATCTGTAAAATTACATTTTCATACATGTAACTTTTCTGTACACACTGTATGTTTCATACAGTATGAAAGAAACTAATGTTTAAACGTTTTTTAAAAAATATTTTAAGATGTTCATAGGGAGAAAATTTTAGAAGTAAATCTGTGTATAGAATGATACAGTACTAAGGTACGATTGCAACAAGGAGATTAGGAAAAACAATAAAATCTATCTGACGCAAAGTATAATTTATAAAGCAAAAAATACATGGACAAAAATGGTAAGCCAAATGAATTTTTAAAGTAAAAGCATTTTTTGAATTAATTATAGTTTCTTTCTTAGGGTAGCTACCATTTACGTGTATTTCCTTCAGTAGAGAAGGAGATGATTCAGATTCTTATTCTGACAACTTTTTTCTTCTCTTTTCTCTTTTTTATTTATCTATAGTCTACCCAGAACCTGGCATTTCTAATATGTCTTATGGCATGACTTTTGAAACTAGAATAAAAATGCAAGTTCTAATACTAAACATTTAAGTGAAGCTTGGGAATTAAAGCTAATATGTTATATCTTATCTCCAAAACTGAGTTTCATAAAATGTAGAATTTATTGAAATAGTCTTTTGTGTATTAAAAAAAACTCAAAGAATAAGGAAATAAAATTTACTATAAATCATAGGTATTATCCATTCAAATTTAAGGTCACAGACAGGAGAAGAGAGAACAATATTAATATTAAAAAGAGAAAAGTTTATTACATATAAAAAATTACTCAAACTGAATTCTTTTTTTAATAGGTAATTCTAAGAGAGTCAGATGGCTTTTTTATCGTTCTTTTCTCTACTTTGTGTAATTTACCTCAGGTTAACCCTTATTTCTGAAACCTGATAGTCATGAGATTTTTTTTTGGCACTCATTAATTTTTAATGAATGAGTTATTGTACTGGTCCTAACATTGGACCATCTTTGGAATTCTGTAATTATAAACATTTGTTTAAAACATAGGATTCATGCATCCATGAGATGTTTGAAATGGATAAAGAACGGGTTTTGATAAAAATGACATGAGTGTGACTTTGGAAAGGACGCTTACCCTTGTGTCATGTGCTGCATTTCCCCAGTTCTTTTCAAGGCTCAGGAGTCTAGTTTACAGCAGGAGCAGGAAGCCTGATCTCTGTCCGTAGTTCCACCGTGGACTTCACCATCAAGTGTTCTCTCTTGTGTAATTAATATTCCACGACCTTCTTTGTTTGGGGCCACCTTTCCTCTTCCTTCACACTCCTCGTCCCCAGTGTCCTTGCCCTCACAGCATCTCTAAGTCTGTGCTGGTCCCCCGTCTGTCGTTCCTACCCCCGTCCATGCTCTGCTCCGTACCTGACCTCTGCAGGCTGTGTGTCTCAGGCTCCCACGTCACCTGGCTTTCCTTCGGGAGCAGCTGACTAGGGAGGGGTTAGAGGGGCTGGAGAAGACAGGGCATCACTTTTTTACCCTACAGTCTCGGGTGGTGTGTCTTGTAGGAGCTGCACCTCCTTGAGACCCCAACGCCCACCAGACACATGTTGGGGGGTGGTCCCAGCTTCCATTGGGGGGGGGGGGTGCTGAGCTGGGGTCTCAGGGGACACTGCTTTTCTTACTTTGTCCCCAGCCTCAGGGCAGTCCTGGCTGCCCGCTGTTGCTACTATCTGGGTTATCTGACGCCTGGGTTTGGCTTCTCAGTTCCTTTCACCAGCCATGTAACCTCTTCTGTGCAGTAAATTCCCTTATTGTAAATATTTGAGGAGCTTTTTTTTTTTTCTTGGTTAAACACTAATGAATACAGTCACTTAGAAAGTGCCTTCTTCTCCAGTTTCTGTAACAGCATGTGTTGTCCCAGTCATGGTCCTCAGGGTGGCCCAGTGGCCGAAGCAAAAACTCAGAGTCTTCTCTCACTTAAGAGAAAGTGAAACGCAGAATCGTTTTCATGTATATGAAGGGCCACTGGCTAGTCACCTACTAAGTGGATTATTAAAGATTATGAACATTTAAACTACATATAGCAAAATGCTTTTAATAGCATTGGTGAAAAAAATTCCTAAATATTGTAGATATTAATTTATAGTGATTTGCCTACGTATGATTTATCAATACAATTATTTACACCGTGGGATGATACCTCCCTGATGAGCTTGTGAACTTCAAATCTGACCACGTATTACATTTTAAATTAAAAAAAATTAAATTAAACAATGTTAAAGTTTTTGAAAAATAGAGGTTCCTGGAAGTTAATCCAGACTTACTGGTGACTCACTGGAGACAGGAGGCCGGAAATCTCTGCTTTGAACAACCTTCCAAAGCAGCTCTTTGTCAGCTAAGTTCTCATTTTCATCACGGGTGTTTCAGAAGACAGAATGACAAGAAGTTTGAACACAAATACCATTTGCCGAAGCCCGCACTGATCGACTGTTGGATTATTGACTTTCACCTCTGAGAAGCTTGCAGGAACTGGAAAGAAACCTTGGACCTGGTACTGAAAGAATCCAAATCCACTTCAGACATTCATGGTGCACAGAGAGGGGCCACAGGGCTTTCCTTGAAGCCATTAACCTCTGAGGTTGACTGCAGAAACACTTAGTCTTCCTGAGGTGTGACCGTCTGTCTGATGGATAGAAAAGGGGGAAACGTTTACTCATATCAATTAATAAAGAAGTTCTGCAAAGATGGTACATTTCCAGAAAGTAAGTCAACCCAGGGACACGGCTAGTCCTCTCTGTACTCGTTTTGAACTCCCTGCAAGTCAGATTTAGTCTGGGTGAGAAACAGGGTCGCAAAGCAGTGTTTTCTGAATATGAATCCGTTTCCAAAGTCCGTGTAAGCCCTTCCTGGGGGTCCTTGGGGCTTTTCACGTGTGCTCACTGCGGGGAGGTCGCTGGCGGCCGATCGGGGTGGGGGGGCATTCTCCCCGTCTGCTGTGGTATCAGGACTTGGTGGTGGGCACAAGGCTGCCAGGCAGACATTTCGCAGCCTTTCCTTGAGCTGGGCCTGGCCCAGAGACTGAGCCCTGGCCGGGGGGCAAAGTGTGGAAGTGATGTATAGAACATCTGGTTCTTGAGGGAAAGGTCCATTCTTTCCACCCACTTTCTGCTTTCCTCCCCCCTAGGGGCTGGGATGCAGATGTTGCAGCAAGGATGGGCTTGCCGGGGACCCGGATGAATGAATGAGCCATTGGAGAGGAGAGGCCAGGGGCCTGGGGGCCTCCCCAGAGCAGCCCATGGCATCAGCTAGGAATTCTAAGGAAAGAGAAAGAAACATCTGTCCTACACGGGCCAGTGTTTCCAGGTCACTGTTGCACACCCCACAGCCGTGCGCTCCGGTGTGGACGTGTTGCCTTAGTCACCGCTGACCCTCTGCTCCAGCCGCTTCTGGCTTACGGAGACCGCCGGGGCCTCGGGGGGAGCCTGACTGGCGCTGGATATTGATGGGGCCTATATGTTCCTGTGAAAGCAGTTTTCAAAGGGGCCGAAGCGTCCAGAGTCTGCTACCCCCAACACGCACAGGGACTTCTCTCATACACACATCGGCTCTTTCTGGGTCACGGTTCACATCACTGGCACGACTGGACACATCGATGCCCGTGTTCCACTCAGACAAGGTGAGCTGTCCGGTCCATGAGTGAACACAGTTCAAGATTATTCCAAGTCCATCACTAGGCAACTATCGCAGTGGGATTTCTGCCAGACTGAGTGACAGACAGACATAAAAGAGGGGAGGACTGTGTCTTTGTGGATCTTACTTTCAGGAGAGAACATGGAAAGGTTGAGCTGAGCAGCACACAACAGCTCTTCTAGTCCAGTCTCCCAATCTGCAAACGTAGAAAAATCAAGGCTCAGAGCTGTGACTCGCCCCGTCTCACATCCTCTCGAGGCCGTACTGTCTCCTAACGCTGTCTTCTTTTCATCTTAATATGATGCCATCAGTCATTCAGGATACGGCTTCTCAGGCCTTTAGGTGCATCTGAAGCACCTGGGATCTGAAACAACAGAAGTGTACTTTCTCCCCGTTCTGGAGGCTGGGTTCCTGCGGGGGCTGATTTTGGGGAGGACCCTCTCCCTGACTCAGATGTCACCTTCTCCCTGTGTCCTCACATGGTGGAGAGAGCGAGTGAGTGCTCTGGTGTCTCTTCCAGTAAGGACATTAATGCCATTGGATCAGTTCCCCACTCTTAGGACCTCGTTTGACCTTAATTACATCGTTCCTCCAAGCGCAGACTCATCGGTGGTCAGGGGCTTCGACACGGGAATTTTGTGGGGGGATAAAATTCAGTTCCCAGCAGCCACCTCTAGTCAAGAGGGCAACCTGAGATGCTGATGGCATGAAACAGAGAGGACTGGTAGTTAAGCTTAACAAGGCCTCCTGAAACTGCCCCTGGAGAGGTCTCCTTCTAGAGCTCATGAGAAACACAAACCGTGAGGAGGTGGCTGTGAAGGAAGGCTGCTTGGAAACGTGTTCTCCACGAAACTCAGGATGTGCCGAGACTGGCGTCTTCTCACACGGCCTTCTTTGCCTTTAAAAGACTCCCCGTTTTCCTTAGCTCTCCTCAATCGACAGGCAATCAACCTCCAGATTCTGCTTGGTTGAGGCCTTAGGACATTTTCTTTGCTTGCTTACGGGTCTTTGGAACAAACCGCCCCGCGCTTTGTGTTAGCCGTGGGGACCGGAGAAAATGCTGCCCTGAACTTTCGGGGGGACGATTGGGGGAGGGAAGTGCGGGGAGAGGAGCAGTTTTCACGGGCTCCTGGGCAGCAGAGAAGCAGGCATCCCACGGCTGTAAGGGCCGAGCCCGCGCAGCTGGTGTCTGCTTCCCAGGTGCATCCGAGCTGCGCTGGCTGCTCTCCCGCGGGATGAAAAAGCATCCTTCTCCTCGCCAAGGAGCCCAACGGAGAGGGTCCTTCCACAGCTTCAGAGAGAGAGAGAGAGAGAGAGAGAGAGAGAGAGAGAGAGAGAGAGAGAGAGAGAGAGAGAGAGAGAGAGAGAGAGAGAGAGAGAGAGAGAGAGAGAGAGAGAGAGAGAGAGAGGAGAGAGAGAGAGAGAATGCTGGATGTTTAGTGAGCGCGTGAGTGACAGATTGCAGTGGGGTAGGGATACATCATGCGAGTTTCTGAGATGTTAATGAAATAACTGATTTACAACGCGACTTCCATGACATTTAACTAGTAATGCTGAAACACATGAGCGTATACTTAAGACTAGTTTATAGCTCCTGGATTTATTTCTCATATTAATCCTTTCAGACAAGGCACGCTCAGACCCGTATCTTTATGTTTGTATCCTGAATAATAATAACACTTTATTTTTTTGCAGAGTAGATCAAAGCTTGCAAGCATTTATTATCTCTTTCCTATTGTACTCTGTTTTCTGAGAGGACGAAGTATCTTAAATCCATTTGACCTATGTGCATGGACCTGACCATTTGAAAGAGGCAGAGGCTGCGGTAAACGTCCTGCCTCAGGTCGCTGTGTTGTCCTGTGTGAGCAGCCTCTTCCCCGACCCTCTCCCAGCCAAGGGCAATGTAATCGTCACCCGTTGGATCATCTTCGCCCCGGGTTTGGGGGCTGGCGTGGCTGAAGCCGGATGGAATTGATGAACTCCTAGTCAGAGAGTCAGCTGCAATGCAGAGCTGGTTTATCTGATTCTCCGGTTTTAGAAGTCAGCCCCACCTGTTTGTGGACAAGTCCAGTGTTGTGTGCCTCTTGGCGTCTCGGTCTCCTTCGTGCTCCCTGGACCTGGCTTTGCTTTTGATGCAGATGCTCTGCCCTTAGAAGCCGGTTCTCCCAGTGACCCACCTTTGCAGGCTCCTCCTGCTGCTCAGCACGGGGACCTCCCTGAACGCCTCCCCGCATTCCTTCTGGGATGTGTGAGGCGCCGTCTCCACTCTCCCTGGTGTTTCAGGGTCTCCTGTGTGTAGTGTGTTGCAAGGCATTTGTAACTGCTAATCGGATTCTTCGTATTTGAGCTTGGTTTATTACCATTTCTGTTTAAAAGATTAAAGTGAATTTGTGGTTTTTCTTAGAACAGCGTCACTCTCCTGGCGTTATGGTCTGTTCTCCTGAGAGGGGTAATAGGGTGATGTGGTAAATATCACTCTGAGAATCATGCACAACCAGAGATGTAATCACTGAGGCCACCCAGTCTGTGGCCACCATCTGCTGCAGGTGCTCACCAGGAGGAACGGTGGCAGCCCTAACCCAGGACATGGAAAGTGTATGGAGGAAATTCAGCCTCTGAGGCATCTTAGGAGGAGCTGGGGAAAGAACTGAATATAAATATTGTAGGAAAAAACCCCATCTCTTTATCTATGTAATCTATGTCTATTAATTTACTCTGCCTAATTCCTAAAGAACTCAAGGTCACTGAGTAGACGGTACAGCCTATGAGACATGCCAGCAGGTTAGCTGTTTCTTTAAAAGACAGTGACTTGCAGGGATCCAGGACTGGTCTCAGACCAGCACAGGGGGTCGAGCCCAAGACAGGCTTTTACTCAGAGGGGAGTATTTTCCCACAAGGACACACGCCCAGGTGTGCAGTTACGACGGACCTGTGAAATCAGTTTGATCCGTTTCTTTCAGCCACTTAACATGATACTGTGAGTGTTCTTCAAAAGCATCTCCTTTTAACGATTGTATGCTAGTCCACCGAAAGGCAAAGACAGTGTTTGCTCAGCTCCTTGCTTGTTGAATATGTGTTATTCTCAAGCATCGTTATGACGAATCACATTGCAGTCAGCACAGACTGGGGAGTGTCCCCCGGACCTGGCTTCTCAGCAGGCTTGAAACATGACAGTTGTGGGGCTGGTAGGACCGTGTGATGTCACCGGTCCGAGCAGCTGTGCCGGCCCCAGCAGAGAGTCAGCACCAGTACTTCCTGCCTCGAGTTTTACCTTTTCATTAGCAGCAATATTCCAGTTCAGCCCCATCTCTGGAATCTCAGAAGCCCCTCTGGCTCCCCGTCTGATGAGCTCTTGGCAGGAGCTCTGATTGCCAACAGCTGCGATTCATTGTGCCAAGGATGCTGGTGGTGCTTGACACAGGCGAGGTCAAAGCCGCCAACAGCCCCGTGAGGTCCTGCTCATGACTCCTGTTTTTCAGAGAGCCGACCTGAGCACCAGGTCTGTCAACTGATTACTGCAGGTTCCACTGAAAAAGGGCGTGGACAACTCTAGTCCACGGCCAGATGGGGTGGCTGATCTGTGGCTCTTCCATGTCTCACGTTCGGCTGGATATTAGAGTCACTTGGGAAACTTCAAAAAAAAAAAACAAACCTCCCATTGTGTCGTCTACACGGCGGGATTCTGGCTTAAATGGTTCCAATGGGACTCAAGAATCAGGACCTACAAACCCTTCAGGTGACTCCAAAAACCAGCCAGGATGGAGAACTGCGCGCTAGTAGGGTCTTCCGAGGTCTGGAACTTCGATCGTTGATAAAAGTATCAAAATAAAAACGCTTCTAATCATGTGAATTCATTTTGCAGCCTTCCTAAGAATCCTGGAAGGACAGGGAGGGTCTTAAAGGTGTGGTATATGGAGGAGCTCTGGGATCTATTTTTCTGTCCTGGGGTCAGAGGCGCATGAACACAGCACTCGGAGGCAGAGAGATGCTGGACACGGAAATGGGGACATGTCTCTGGGATTCACAGGTTTTTCACTTCAATCTCTAATCTCCCCGAGCAACGAGGCTGTCAGTCTGTCCGGTTTGAAACCCTGTTAAGTCGCGATGTCACTGCCACCTAGTGTTACTGCTTTTGTTTTCTTTTAAGATTTTTTTTCCCCTTCATTTTCCTTCTTTCCCTTCCCTCCCTCCTTCCCTCCTTCCCCCCTTCCTTTCCTCTCTCCCTCCCTTCCTGAAATGAAGCGATGTTTTAAGACTAGGCTAGGAAAATTAGCTTTGGCTCAGATCTATTAAGATCTAAGCTCGTATTCCCAGATCTAGTATCAGGGCTCTTGTGAGAATTTTGTTTCTAAACTGCTATGATTCTTGTATATTTTAGGGGTCAGTTCCAGACTGAAATTAGGTAGCCATGAGGAATTCCAGTTGATTTATATCATCCCCCCTACCCATTAATTTTTTTTTTTCAGAAGGAAAATGGTGCTTGGAAAATATTTCTAGAATCTGCCTGATTTTGTTTCGTGTTAGCTTCAAAAAAAAAATCAGTTGTTAAACCAACCAGAACAACCACACAGAAAGACATTTAAGCAAAATGTGCAGCATTCTGGACAGTGGCTGCCTTGGGGCTAAAGGGGGCGAGAGAAGGTGACCCCGCGATTTGGGGGTTTGACTTGTCCTCTCCTCGCTTTGTTCTCCACAGCAAGCCCACCGGCTGGTCCTGCCAACGCCACCTCCAAAATACATCCCTAATCCTTCACCTGTCTTGGCTCCCATTGGTACCAGTTTAGTCCAAGCCATTAGCATGTGTGGCCTGCGGACATAGTCGCTTACCTGCTCTCTTTGCACCCACTCCTGTGTCTCAGCAGACTCTCCTCTGCACAGTAGCCAGAAATGCCTGCAGAAAAAGGAGTCTGATCGCGCTGCTGGCCCACTGAAACCCACTCCTGTCCTCTCTCATGACCCAAAGGGCTCTGTGCAATCTGCCTCTGGCTTTAACTCTGACCTCACCTCCTACCGTGCAGCCACCCTGGCCTCCCCGGGGCCTTGGCACTTGCTGTCTTCTCTGCCTGGAACATCCCTTCCGCAAATCACACAGACACTATCCTGTAGATCTCGGCTTCCGTGGCACTTCAGGGTAGGTCTGGATCACCCAGATCCCTCTCTTTTGTTACTCTTTTATCTTTCATAGTACTTATTATTAGCTGGAATTGTTTTGCATATCATTTATTCACTCTCTCTTTTTTTTTTTTTTGCTTGTCACAGTCCAGCAGTATCTTCCCTCCATGGTAATATCTTCCCTCCACAGAAGCAAAAGTCTTGTGTCTTTTTTTAAAAAGCTTTTTTTTGGTGGGGGCAGGTAATTATTAGGTTTATTTCTTAATTTTTTTTTTAGTGGAAGCACTGAGGATTGAACCCAGGACCTCATGCTTGCTAAGCACGGGCTCTACCACTGAGCTACACCCTTCCCCCAAGCCTTGTGTCTTATTCACTTACAATTCCAGGTGAATATTCTAGGGCTTAGAATAATGCATGCAGTAGGTGTTCGATAAATATTTGCTGAAAAAAACAAAAGGTAAACGACTGAATGAACTTAGGCTCATGAGTTCTAAGAGTTACCGTGCACCCTAGACCATGAGCACGGGTCGTAAGCAGGCGTGAGAAGCAGGGTCCTCTTGTTGGGGGTGTGTTAATGCAAAGGAAGCCAAACATGTGTAATCATATCGCCTTTTCAGACAATATCACCAGGTATGAGTCTCAGGCTTTTCTGCCCAGATTCCTCCCAAACTGTCCTGAGCCCTTCCAGAAAGAATGCCACATGGGCTCCGTGAACTAGGGTTCTTGCTACCAAATGACATTTGTCATTTTCCTCTTTTTTTTTCCATCTGGCTGTGGGAACCTTCCTCTCAACTGTGAGTCCCTTGAAGTCGAGAACTGGGTTTGATTTCATTTTGTCTTTGTACAAACCTAAGCTCACGCCTGGTACACCCAAGGTGCCTGGTAAGTGTCTGCTGAGCAGGTGAGAGAGCGGATGGGTGAGGACTGATAACAGCTATTTCCACGATGCCTTTGCCACCGTGTGTGCAGAGGACGCTGCAGGTGCTCGTGCCCATTGCTCCACACGGAGACCTCGGGGACCCGGTGGTGCTGGAGACACTGGCGCGACGCTCAGGTGCCCCACACTCAGAATGATGGTTTTTATTGTAGCCCATCCCCCAGCCTAACTCCAAGCTGAGGATGGACAGACGCCGGGCCAGGAATGAAATAACAGCCACACTACTAATAAGAGAGAGAGAAAACCAGTGGCAAGCAGGACACCTAAAAATGTCCTGTAAACGTCCACATCTGGCCACGAAGGAGTAATGGGGAGCTGATGTATGCTCTTACCTAAGCAAAACATATGAACAACACATTCAGACGCTGGTCACTAGGTAGCACGTGTAAGTCATTCCCCAAGAAGAGGACAATCCCCGGGGAGCCTCTGAGCTCACTGCCTGCGAGGAGCTTCCAGGCGGTGGTGCAGGGCTGAGCACCCCTAAGAGAGCCTGCGGTCTTGCTCAAATTATGGATCAGAAGTCAGAATTTGGGGGCAGCCAGGCTGCTGGAATTTGCAGGGTGCAGTGGTGGAGAACAGGAAGACGCACTAGAAAGTTCTACAGACCCGCAGAGCAGTGCCGCCCAGCCTATGACTTAGCACGAAGCTGCCCCTGTGCACGAGGCCAGGGAAAGACCCACCAGAAAGAAGTAGGAGGCGCAGTCCCGGGAGGAGACACGGAAGTGGGGGTGGTCCGTGCTCCCACCAGCAGGGCGCAGAGACCTCCTCACAACGGGACGTCGGGAGGGTCCTCAGCAGTGTTTTGCCGAGCGCCCCCCGGGGCAGGCCCTGCCGCCCGGGGAGCGCACCGAGTCAGCACACGGCGTCATGCCTTTTCCTCCGTGGCTGGTTGTGTTCAGCGCGGTTGGGAGACTTGGCTTTGCGGTGGCACCGGTGACGATGTGCTGGCGAAACCGTGTGTGTGAACCAACACGCCCTGTCTACCACTCAGGCACTGCCCCGATCGCCGGCCTCAGGGACGCGCACTGCAGCAGGGCAGGCTGCCTGCGGGTGTGGGACCGTGCATCCTGAGCTCCCTCCCAGGTCGATGTCTGCGGAGCGGTTCTTCAGAGTCAGGGAACCTCAGTGCGGAAAGGGCACGTGGCGGGCATCACGTTCAGTGCCTTCACTTTATGGATGAAAACGAAGGGCCCGGTTACCCTGCTGGGGAAAGTTGCCACTGGGATGCAGCCATGTCCCCAGCTGTCTCTCGTCTCTCCGACCTCCTACAAAGTGGCCTGTGACGCCTGGGTCATTGGTGGCAGTGGACAGAAAGCTCTGGCTTGGACCTGTGCTGGACCCAGCAGTGGTGTTTGGACGCCTCTGATCATGTCCTTGAGTAGAGCTTTGAACCAGACATCCGTTTGCTTGGCAGGGCGGTGGGGGGAGGTGCTGTCAAGCCTTTCGGGAGGCATTAATCCTCAGAAGGGGAGGGGGCACGATGAACTTGACCCAGTGACAGCCCAGCCTCAGGCTTCTGAAGGAAAAGGCAGTTTTCAGCACAGGATGGTGTTGGCCACTCTGCTTTGCCTTCCAGGCTTACGGCAAGAGAGAGAGCAGAGCTGTTATAAGTTTTTTTTTTTGTTTGTTTGTTTTTTTTAAAGAGAAAAAGGAAGAAGGAAAGCACTTCACATAAAACTCCACAAGGCAGTGCAGGACTAGCCGTCTCTGGTACCTCCTAAGAGAATGTAACAGAAAAGGGAGACAGATTTCCTGCCCTGTACCCGCGCACCACCACCCGGCCTTGACACCTCCCGGGCTCCCAGGCGCAGCAGGGGTCACGCGTAGGAATCTGGTTCGGACAAAGCAGCCGTGCTGTCCCTCCGAGACGCACTGTCCCCGGGAAAGAGCAGAGGGCTGGCTGCCGCTCGCAGACCGGGCGACAAGGCTGGGGAAGAAGGAGGAGCAAGTGTCTGCTGCATTTTAGCTGGAGGACAAACAGGACGACTTCTGGGGACTCTGACAGGCCTTCACTGGAGAAGAGGTCTTACTATTGACAGGCGAGGGCAAGAAACAAGTGTCCATTAGTTCCCAGGCACCAAGAAGTGTCAGTGGCCCCGAATTTGGAACTATCGGCTTAGACCAGTGGTCTCCGGTGTTTCTAACTGTTCCCCTGTCCTCTACTTGTCAAATGGGAAGAGGAGGCACGACCCCTCAGTACATGTCCATTCTTTATTGGCTACCTCTCTCTTCTATGCATATATTACTGTGCTAATGTAGCATATATGTTGTAAAGATCGTATGAAAATAGACACTAAAGAAGAATGAAATAAAGACAAATAAGAATGAAATTAACAGTAACTTAAAACATCACAATAAAATATTACCATTAATAATAACAGGGTAAAATGCACACCAGGGTAAGCTTCACCTTAAACAACAATGGATGTAAACAGACATCTCAAATAGTGTCACTAATCAGAGTGGCATCAAAGAGGTCCTGACGATCTCCTCTGACAGTGTGTCGGTGGAGGTGGGGGAAGCGAATAAAGGAGAGTGTGGTTTTAGAAGCCCTGCTAGAGAAGACGCCCAAAATGTTAAAGTCAAAGCTGCCATAGACTGGGTGGCATAAATAATAAACATTGATTCCTTATAGTTCTGGAGGCTGGAGGTCCAAGGTCAAGGTGCTGGCAAATCTAGTGTCTGGTGAGGTCTCCCCTCCTGGCTTGTCGATGGCCACCTTCTCACTGTGTCCTCATGGGACAGATTGCAGAGAGAGAAAAAGCAATCTTGCTCATCCCTGCCCTTGTAAGGGTGCTAATCCCATTCAAGAGGGCTCCACCCTCATGCCCTCACCACCTCTCAAATGCCACCTCTCAATACATTACCTTGGGGGGGTTAGGTTTCAACATGAGTTTTGGGGGAGGGACACTGTCATTCCGTCCACAGCAGACAGAGTCAGAGGATCTGACACCTTCCACGTCCTTTACGTCACAGTGAAGAACCTGAGTCCCGCAGAGGTAAACATGTTAAGCCAAAGCAAAAGCACAGAGTGATACAGTATCATGTCCTCTTCAAAGAAGTGAAGGTGATTCAGTGCTGCTGAATGGAACGTGCAGGGAGCGGTCTGTCTGAGGAAGGGGAGAACGGAGCACAGGGGTGGGGGGAACTGGATGACGGAGCAGTGAGAGGTGACGCAGGCCTGCGATTAGGCGGGATTTGTATGACACAGAATTTGGACTTTAATCTTCTAACCCCAGCACTTAACCCACGACCAACTAAGAATTCAGGATGTGCGTCAACAAATATGGAGAGTCAAAGATTTCACCCTGTGTGTGTGCTAGCAAATGAGCTGCTACAATGTCCTGGGTGCTGGTAGAAGGCGTGAGACCCCCAAGTCAGCATTCACTGTGCACTAGTGTAGCCAAGTGTGAGCGTTTTATGTGCTCGTTCCCCAAGTCCCACTCCCACAGTGAGGAGGGAAGCCCCATACAAAAGACCGGCAGGACCCCCAGGCAGGGCCACTGCTCTCCTGCCGGCACCATCTGGTTCCCTGGCCCAGAGGCTCTGTATCACTTTTTGCCTCTGAAGCGGCTTATTTACCCCTAAAATTCTATTGGTTCCCTGAGCTCACTCCTGAGTGGCTATTTTCCTCACTCCTGATTGGTTATTTCTCTCCCTCCTGATTGGTTATATCTCTCCCTCCTGATTGGTCCATTTCTACAAACTTGTTCCTAATTAGTCAACTTTTCTTATACCTTATTTGCATGTGATGTTGCAAAGTGTAAACTGGCAGCCTATAAAAGCCTGTGTAAACCTACAGACGGGGTCCAGAGCTTGGAGTGTTAACTTTTTTGGGCGTGCTGGCGTAACAAACCTGAGTTCTCCAGCTCTCCCAGTGCTGCTTGGTCTCTCGTTAGGATCCAGGTTGCTGTCACAACTGAGCTGTAACACTGAGCTGTAACACATTTTTCTGCAACAACAGGTTAATGGGCAGAGGGCCAGGCGGTTACTTGGAGATGAAGGGGGTTGCATTGCAGGAGAGAAGCCTGGAGTTGAGGGAAGCACATCTTTTATAATAGGCAGTAGGCATGCCTGCCCTCTATTTTGGAGGAGGTGTTACCTCTTGCTTCCAAAGCTGTACTCTGTGTGATACTTGAAAAGATATCCTACAGCAGAGGGCAGTCAGGACCTTGCTCCCAAAAGGCAGAAACATGCGAGACCCATGGGAAATTACCTCCCAGGAACGGGTCAGTAAAGAGACCTTGAAAGATCTATGGATCATGCACAAACCCTGGTTACCACACTCCCTGGCAGGCTGTGAGAACCTGATTAAGAAACACGGGCAGTTGTTCTGAATCATCCTGGCAACGAATCGTGGCAATGGATACCCAGGTGTCAGCACAGAGCTGCTGAGTGAATCTCCAGCAAACAACAGTAAACAAGTGGAAAATTAAAATAATTCCATATTTTAAGTAACAAGGATCATTTATTCAGCTGGAGAAAGCTGTTGGGTTATGAATACTATTTCTTGCACTTTATTCTTAGTGAAGTTATATATTTTCCCTAATGAGCATTGCTTATTTTTATAAACACCAGCAAAATCCATCCAGCCAGCCATCCATACACAAATACCTCCATACATACTGTTTTAAGCACTACCCTATACATGTCTTGTAGCGTGTTTTACGCAAAGGTCTGACAGAAATAGATGTGTTGACTAGCTCTCACCTTGGACAAGCCATCGAACTTTATAACTTTCTAAAAAATAATATATAACTTTTTATGTGCCTTGGTTTTTACTTCTAATAAATTTAGAACTTGGATTAATTAAAAAAATCTCTTTCTTTATGATTTTTTTTAAAAAAATTCAGATTTCAGGAGGAGAAATTAGGTTATCTATTAGCCATAACTTTTAGGCTGTAAGAATTGTGACACTGAACTTATGATGTCAGGGTTTTTTTTTAGTTTTTCTCAAATATTTTAAAGCAGAAGTAGCCTGCATTCCTGCAGTGGTTAAATACGGTTCAAGGAAAATGCAGAGTAACTGAGTATTGATTCATGGTTCCCTGTGTCTCCATAAAGCATGAGACCTTTTCTCTAAGCTAATGACTAGGTTTTTAAAAGGGATTAGGTTTGGATCTTAGGTTTAGACCTACTCCTTTCCACCTTTTTTATACATTTGCTGAAAAATGGGGTGGAGGGACAACTCCAATCACCTGGCAGCTACACGAGAGGAGGTTGTTTGTTTAACTGACTTGCGAGCCCATCCGGCGATGTCAGCAGACGTGGAGACCAGCAGGGCTGAGCTCCCTGACCTCCAGGCTCTCACAGGGCGCGGCAGGCTTCTTGTTCCTTCTGTGCGGACACAGAGGCTCTGGCAGTCAGCTTTCCAAAAGGAGCCGAGAAGAGTTGCTCAAAGACTTTTGAATGGATTGTGGGCTGAGAAGAGGAGGGAAGTAAGAGTGAGTCCATATCCAATGGTGACCACCAAGTATTGCTGAACGGGTTCGTGTGCTTGTGCCTTCGTGGATCCTAGAGTGACCCGCTACTCAGCCCGGCAATCTTACTCTGTTGATTCAACTGGCTGTGGTTTCCATCCATTTCCAAAGATTTTACCCCAGGAAATCGTCACGAATTCAGCAGAATACATTTCCCCTCAAGTCTCCCTGCATCTGCTTGTTAGTTACTGTCCATCACCCGTGCGCCTATGAGCTCTGACCTGTTCCTGCATCCAGGGTAGTGCCCTGTGAATGCTGACCCCATTCTCGCTGAAGTTAAAACTGAATCCTTCTCTGTTGCTGACTATATTAACAAGAATTATGGGGGAAAGTGATAATTTGTTCATAGCATCAGTGTGAGCATAATACGATTACTATAATAGCTAACATTTAAGAATAATCACCATGTGTGTGGCACCACCCTGAGCATGTTAAGTTATTAATTTAAGCGCTTAATCGTCATATTCATCTTCTAAGCGGGTACTGCTATTATCCCTCTATTATAAACAACAAAACTAAACACTGAGATGTTAAGTCATATTACGAAACAGAAATGACAGGTCCGCACTGGTAATGATTCTGCAGGTAAAAGCCCAATTTCTGCTCCATGACAGGAGAAGCTTCTGTACGTGGCAAAGATGGGTCATGTTTACCAATGATCCAATGAGAGGCAATTTCTGTAAAGGTACCTGCAGGCTTCATTACATGTCATTGGAATCCTACAGAGCCTCTGGGTACCTCGCCTAATTTGCAAAAATGGCACAGATGCCTCTATTTTGTATCATTGTCTCCAAATGAAAAGGAAACTTGTCATCTGTCTGGCTTGTTAGCTGAGCTTTTGCTAGAAAAGAGGACTTTGTGAGAGTTCTACGTGACACAAGGGTTAAAGTTTGGACTTGAGCTGGACTATATAGAACTAAATCTCGATTCTGCTGCCTACTAATGGTGTGACTTAGGGTAAACCGCTCACTCTTTAAAGACTCAAATTTTGTCATCTGTAAAATAAGGGTGATAATCTGACTTACTTCCTAGATTTCTCTTACCCATTAAGGTGCATAATTCAGTGGGTTTTTTAGTGTACTTACACGTGTGTGGACTATCACATTCTGTAATTCCAGAGCAGGCTTATCATCCCCCAAAGAAACCCCATATCCACTAGCGGTCACTCCGTAGTCCTTCCTCCACTCCAGCTCCTGGCAACCACTGGCATACTTTCTGTCTCTATGGATTTGCCTCGCCTGGGCATCCCATATAATTGGAATTATACAATATGTGACCTTTCGTGTCTGGCTTTGTTCACTCAGTATAATGTTTTCAAGGTTCATCCGTGTTGTAGCATACATCAGTACTTCATTTACAATTTTTTATGGAACCATAGTCCACCGTGTGGAATGTAACGTCTTGTTTATGCGTTCATCAACGGAGAGACGTTTGGGTTGCTTCCGCCATTTGGCTGTGATTACTGACTCTGTACATCGTGTGCAGGTTTTTTGTGAACATATGTCTTTAGTTCTCTTGGGTATATAATCAGGTGTGAAACAGTAGATTCAATTCTATGTTTAACTTTTGAAAAACTGCGAGAGTGTTTTCCAAAGCGGATGTACTGTTTTGTATTCCTACACAAATATACAAGACTTCCAATTTCTCCACATCTTTGCCAACACTTGTTATTTTCTGCCTTTTTGGTCACAGCTCCACTAGTGAGGGTGGAGTGTCAGATCAATGTGGTTCTGACTTGCATTTTCCTAACGACTAGATATGACAGTGCATTTTCATGTGCTTATTGGACGTGTGTATATCTTCTTGTGAGAAATGCATGTTAAGACCCTTTGCCCATTTTTAAATAGGTTATTTGTCTTTTTGTTGTTGAGATGTAAAAGCTCTTTATATATTCTGGATCCTAGACCGCTATCAATCTATGATTTGCAACTACCTACTTGCATTCTCTGGGCTGTATTCACACTTGCTGACAGTTTCCTTTGAGGCACAGTGGGTTTTAATTTTGATATAGTCCAATTTTTCTATTTTCCCGTTGTTGTTTGTGCTTTTGGTGTCATATTGAGGAAACCATCAACTAACCCAGGGTCATGATGATTCCCCTGCCATGTTTTCATTGATAAGTTTTAGACTTTTAGTTCATATGTTCCAGTCTTTGATTTATTTTTGAGTTAATTCTGTATCTGGTGTGCATAGGCAACTTCATTCTTTTGCATGTGGATATTCAGTCATCCCAGCACCATTTATTAAAAAGACTGTTCTTTCACCATTGAATTATCTTGGGACTCTTGTCAAAACTCAACTGACCATTTGCATAATGGTTTATTTCTAGACTCTTGACTCTATTCCATTTGATCCATAGACTTATCTTTATGTCAATACTATTCTGTCATGATTACTGTAGCTACATAGTGAGTTTTGACAAAGGGAGGTAAGAGTCTTACAACATTGTTATTCTTTTCCAAGATTGTTTTGGCTATTCTGTATCCCTTGCAACCCATCTAAATTTTAGGATCAGCGTATCAACTCCTCCAAAAAAGAAAAATGGCAGCTGGGAATTTGAGGCGATTGCATTGAGTCTGTAGGTCAGTTTGGGAGGTACTGCTATTTTTATAGTATTAAGTCTTCCAATCCATGCACAGAGGGTGTCTTTGCGTTTGTTTAGGAATTCTTCCATTTCTTTCATCACTATTTTATAGTTTTCAGTGTACAAGTCTTGCCCTTTTTTGTTAAATTTATTCCTAGGCATTTTATTATTTTTGATGCTATTGTAAATGAAATTATTTCCTTCATCTTATTTCTGGGTTGCTCACTGCTAGGGTGCTGAAGACCAGTTGATTCTGTGTGTTGATCTCGTACCCGGCAACCTCGCTGGACTGGTTTATTAGTCCTAATAGTTGTATTATTGTGGATGCCTTGGGATAGTCTGTACACAAGGTCACGCCATCTGCAAATAGAGATGGCGTTACGTCTTCCTTTCCAATCTGAATGCCCCTTGTTCCTTTTTCTTGCCTAGCTGTCCTGGCCAGAACCCCAGCACAATACTGAATAGTGAGGAGCACTGGTGAGGCCAGACATCCACGTTTTGTTCTTGACCTTCACAGGAAAGCATCCAGTCTTTCGCTAACGAGTATGGTGCTGGCTGCAGGGCGTTGCGGTTACCCTGTAGCAGGCTGAGGGGGCGCCTTCGCCCCTGGTTTGCTTAGCGCTTTTGCTGCGCGCGGGTGTTAGAGTCGTTGCTCCTATCCTGACGGTCATGTGCTTTTCATCCTTCGTTTTGTGAACACGGCATATCACCATAGGCCGCTGGTCTGCAAGACTACTGTCGCAGCTAGGGGGACGGGGATGGAAATAGGAGAAGCTAAAATGACAGACAACTCACTATTCTTACCCAGATTCAGTTGTTTTCCTTAAATAAATGCTCCCTGAATTGTTGCAAGCCTTTGGCTAATTCCCAGAATTCTGAACATGATGACACACTTTTCCAGTGTTGCTTTTGCTTTTATGAAGGAGTAGCTTGGCAGAGGTTTTTACCGCACCATTCCCGCCAGCATCCTTCATGTGCTTTTTGTAAAGACTGCGTGAGTTAGTAAATCTAAGCTGCTTGCAGTAGTACTTGAGGCACAGTAAATGCCATAGAATTCCATTTAGTAAATTTGTCTCTAGTTCAGCTGGGCTCTTGGAAAAGTCTGCTGGGCTAGGAATAAAGGAGTGTTTTTTTTTCTTTCCCCTTTTGCTTACAGAAAACAATCTATAAGGAGCTCAGTGCATTTCAAAAAAAAAAAAAACAACAACAAAAAACTCAGCAATAACTGCAGGCTTTTATTTGGTGGAAGGCAATTGTAACTCTGAACCTTTTCATCTTCTTCCCGGTATCACTCACTGAAAATGACTTTCCCACTTTTTTTTAACAGTCGAGGATTCCAGCCTGGCTGGCAAATCTGGTTCTTGCTCTTTATTACTTTCAATAATTTGTGCATAATTGAATGCCCTATATTTCAGAATCAAAGGAAGAAAAGAGAAAAGGTTGGTAAAATAATATAAATTATATTAAGTTAAAAATTACTTAGAATTGGGAGTTTTTGTTCCGCCCAGGGGTGTACATCTCTGCTATTATTCTGCTGTTTTGAAACTTCCCTCTTGTTTCAGCATCAACAGGAAATTTGATTTTGCCTCTTCAAACAGTGTAAGCCACAATCGATGTTGAAAGAGAAAAATCGCACAGCATTTATTCACTTACTTCCTAATTTACTCCACGTGGGAGGGTAGGCTGGCGAGTGATTCGTGTGTATGTGTGCATTTAACATTGATAGACTTGGCTGTATCAATAGTTTTGAAAACACTAAATTTGTTAAATACGGGGTCTTTCGGGAAGCAGAGGAGTATTTTTGATGGTGGATGATGCTGACTGCTTTTCTTACCCTGGCTGCTGCTACTTTCCCCAGCTCCTGGATCCAAATTAATCCGTTAAATAGTTTTCGATTTAAAAACAAAATGAAACAATTGAAGTCCTCTGGGAGGGCCCCAGTGGGATCACTGTCACTGTGAGATCACTGCCCCATCCCGCTTGCCTGGGTAACAGACGACCTGTTTTCTCCCTCACTTTGGCGTCTGTAGTCTGAATGGGTGGTGGTTTTTAAAGAACTAACCAATCAACTAATTAAAACAAGCTCTTCACTTTTGATCGTTGCCTTTTGGCCTTCTACCCACACACAAGCATTTCATTCGTTTTCCATCTGGGAAGTTGAGGGGTTGGAGAGACATCGGGGCTGGTTCGCGTCACCACATAAGTCCCGAGAGCGAAGCTGCTCCTCTGGCAGCGCCTAGAGACAGTGACAGACTCGGGGGGGGAAACTGTCCTTAAAGTCTTCCCGGGAGAACACTGAGGTTCTTACAAAGGTGTGTCACGAGTCTCTCTTTTTAAGGTCACTAATTTAGGACTGTAACGCCTGGCATCTCCGCCAGGCTGAGTGCCCGGAGGTCCTCTTTCCCATCTGCTGTCACTAGGTCTGTCCTGCCTCGTTGGTCTCAAGGCTTTCCTACAAGGGGACTTGGGTTCCCTATGAATACAAGAAAGGCTGTAACGTTTTTTGTTTTTGTTTGTTTGGGGTTTTTTTTGCTTTTTAAATTTTTTATTATGATTAAAATTATGCAAGAGCAAAGGAGCTTATTTCAGTGAAAATAACTCATGTGCACATCATATTTACAAAACGAACTGTACAATAAAATATATAAAGTTTTCATACTTTGCATTTCCATCGCCATCTTCCTCTTCATCACAGATCCCATATTTCTTATGCTTTTTATTTGCTTTATCAACTTCTGATTTTCTCTTTCTAGAAGGTTCACCTTTCTCATCACTGGGGAGTTTTTTCTTTGGGTAATCTTTGACTCTTAGCTCCTTCTGATCCCTCATCACTGTCTGACGGGTGGATTCTGGCTTGTTCCTCTTGAGTGCCCCCTTTGTATCAGTTTTTTTTAATAGAATGTTGTCTATTTTCAGCATAGTGTGCTTTAGATCTCTAGGATTGATTGATTTGTTTATTTTTAAAAGTTTTATTGAAGTACAGTCAGTTACAATGTGTCAATTTCTGGTGTGCAGCACAGTGTCCCAGTCATGCATACACAGGCATATGTTCATTTTCATATTCTTTTTCATTAAAGGTTATTAAAAGATATTGAATATAGTTCGCTGTGCTATATAGAAGAAACTTTTTAAAAATCTATTTTTATATATAGTGACTAACTCATACATGGAATCTAAACAAAAAAAGAAAAAAGAAAAGAAAAAAAAGGACACTATGAACTCATTACAAAACAGACACAGACTTGCAGACATAGTAAACAATCTTATGCACCGGTTCTGAATGGCAGCCAAGCTGACGGACTCCTCGCCTTCCCCCTCCTGCTCACATGGGTCACATTCCAGGTAACCAGGACTCAGCTCCTGCTGGCGCAGCTCCTCCCTCATTCAGCACTGCTGAGATTCCCTGTGAAGAGAAGCCCTCGAACGTTCTTCTTTCTTCATCATCTCTGTGCGTTGGTAACCGGGATCGTGGCTGGCCATCAGTAAAAAGATGTCTGATCTTCTGTATCTTTGAATATCCATCTGCAAGTGACAGGGTCACCTTTCTATGTGTGACACTGTCTGTAGAGTGAGGTCTCAATGTGAGTTTGTAATTAAAGGTTAATGAACTGCATAGTGGCGGCTGCCCCGCTGCTGGCTGGGGAGCTCCTCCCTCTTTCCTTCCTGAAGTTCAGAGCTCACACGTGGCAAAGCCTGGATCTGAGTCCATACTCTCTGATTTTCCAAGGAAATTACTACAGTAATTAAAAGCAGACTCACCCAAAGGAATGATTAAAAAGCCCATTTTCTGCAAAATCTGTAAGGGAAGGGGTATCTTTTCCATCTTGACTTTATCCATCTTACACAGTTAGGGAGACTGCAGTAGACAGAAAGCTTGGGAGAAGAGATGCTTCAGGGGACATCTGTGTGACAAAGCTGGACGGTGACTGCATCTCGGTGGCGCCCCCAGCCTTCATGCCATGGTCCAGGTCGGCATTTCCCCAACTATCTTCACAGCAACTTGAGTTCCCTTGAGGTGTAAATAGATGCTTTTGGACCAAAGGACTCTGTGGGCAAGTTTGGGAAATGGGCCTTTTCTATTCCCATGGGATAGAGTTGTAAGTCACCAAATCTAGAAAGAAAGAAAGGAAGCAAAGAAGGAAGGAAGGAAGGAAGAAAGAAAGAAAGAAAAGAAAGGAAGGAAGGAAGAAAGGAAGGAAGGAAGAGAAAAAAAGAAAACACAGTACTGAAGGGTCCCGAGCTAAAGAAAAAAATGTTTAACTTCGCTCTCGTGTTTCCCAAGCCTTTGACCCTTTCACTTGGCCAGTTGGACGGATCACTTCCCTCCGCACTCCACGCCCTCCCACCCATGTCCTCCACCCAGTCAACTTTCATGACTATTACGGTCAGCAGGGGACTATATTCATGGCCCTGTTCATAATTAAGTCTGGATTTACAGGTGACTTAATACTTAGGATTTAAAAGAGCTTTGAGTTCTCCCACAGCGTGAGAGAACTTGAGAGAAATGATGAAAATGTTCCGTATCTTGAGTTGGGTGTGGGTTGTGTGGATGTTCACATCTGTCAAAACTTATCAAATTGTACCCTTAATGTCAGTGCATTTCATTGTATATAAATTTTGCCTCAATAATAAAAAATATCTTTCACTGTACCTCTTTGAAATACTTGGTGCTTGTTAAAACTCAGAAGACTGAAATGAATTCTTTAGGGCCACGCAGTATCTTTATGCTGGACCTAGAGAACAATGGGGCTTTCAAAATCCTGTTTCCTGGCTCCATTTCCCAGTTACTAAACTTATTTTACATGAAACTGGAAATAGTTCTGTGTATTGAACCTATGACTTTCCAAACGACCCCACAGATGCATTTAAATATGTCCATAACCTTGAAAATTATATGGTATCATTTCGTATCTATTTTGCTACAAATATTCCAGTGGTAATTTTTTTTTCCTTCTCAAAGTTCTAAGGTCAAAAGTATTGCAAAGAGCCTGAGTGGCGGAGTGTCCCGTAGTTACAGCAAACCTAGATTTCTCTTTTGGTGCCTTAATCCAGCCACGGCTGTGCGGGGTTCAGTTTCCAGTAGGGGAAAAGTCAAGCTTAATGCGAGAGGATCGTAGCTCCCCCTCCTGGCCCTGTGTGATTTTTAAATCCTGCTTTTTTTCTCTTCTTTCCTGCAGCTAGACTCAATCCCTTGTAATTGTAAGGGAAGTGATTCTTCCAAGGATTCTCAATCTCCATTCTTTGGGCCATTGATTACGAGCCCATCAGAGCCAAGTTTCATGTGGAACGTGGTGTTCCAGATGCCACCCCCTGCGGGGACGGAAGGGCGCCCTGTCTGGGCGCTCCCATATAGTAACCCGTAGCCACGTGTAACCAGTGACCGCTTAACGCTAATGAACTGGTGCAGCTCTGGAACTGAAATTGTAGTTTTATTTAATTGTGATTAATTTAAATTTAATTGGCCATCTGTGGTTAGTGACCACCACGTTAGACAGTACTGTTCAGACGTGAATAACCTCTCTCTGTAAATGCCTCAGACCTGCTGGAGCGCTGTTAACCAGACCTACCGCTTTCCCTGCCTGAGGGTCGGCAGGACAGTGGGACCCTCTCTGCAAAAGCATCCTGCTGCACTCGGCAAAGTCTCCTTTATTCTCTTCTGCTGTGTCACTTCACAGCACCTGCCTCCTTAGAGTTCGAGCCATGGCTGGGTGCCACATCCAATTTAGAGTTTTCTGCTTCATGGCATGGTGTTGCCCTGGCATAATTCAAATAGCAAAGTCAGATCTGAATTTCTCCGAGGCAGTCGTCTGTAGGAAGCTACCAGCCCTGGTTTCGGAGACACATTTAGACAGTCAGATCCAGAGAAAGGGAAAAGGCCAGCCTGTGATGGGGGCATCTCGCCTTTACTATAATCTTATCAGGGTTTGTAGCAGAAACAAGATGTAGTGATGGTTTCAGCAGGACTGCCAAAAGGCGACTGGAAGAGGGGAGACCCTTGAACACCCCTGCTAACAGCATCTATGGTCGTCCCCCACCCAAAACCGCCCGGGAGAAGCACACATGAGAAAAAAACAACTGCCAGGTCTCCCGCCTCTGCTCCCAACTAGACTGTTACCCATACGATCCCTTTTACGAAGGTTCTAAAGCTTCCTCGAGTAAGCCTGATCTGCATGAAAATGATTCACCAAAGCTTTTCTCTAAATAGAAAGACCTTCTAAAGTGTGAATGATGCAATAAATAGCATGACTTTTCAGAGCCGTAACCATGTGAAAAGCAAGGATACACCTGCATTTTATGAACCAGTGACTAATGTTCCAAAATAGACCCAAAGCCCATCACGACACAGTGTTCCGTCAGAGAGGGGCTTATAACTGGGTAACAGCATGACTTAATACTGAAAATTGCTTTGAGACAGTTTGTAAGGAAGACACGGGGCAAAGATTTACTGCATTGTGTGGTGTTGATCTAATCTTACTCTGTCACAGACTGGAATTGTGCTTTTAAGGAAATAGATACATGTTACTGAGAGTTTCAAGGGAGCTAAAGGGTACTATGTGAACAGATCAAAATTTCAAATTCAGACTTTTCCTTCTCTCAGATAGAGAAGAAATGGGATAATTTACAGGATGGATAAGAAGAGAAAGGAAGGAGATAAAAGACCCCGGAAGGCTCTTGAAATTGTCATTACTCGTCTCTGACACAAGAGGGAAGCAGAAATTAACTCAAGACCCCTCTCTGCTGTCCCAGTTACCCACAAATAGGTACTCTTCATATAGTAAAATGGACAGACATTGAAACAAAGTCGTTTAAGGTTCTCATTATGAAAGTGTTTTTTATTATTTTAACATTAGAAAGAGAACCCACAAGACCTGTTTTTGCTGTCGGGGGGAGATTACAGAAAGGAATGCACACAGACCTGTGAGATTAGGATTAGAGGCCAAACAAATCTGGAGTCATCATGGCTCAATTTCACAGTAACTGGGTGACCTCGGACAAATCCTGTCACGACCTCTGTGAATCCCAGTTTCTTCATCTGTGAAGCTAGGGTACTCACGCCAGCCCATATCCCAGAATTTTTGCAGGGATTCCATGATATAATGTATGCAGGGGGAACATATTTCCAAATCAGGTGAAGGCCCCTGTAAGTGGGAGCTGCTATGGTTTCTTTTTTATAATTCTTGGCACAAGCCTTGTGTCGTTCACAAGTCTTGTGAGAATGAAGTAAAAGCATTTCTCTTGAAAGTACTTTTTGCATTGTATGCAGAACCTGATTGCTGCCTGGTTGTTGTGTCATGTGGACTCTGTGTGTGTGTGTGTGTTGGTGGGGAGGGGTATTTCCTGTCTCTGGGGAAATTAACTCTCAACTCGCTCCCTTTGCGAGGCCACTGTCCCCGGTTCTCATCCTCTCTCCTCGACTTGCGGGAAACGAAATCACCTTTCATTTTCAGCTGTGAGTGTTTACATGTGATCTGGGTTGGGGAGCTGAGGGGCACACATCTCTTAAGAACATAAGCTATGATTTGCATTCTGAGGAGGAAGTCGGGAAAACTTGGAGCTGATGACTTAGAGTTTAAAAGGAAGAGATCTGATGTATAGTTTAACCAAGTGGACAATACACTTTACAATGAAGCAAAAATGACCAATCCATAACATTTTAAATGTGGAAAGCTTTGTGCTAAAATAAAAGCTGCTCAGGCCTGTGCACATGATTTACGATTATCTCCCTTTTTAGAAAGTTCTCTGTTTACTGTACAGCACACATCCAACATGCAGACACGTCTCTGGGGAAATGTCTAAGACACAAAGAACATGTCTAATGTTCAAAGGTACATTAAAGCCTTATTCAAACAAAAGATGATACCTGTGAATAACAGTTTTTTTAAACATCAAAAGAGATTCTAGAGAGAGCCTGTGGTTGGCAAGAGTGGACCCTGGACCTGCAGAGAAGCACTGGCTACTTCGTATGACCGCAACGAATTACACCGAATTTCTCTAACACTCTACCAGGTCTTGTCCATTCACCAAGAATTAGTGAGACTTCACTCATTCATTTGTCAGATGACTGCATGAGTCATAAATCATGTCACTTTTCTCCCCGCCTTCAAAACGTCTTGGGATTTTTCAGGTTTTCTGGTTCTGTGTACCCAGACCCAGGCTCCTAATTTTTGCCGCCTCTCCCAGGTCACTCGCGACAGCACCCATGGGGCCGATACCTCAGGCTGCAGGCTCTTTCATTCCCCAGTTTCCTCCATGTTCTGTTACATTAAATTCTCAAGCCTGTTTTCCTCTTATCATTCCACTTGGCTGAAATCTTTGCAACCTCCTTCTTCATTTTAGTACTGCCGTTTCTTGAGCCAGCGCAGAGCCTAGATCGGCATTTACACCCGTTGTCTCTAGTCACAACAACAATCCTTTAAAGGGTTATTCCCGTTTTAGAGATGACAAAGCGCTCGGGGAGGTTAAGGAGTGAGTGATATGTGCCCATGCCCCTCTCCAGGCTCCGTGCAGCTCACGGCGACACGTCTGCAGAGGGTCCTTCTACCTCTTTCAGGACCGTCTAAAGACGGGTTCGCTGCTGCCTTTTATCCTCTTTTTCTCCTTTAAGGAGCTTTCTCTGTCTTTCCACACCATTGTTACATTGATCTATAAATGAATTACGCGGTAACCGTATGAATTACGTCCATTCTGTGCTCAAATGGGTCAACTCCTATTAAGCGACTTTTTGGTTTTCTTGAAGAATGCTTCCTTGCTCTGCCCGAGTTCACTTGCCCATCGCTTTCTAAGCTGGCTCCGTTTACACTTCAAGGTTCAAGTGTTATAAGCACGTGGTTGTTACCCAGTCACTGCTCGGTTCCCCTCTCCCTCGCGGGAGGGGTTTTTCTGCAATATCAAAACCCCTCAAATACATAGGAACGTGAGCAGTTGAAATTCCCACCAAAGGGAGAAAATAAAGTCACTTTTCCTTCACTCAGTGGAACTCAGCATTGTCATTTGTGTAGAAAATCTGCTGGCCCTGCAGTTCTTACTAATTACCTTTCACTGCCAATGCCTCCTGCTCTGAAGCAGGGAAGGGAACGTACTCTGGAAACTGTAATTGGGGTGTAGGTTATTTGCAACTGAGGCCAGAGGTAATCATTAGATTCAGCAACTTGTGGTTCCATAAAAACTGTCTGTAACAATGCAATAGGATGCTATCTCTTTTAGTGAACGCAATTATTTTTTTTCAATCCCTGTTCTCTATCTAAATATCATGTCAGTAGAAATAAAAACGCATTCCTGAAACAACAACAAAAAATGGTGAGTGCAGACATTGACACGTTGTCACTGACAATAGTTCAATTAAAAAAAAAAGGTGGATAGATCAAGCTCTTTGTTCTGAGATTTTTGTCTTAACTCTCACTTTGCTAAGTGGACACTTGCCCCATTGAGGCAAAAACAGAACACAGAGTCGTCGCTTGAAGGCTAGTCCCCAAAATATCAGACACTTGGAAAGCAAAGATGCCCGTAGGACTCCCTCCTCTTCTATGGGTACTGTCAGAACGCATGATTGCCTTAGCTGAGGATACAGTCAGAATCTGGTGCCGCAGAAGGAAAAACATCATGGCGTTAGGGGGATGATAGGATTGGGCGTTCCTGACCTTCAAAGCAGATTAACACGAAACAAAGCAAGCCAAGACTCTAAATATTTAGTGGAAATGTTACCATTTTTGGCAGGGAAAGATAACAAAATCTTTAAAGGGTCATTTGCCTGGGGATGGTCATGACCTTGACAACACAGCTCCATCCACGAAGCGATCACTTGGTAAGTCCGTACAGAGGAACTCCACCTGCGCGTACCAGCTCGGTGTCAGTTTGATCTTGTTGTGGGTATTTGGCGTTTTGTCTCCAGTTTTCAAAGGCTGTTGTAAAAACATGAGCAACAAAGAAGAAAATATCTTTGCCTTTCTTTCTTCTACTCCTAATTTCTGAGCCGCACCCCCTCCTTTTCTGCTCTTGACCTACCTTTGCAATTCCCAGCACATCTGTGCCGCGCTGAATGCCAACGTTAGGTCAACAGATGTTGTCGTGAAAAACAAGAGCTAGAAAATTAGAAAATCTCACTGCTCTGCAATGCTTATTAGCATGAAACTGCGGCAACATGCTTTATATTTCTTCGTAGGTGGGTCTTGTGGGCATTCTGCTCAGTGGCTTGTATATTTTTAAACCTTCTTTTTTGAATATGTGTTATTTCTGTAACGGAAAAAACACTTAATGTGTAAATTATAATGACCTTTTTATGACCTTCCCTTCTCTTTGGCCTAGTCTATGTGACGAAGTCTGATATAACACTCGCACACGTATAGAAAAACTATGGCTATTAACAAAAAAAACTTTCAAAAACATGGCTTTGAAAAAATTTTAAATCTGCAGTTTTGAAAATGTTTCAAACCTTCCCTTTGCTAAACAGAAAATTCTTTGAAAACTGACTAATGTTCTCAAAAAACGTTTAGGCAGATTTATTAAAAAAAATTGATTCTTATCCTAAGATCGTTTCTTTGTAAGTGAAAAGTCTGAAATATTTTTTAATCCAGATTCAAATAATTTCAAAATCACTTTAGATTTGTTCGTGCTATAAAGAAGACATAAGCTTTAAGGAAAAAGTTTGCTCTAGAATCTCATGAAATTGTCGCATCCAACATCAAATTTCCAAAAGCAAGATGCCTACCCTAAAATACGTATGATTTTCAGGGTGAGACTGATGTTATATAGAGCAAGGTTGCATTTGGACGCCCCCAGTTTCCAGGTCAGCAGATATAATACACATTTTTTAGAGCCAACACTGGCCTCACCCACAGTCACCAACGCCCTCGCGACGTGTCTCAGTTCATAACCATACTCCCGTTCGCTCTTGTTGACTTGCGGTAAAGGGAACACAGATTCCTGGCCCTGGGAAAGTATTTCTTGTGCCTTTATCTGTGTAATAAAGGGTTTGAACTAAATCCTTTCCAAGATACTTACCTGATATGAAATTCTGAAGCTCTTATGTTGCAACGTATAATTTTGGAATTGCTCTGAGACACACATGCCTTGGAACTTACAACAGAACGCTGAAACGGAAAGTCAGAGTATATTAAATTATGTAGCTTTTGTCTTCGGCATTTTTAATAATAATGATAATAATAATAATAAAATAGTTGTTCTGTTTCTTTAACTTTGTCCTGCGCAGATAGCGGATCATTCTCACGCAGGTTCCTGGGGCCTCTTTATAACAACTCTCTCTTTAGCCCTTATTTTTTTTTTCCTCTTCCATTTTTTTCATGGTTTTCACTCTTTAACCTATTTTTTTTCTTTTTCATTCTTTGTTTTCTTGTTTTCTCTCTTTGCTTGCCACAAGGTTTTCTCTTTTCTTGGTTCTTACTTGAGATTTTGTGAAATTAGTTATCTCTTGGATAGAATAAACACCATGAAAGTACCGGCATTTTAGGGTTTAAAGAAAAACATTATTTTTCACAACACTGAATTATGGCCACTTAAATGTTGGGTGAGTCTGTACCCCCTCCTGTTGATTTAATTAAAATACCAACATAATTGTGCTGGGTCACCATGCTTTTTTCCTTTCTACTCATCTGAGTGTTCATTTTCTGGTCATTTCCCCTCTGAAAACCTCCTCTTACGAACAGATTTGACATTTTGTGAGCATTTCATTCTACTTGAGGCCTGAAATTGCCATTACCAAAATGGAGCTTGGAGAGATGCTTCCTGGATTTTTAAATGCTTTTCTTTTATGTATATAGTCAAATCAAGATAACATAAGGAGAAGGAGCAGAGATAGTCTGCATCCGGGAAGAACATGGCCCTTTCCCCTTTTTCCCTCTCCCACAAATCTAGAGACTTGGGCCATTAATATGGGATTGCTTTTCCTGAATACCCACAGGGTTAGAGTGTCCAAAATGTGGCCACGGCCGGGGTGGGGGGAAGGGATCATCTGTCTTCTAGGTGACTTTGGGGCAAAACAACTTGAGATTTAAAAACAAAATGATGCTCTCTGAGTGAAAAGTCTAATAACCAGTTCTGTCATTCTAATGGAACAGACCACCACAAGCCAACAAAAACAGAAAAATGACTGGTTTGATGACCTTCTTATTTTGGGGTAAGTTCAGTAGTAAATACAGGGTGCAGTAAGTAGGTTAATTTTGTTAGGAAAAGATAGCAAGACATCTTGAAATTCAGAAAAAAATCATGAATAGTCTTCTAGAAGAATCTAGAATTTGTGTCTCTATGCCCCATCTTCTCCTTGTATAAGCGTCATCACTGAAAGGAAATTCGAAGCTGGAAATTCTCAGAAAGATTTCTCAGAAATACACTTGGCAGTGGTGATGGATGGATGGTAACAGTAAAAGTTTAATAAAGATATGTCATCCGGATTTTCCTTTTAAAGAACAAGTTTTTGCCTTATGCTTATCAAGGAAATGTTTTGACCCCGAGCAACTAACAGGTACTTTTGTTTTTAAATGTCAGATTAGGCATATGCTCCTTGTGATTGCTGTTGGAGGACTAGTACCATGACCACATTGAGAATGAAAACAAAATCTCTTTGAAATAACAAGTGTAAGATGCTCCCCCAGCAACCTCCCCCCACTCAACGTCACTTCAGCGATTTGACAGGGATTCTGGGCTCAAGAGACTTGCTCTCCTCCAGAGGGTCCCACGTGCATTTACCCATGAGCACAGAGCATTCTTCATAGTTGACATGTACGTATTATATAAATTTAATAGGTCCTGAAACTACTGGAAAATCTCCAAGTCGGTATTGACTGCCAAGGTGATTTCAAAGTCCCTGGTGATTCTGTTCCAGGCTCCCTCGAATGCACATTTCAGGAATAGTTTTAACAGTGGGCACTTGGGGTTTGTGTTCTCCTAAACCTCCTGGGAGGCAGGCTTGCTGTCATTCAGATACTAAAGCTTTACTTTATGGGTCTGAAAGGGCCAGCTTTCCCCGTCCCATTACTAACCAAGATCAACTACTGTTTAAAGGTTATGACAAATGACAGAAAGGCTTCTTTTTCAGTTTCTGGCCTTACTGATATGTCATTAACTCAAGCCTCCTCCGTGTGGGTATCACACAGAATGTTTACTGAGTGCATTGCCTGCCGGCAGGCATTCTCTCCCATGAATTTAGCATCAGTTCTGAACCGCCCTCTGCATCTCCTTTCATTCTCAGGAGGAGGGGAGGGTCCTGGGTCCCCCAAGTTTACGGCTTTACTGCAGTAAAGAGGATGCGAGGAGGTGGGAAAGGAGAGCCTCTGGGGGCTTCTTGTGTTCGCATTCAATCTTGAATTGAGAGCAGTTGCCTGGGAAACAAACCCTAAAAAAAAAAAAATCTCATTTTTGTATGCATCTTCAAATCTTCAAATGGCAGAATATGCTTTTGTGTTGAAAGGAAGTCCTCTGAGCCTGAAGGACCACGAAGGCCAGGTTTATGATCCGCCCAAACCACCTCAGCATACCATGGACACTTCCTCTCACACTGCTCATCAAATAGAACATGTTTATGTTAAAAACAGAGAGAAAAGGTGAAAATGCTCTTCTTTGGTCACATGAGTTGCAAGGCATCAGGGAGCTGCAGAATGGATGCTGCAAAGGAGTCAGAAGACCCATTTTTGGAACATACCTCTAACTGGCAATTTACATTTTAACTTCTGCTGTGAACTTAGGCTGCACATCACAAATATACCTCCCAGGCTTAGCTTCCTCAAGCGCAAAAGAGAGGGTTGTTCTGGGATCCAAGATGCCACCTCTCCCCACCTCCCATCCTAGAGCAAACAATTACCTGGGCCAGTGAGAGTGTAGCTTAAGAGTGCTGATCAATGTCTTTCAACAAACATTTATTGAGTATTGATGATGTCACCCATGTAGGGGTGGGAAAAAAATTCCCAGTACCCTCTTAGGTTATGTCCCTGAGGCCTGTGAATTAACCTGACAATCAATAGACTAATAGGAGAAAAGTTTTATTATGTTTGCACGTGGGAGCTCCCTGGGAAAGAACTAAGAATGGAAAGAAGCAGGTTGGCTTGAAAGCTTATATACCATTTTACCGATACGTCATTTTTTTTTATTTTGAATTTTTTAATGCACAAAAAGAACATCCCAGAAACAGAACGTACTGTCTTATTAATGATGAAGAACTATATAAAGAGCCCCCTTCCCACTCAGTAAATAGGAATATAGTGTAAATAGATGTGAAAGGAGGTGAATACTTTAGGATTAAATGCAAACCGTAGAGTTGTATACAACATTCATATATGGCTTATTGTCTCATAGCAATATTATTTTCACAATGATGTATATGACATACCTATTGGTAAGATGCTTTTGACTCAAAAGTTAACCAATGATAGTAAATGGTAGAGAAGTGACTAGACAAAGGAAAAAGAGTTTGGGCTTCCAGGGACAATACATTGTGGGAAAGTAAATCTATGGGGGAAAGTAATGGAAGAGAAGGGTTGCTTAGTAAGGTTTGCTGTGCAGACTCAAGTGTGTGTGTCTCCAGTGGTAAGAGTCACCTCTGGTCATTAAGAGTCATTCTCCTTGTCCTGGTATCAGAGAGGGCGGCATCTTTACAAACGGAAATGTGTGTCCTGCTCTTACGCAGAAAGGAGGCGGGCACAGTGTTTTTTCTGCACCTGCTGCTTCTTAGTTGCCTTCAGCTCAAAATAATCTTATGCCAAAGGGGCATATTTTGGGGTGCATCTTCGGATACCCCTCATCAGAAGGCTGATTAATCGAAGGCATTAATTACAAAAGCTGATTCTCCTGCATTTAGAGCATTGAAGAAAGACACTGATTTTTCAGAGATGGTTCCAGCTCAAGAATGTATTAGGGTTGTTTTCCCTTCAGAAATACATTCAGCAGAAATGTTGATTGTGCCGGAGATGACTGTCATAATGAGTGTGTGTGTGTGTGTGTGTGCCACCAAGCATACGAAGAAAAACAAATATTTGGGGTGGAAAGGATACTTTCCTTCCAGAGGGCAGTATTATGTGTTTTATTCCTCAAAAGCATGATCTGGTTACAAGAAAGCCTCATTGTTGGTCTAGGGGAGGGAAGGGCAGTGACTTCGCTGGTGTTACTGTTATATGACGTAAAAACAAAAGACATTTTTCTTGGGGAAGATAATTACTCAATAATTAACTTGCTATTAAATAAGTAACAATTTGTATTTTTGTGAACAGTGCATCTTTATTTTTGCCTTCGTGTTGGCAGAGTCATAGGCACATGGGAGAGCTCTAAGTGAACACCTCAGTTAGAGGATTTTTTTTTTTTCAAGAGCAGGTAACTTCCTTTCAAATGAATTCTCCTCCCTCCTCCTGCATGGCATTTCTTTACCTCTTATCTCCAAAAGTCCAAATCCAACCCCCTGCTTCAGACCTGTTTCAAGTGCTTCCTTGCACGTGGCCTCCCTTGCTGCTCCTGTCCCCTCTTGGAAGTGCCACCGCGGACAGTGTTTTCTGTCTCCCTTGCACAGCGTACCCCTCTCTGCCATGTACACATGTCAGCTGCTGCATGATCTCAGTCTCCCACTGCAGTGTAAGCTCCTGAAGGCAGAGGCTCGGAGTCCAGCATCATGCCCTGCTCAGAGCCGTCCTTAGTGCATATTTCAAGAATAAATAAAAAGGTGGGTGATGGAACAGTGAGTTCTTGACAGTTCTTGGAATGATTAGCCACCCTGTTGATTATGTTTGGAAAACCTTTGATTCACGTATTTTCAAGCAGTAGATACTCGAGGACCGCGCTTTAATAATAATAACAATCTGATCAAACAAAAGGAGCAGCACAACCCATCTTCAGCAACAGGATGAACAGCAAATGCGTATTTTGTCAAACATGAAATATAAACAGTTTTGAGACCATCCTCTGCCCTTGGATGGCTTACTGGCCAATCTCCTGGTTTGTATGGAAGAGCGGAAGTTGACTGGAATATCTGGGTGTGTTAGGGGAGGGGAACAATCATCGTGGAGCTTAGATAAAACTTCTTTCAAAGGCCCTCTTGCATTTAGTGGGTGAAATGGTTCTGATTTACCACCATCAATAGTATAATCAGGGATTACCCAAGTGGAACCTTTCTAGAGAGAGCTGGAGGAGACAGAAGGTTATGGAGGGACACCTGATTGTCTGGGCATCTTCATGGATAAACATTCTGAATCTCAAAAAAAAAAAAAAAATCAGTGCAGGGAGCATTGCTGACACACAGGGAAATAAAGCTTTCATGTGAATTTGAAAGGAAAGGGTAAATTTCATGATCATCTTACGGTTGCCAACAGAAATAAGTCACTCAGATGGCGTAACCTGGCTCAAAGGAGAGATTGACAAATGCGTTTTTAGGTAATAACGAAGTTGTCATGGTGATCTGAAATGAAACCTTATAATTTGGAGCAATGTGGATGGACCTAGAGGTGATCATACTAAGTGAAGTGAGTTAGACAGAGAAAGACTAACACCGTATGAGGTCAATTATACGTGGAATCTAAAAAATGATACAAGTGAACTTATCTACAAAATAGAAAAACAGAAACAGGCTCACAGACTACTATACACAGAATAGACAATAAACAACAAGGTCCTACCATGTAGCACAGGAAGCTGGGTTCAATAGCTTGCAATAACCCATAATGAAAAAGAATATATACATGCGTAAGTGACGTATACCAGAAATTAATGCCGCATTGTAAATCAACTCTACTTCAATTTAAACATTTTTTTAAATAAAAAAAATTAAATAAAATGTAACCTAATAAACAATAACAAGAGTTCTTGGAGACAGGAGATGAACAAACCATCACGTACCTGTTTTCAGAAACCACCTCGCAAGTCCCGCCTGGGTGGTGTGGGTTTAGCTTCCCTTTGGAACAGGGATACTTGACCCTGTATTTCTGTAGGTCCTTCAGGGCTGAGCAAGAACTGACACATACTCTGGACCGTGTCAGAGGCTCTAATAACTGTGTTTGGCACATGTAAGTGCTCAGTTCATATCTGCTCTTATTATCATTTCCCGAGGTCCAGCGGTATAACTTTGGATGAGTTGTCTGAAGTCCCTTCTGCTTCAGCTTGTGGGGCTCCTGGTCAGATGCTCACAGCAGGAAATCCTGCCCCAGCCCAGTTTCTGGAGGGGAATAGCATTCCTGGCCATCAGCAAAGCTCCCCTCGCCCGCACCCCACCCCGCACAGCAGCCCTTTCTAGAATGGACCAGATGGGTGCAGCCCCCTGAGGGAAGCACTCAGGTAAAAAGGCAATATTGATACACACACACAAATGCTATGAGAATGGCAAAAGGCACTAAGGAAAAGCAAAAAAAAGGATGCTTGGCCCAGTCTTTATGGGGACAGAAAACCCCCAGGGGCAGAAAAACAGAAGCAGAGAAAAGACAGGTTGTCGGCAGCCAGTGGGGTGAGCGAAGACTCGGGAGAGCACGCAACTCGTCTGTAAGACGGAAGATTTCTATGAAGCTGGATCTTTGCCTCATTCCGGTCCAGGAGAGATGTCTCACCTGCGGGGGCCTCTCTGGCCTGATTGCATAATAGAGTTACTTCTTCCTGTTGTGCCTTTGACGAGGATCAGATGCTATTTGCTAAGCACGGTGAGCTGCTTGGATGAAAACAAGATAAACAGCTTGCAGTGCTATCCATCCTGCCAGTGACCAGCCAGCAGGTAGGATTCTGTCTCTGTAGGAAACCATTTCCATACGAAACTGAGAGAAGGAATACAGTTGACTTGGCAGTGTTTCTGTTTTTTTTTTAAACAAGAAGGGATGAAAGCTGGAGCCTGGAAGATTTATCCTGATCTGAAATGTATGAAACAACACTTAGAAAAGACATCTTTTGGTGTGGATGGGGAGTCTTTAATGAAGCATTTGCTTGGGTCTCATTTCCCTTTGTTTTTCACCGGGTTCATTTAATTCGATGGATCCTCTAAGCCTCAGAGGAGTGCCCCTGAACCCATATGAAATCTCATAAAGCTGGGTGAGCTGTTCAAGCTGATGCAGCCTCCGTGGTTGTGGTTTTCATTGGGCTTGCCTGAGTCAATCCAGGCTGCCCTGGCAAGATACCACCGGCAGGGGAGCTTAAACCAAAGACATCTATTTTCTCACGGTTCTGAAGGCTGGAAGTCCAAGACCAAAGTGCTGGCAGGGCTGGTTTCTGGTTCCTCTCCCTGGCTTGCAGGTGGCTGCATCTCCCTGTGTCGTCACATGACCTTCCCTCGGTGTGGGCGAGAAGCCCTGACGTCTGTCCCTCTTCTTACAAGGACACCAGCCCTATGAGAGCAGGGTCACTGTGATGACCTCATGTATCACCTCCCTACAGCCACCATCTCCAAATACGGTCAGAGGGGGGCTTCATCATATGATTTGAGGAGGACTCAATTCAGTCCATCACAGGACTGTTCACAAAAGTTTCATTTCCCCTACTGGGCATTTGGAAAGATTATACAGCCCTGCTCCCTTTGAAGATGAAGATCACTGTCTAGGTACCTCCAAGTACATCATTACCTGATCAAGAAACTCTCAGGGACTCACCAAATTAAATACAAACCCTTGACGCTGCATATAAGTCCTTCCCTGACATGTACCAACCAATCTGCCTCCTAGTTTTGTCTCTGACATGCTCACTCTACCTGAAAAACACAGTGAAGACCCAACTCTGAGCCTGCGTTCATTCTGTGTTCGTCTCCCTGCCTCGGGTCCCCCCAGTCTCTCTCCCACACTCCATTCATTACCATCCATCCTGAAGGCCCCTGGTCTTACGATTCTCTTCTTGATTTCTTTCACTGTGAATCTCAGCTTTTCTACGGCATTTCTCTGCACCCTGTAGTTCTCTGTAAAGTACTTGTTATTATGATTTGTATCCTGGTCCCTGGCACGCCGGTCTCTTATCCTTTGCAGGACAAATGGTCTTTTGGTTGTTTTATTGAACGTAATACCTAAGCCCTCTGCCTTGCAGGTGCTAAATATATATTTGTAGAATTATATTGAATAGGAAGTGGTCATCATAAACTCAACTAATATTCATTCATGGAAATAGACATGGATTTAGACATTTAGATATATACATATACATAAGTATGTAAATATTTACATTTATATATATCGTATCTATAAATTCTAAGGTACTAAAAACATTCATGTTTTTCTGGATCATTCAAAGCATCGTCATAATTCTGTAGAGAGGCAATTTACAGAGCCAGCATTCCCGTATTCTCATTCAGTAGCTAGGAGGACAAATTCTCTCTCTCTCTCACTCTACCTGTAACTTCCTTTTATGTGAAGTCCTTGCCCTCACTCCACTCCACAGAGATCTGACCCTCCGTTGGCAAATTTGGATGGCCCCATTTATCTGACCTGGTCCGTGCTGCTCTGTCTAGTTACACATCATTCAAATTGGTCTGTGTTCCCACTGATTCACCAGCTACGACTTGAAAGATGGGATTTTTGAAAAATCAGCTTTCAGGGCTCATTGGTGAGAAAACTCACCTATCTTTGTTTTGAGCACTTTGGAGAGAGGGTTTCCCACACTTCACGCGGCTGTACCCTGAAACGCCAGAAGGGAAAATCAGGTGGATAATTTTTATGTCTGTTGCTATGACAACGAAGCCAGCCACTTCCGTGAGGATGTGGACCATTATGCCAAAGCAGGGATTCTCAGCCTTGAGTCCCCAAGCCACACAGCCAAGTAAATCCTCCAGATCCCCCCTTGGCAACATGAAACACAAAATCAAGGACACCAGAATTCCCATCCTGTTGTGCGGAAACACCTGTAAGAGAAGCCATAAATGATTCACTGATAAATGCTAGAAATCAGAATAAATTGCCTTGACGCATTATCATGGCATGAGCCATCTGGAGAGGCCCTACGATTCACAAGTCGTGGCCAAGATGGCACTTGGGGAGCTGCTCAGATTCACAGGAAAGAATGACCACTTTCTCACACGTGTGAAATCCAAGAGCCCTGGGTGTCAGCCAGCATTTCATCGTGGTTGCAGGGAGGGAGTTTAATTTCAGGTGTGGAACACATGCCGTGCTCCACTGCATCCGCAATACCAGGAGAAGCTGGATGCCCGATGGCACCTCTGCTCTGGTTCTAATTGTACTGGTACCTGAGTTCTTACAGTGATTACTGAAGGACTTGGGTTTATTGGCAGCGTTCCCCTGAGAGTCCAGCTGGAGTTGAAATATAATCCTTTCACTGCGTGTTGGTCCTTCGCGCTTCAAGAAATGCCACCATTTTGATTTTACAAAGCTAGGCAAATCCTTTTTCTCTCCCTCTTAAGTAAGGAAAATGCCATCTGTAAGAGAATAAAAGTCAAATGTACAATCTGCAAATAAATGACTTTCACTCTTATTTTGAAAACAATAGCCATATTTCTGAAAAGGATTTCGGTGTATGTGTGTGCACGTGTGTGCACGTGTGTGCATGTGGGTGTGTGAATGTGTGTGTGTGCACGTGTGTGCATGTGTGTGTGCGTGTGCATGTGGGTGTGTGCACATAGGTGTGCACGTGTGTGCGTGTGGATGTAGGGAGACAGAGGGCAAAACTGGCGCTCACTAGTAGGTATCGGGTAGAAAGAATTTGGAATTGCTATTTTACTCTGGTTTTTTTCCCCCTGAGGGGCTAAATTTTAGCACAGCACTTCTTGTTCCTTAATTAATGATTAAACAAATTCAATTCATGATTTAACTTAATTAAACAACTAATGAATTTGTGTCTGCAGGAATCACTAATGTGCGTCTGAGGCAGGGCTCTAGGGCATGGTTACCTCAGTTCTCCACGGCTCAGTAAATCACACCTCGAGCTGAATGCACCTCTTTTCTCATAGAAAGCCATGCCCCTGAGAAGAAATGGGAATGCAAGCTGGGGTAGCCACTGTGGAAAACAGCATGGAGTTTCCTTAAAAAAAAACTAAAACTGGAGTTACCATATGATCCAGCAATCCCACTCCTGGGTATATATCTGGAAAAGACAAAAACTACAATTTGAAAATATACATGCACATCAATGTTCATAGCAGCACTATTTACCATAGCCAAGACACGGAAGCAACCTAGTGTCCATGGGCAGATGACTGGATAAAGAAGATATATATACACACATACACACACAGTGGAATACTACTCAGCCATAAAAAACAGTGAAATAATGCCATTTTCAGCAACATGGATGGACCTGAAGATTGTCATACCAGGTGAAGTCAGCCAGAAAGAGAAAGAAAAATACCATATGAGATCACTTATATGTGGAATCTAAGAAATGATACAAATGAACTTAAATAAGTTTTATATAAATACAAAACAGAAATAGACTCACGGACATTGAGAACAAACTTATGATTACCAAAGGGGAAAGCGGTGTGAGAGAGGGATAAATTAAGAGTTTGGGATTATATATACCCACTACTATATATAAAAGGGATAAACAACAAGGACCTACTGTAGAGCACAGGGAACTATATTCAATATCTTGTAACAGCCTATAATGGAAAAGAATCTGGAAGAGAATATATGTATATATGAATCACTATGCTGTACACCAGAAACTAGCACAAAATTGTAAATCAACTCTACTCCAGTTAAAAAAAACCTCACACCTCTGCCATATCGTTTAGTCTCTCGATCTGAGTTTCGCTATATGTGCAGATCACTCTTTATGTGTGAAGATAGTCTTTCTGATACATTTTCTAAGGGATATATATTCAGAAATGTATTTTCAATAGTGCACTCAGTTTAGTTACTTTTTTTCTAAAGCTATTTAGGCTCATCATTGGAAATGCTCCCGGGCAACTCATATCAGCAGAACACACCATCATCTTGTTATATTTTTAGGCATCTCATTTTATTCTGAAAGTACAATTACATCTCACAAATCTAACGTAAAGGCTGCTCTGAGAAATAGAAAATCTGGAAAGCAATAGTTTTCATTCGTTTCAAGTGGAAGCCCTTCCACTGGGATAACCAGACATCTCTCTCTCCTGGGTGGAGGTGCTACTTTGGAATCAATGGAAGACAGAGAAGGGGGAAAGGTAACCACCCCATCTCAGAACCTGATATCCGTTCGGGGCTTTAGACACCTTCGCTCAGCTGAGATATTTTCATCTTGATTTTCAAGGAGGAAACCAGGGTTTGGAGGGATGAAGGGCTCGCCCGAGGTCACCAGGCTAACATGCAGTGGGGCCCGAACTGCTTCGACGTCTGTCTGAGTCTGTGCCTCACCATCCACGTGAGCTGCGTCAGGCACGCGCCTAATTGGTAGCTTGAGGTTCTAATGTAATTTTCAGCAGTTTGTTTTGTGAAGCAGGCAGGCATTTCCCTTGGAATCTCATTGCCAAGATCCACTTGCTTAGCAAACCGTTCTATCCCTGGGTAGCGCCAAGGAGAAGCTTAGCCATCCCTTGACTTTTTTACCCCCGACTTTAAATGAGTGAAGTCCTGTCTAATGAGTTTATACAGCAGATCCACACAGTTGGAGCGGGCACTTCATAACTGGGTCATTCTTGTGCTGCAGGCTGGATGGAGAACACAGTTTTGATGAGAAAAAGCAGAGGGCAATTGAGAAGGTCTCTGCGGGAAAAGCAAAACTGTCAAGCGCCCCCTTGCCTTGTTAATTTGGAGATTACATTGAAAAAACCCAACCTGGCTGCTGTAGGTCTCTTTCTGTAGGTCTATATTTTGGAGACAGAGCTGTCTCAACTCACCACTCTTTTCATCCTGGATAGACAAGTTGTCCAATTTTAAGATAAGAAAGAAATTCTAAAGAACATGGATTTGTCCGAGTTCTTCACCTTGGCCAGTGTCTTGTCTTGCATTCAAATGCGTAGTGCTTCTAGTTTGTTGTTTCTCAGCCCTTTCTTTCTGAGCACCTAGAGAGACCAGGGACGTCTGAGCCCCTGAGTAGCAATTAGTTTATTTTCATTCCGTGGACACACATATGACTTGGGAATCTTACCATATTTCTTTCATTGTTTTGTCTCTTAAGGAGTTTGGAGGAAAATTTGTGTCCAAATCTTAGCAGTGGCATGCAAATTTCACACAAACGCATACGTGGCTAAAAATCTATTCTCTTGCCCTGATTTCACCTGCATGCAAATTTCCTCATCTATATTTTTTAAATTCTGCCATAATTGAGGGCAAACTGATAAAAGACTCCTTGGAACATCCAAATTTGAATTAGAATTTGTCTTTAGTAAGCTACTCAAATTCCTTTCTGTCTGAGCAGGGCTGACGCACAGAGTCCTACTACACATGCAGCTGTATGAAAGGCCCATGCGGATCATTTGCGTCTTTTCCTCCATGAATGGAATCTGTTGTGAGCAGCCTTAGATTCACAGCAAAATTAAGAGGCAAGTACAGATTTCCCATATACCCCCTGCCCGCCCACCAGCCTCCCCCATGATCAGCACGCCCCACCAGAGGGTGCCTTTGTTACAGAGAACCTGCACTGACACATCTTCACCACCCGGCGTCCATAGTTTACGTTAGGTTCCCTCTTGGCGTTTTACATTCTACAGGTTTGGACAGATGTGTAACGACATATGTCCACCACTGTGGTTTCATAGAGAATATTTTTATTCCTACTCACCCCTCCCCTCCCCCTTGATGACTCTTTGGTCTGTGAATTCATAATCATTTATTTTTGCTTCTAAGTGACTATTCCGGCAGGCTTAACACAGAGAGAACCTTCTCTCTGCTAGCCCAGGTCCTGCCCCACCTTTCTGCCTCCTAGGATCTCCAGGGGATCAGCAAACTAACTGAGCACAAATAATGGCCCTGACTGCTGAGCACCCAGGGAACCACGTGCTCATTTACCGACAGGAGGTCAACACTTTTCCTCATAGCACTCCTGCAGCAGAAGACTGAGTCATTGTTTACAAATGGAAAAGAACTGTTCAGTGAGGCTGGGTAGCTCACCCAAGGCTATGCTTGTAAGTGGTGAAACACAGTTTCAAACTCATCCTGGGATGGCGAAAGCTCTTCCACTCTCATTTCTTTCTTCCTTTTCACCAAGACACCCACTCTTTCCTTTTAGTAGAAACCCCTGTTTCTAAAGTCCTTGTTCTGAAATTTTCAAGACACGTCAACCCTGTGAGTGAAAAACAGTGTGCTCTACACATCTTTGCTGCTTGACTGGAAAACAGACCCTCCACTGGGCATGAACATGAGTGCCAAGATTTTCCCATGTAACGCCCAAGGTTTTTGCTGATTAAACTCCTCCCAAGGGCCATTGGTGTGGATGCCACACAGAACCAAGCACTGGGCGCAGAACTCAGAAAGAACTGGTCTCCTCCGGCTGGTAGGCGCGATGCTGTGCTCTGCAGGATGCGCATTCAAGGACCTTGTTTTATTTGTTCTAGGGTTTTTGATTCATCTCAGGTGTCTGATGAACAGCAATAAGAGCAGGACAATGGTGATAATGGTGGCCCTGATAACAGTGCTGCAGTCATTTCTATCTGCCTGTGAGAGAGCAAACTGTCGTCTGAGGGATCTGCCAAGACAACATGTATGAAAACGTGACGTGGCTCACGCAGCTCCGGCGTGCCCTGGCCCCGCTGCAGATAATAAGAAAGCTGTCCGTGTGAACTCACAAACGGCCGGGTGGCTGTGTAACACGAGTGCCTCTGAAGCTCTGTTTCACGGTCGTGTCGGAGGGCAGCCTCCAGCAGCTAGGTCAGGCAACAAACACTTTGCAGGAAGAACACGTATTCCTGAGGGAGATGTGAGTGCATTTTCCTGGCAAAGCATCCATCATGTTTAGGAACATCTTCGGAGAAGACGATGTCTTTCTCTGGAGGAGTTCCGTTCAGAATGAGCTGAGAAGACGCGGGAGTGCCTCATATATTTTAAACCTTCTATCAAAACTCACTTGAACCTTGAGTTTTAAGAACTCAGCCATGATTGAAGAAATCTGTATCCACGCTGTATGATAGAACTACGGAGCTGGAGAAGGTTGGGATTTTTTTGTTTGTTTTTTTTCTTATAATTCTGTAACTCACCCGATTCTAGCCCAGGGTCCTTACGTTATCAACATTTCTTTTATTTAAAGGAGAGTAGGTTCAGAAATTGTCAGAAACCATAGGTATCACAGCAACAGCCACTGGACAAGACAGTGTTCCTTTTCTCGGAAGGATGCTGGAGAGGTCCCCAGACTCAGGGAGGCAGTGTGATAAGTTCTGCATTCTGTGTTACCGATGTGGCATGTCCCGCGGAAACAAGATGCTCTGGAAACAATTCAAAATCTCTTACTTAACCTCAGAAGGTGTTCAGACATGCTGGGCCTCCACGTAATAATCTAGCATGAAATTAAAACCCAGTGTTTTAAAGTGAATAGAACAACCCACAAGTTGATAGTACGTTGTAATGGCTGTAACGGTTAATATTAATAAACCAGACCGGAAAGACCCATGCAGAGGTTAGAGGTCTACACCACACAACATTCACAGTCTTTCATAACGTTCACTCAGCATGGAAGCACATTACAAAAAAACGTATTTTTTCCCCTGAAGTATAGCCCTGGAGTTCTCTCACTGCTTCCAAGCTGGGTTTTGCTGATGTGGGTTCTTTTTTCAGGACCCAGCAAGGGCCTTAACTTACACGCGGGTTTTTACCAGGGGGAGAAAGGGAAGCGAATTGACCGCAGGCAAGGGAACCGCTCAGCAGAGCTGGAAGTGGCCTGCAACTGCACTGCGGACCGTGAGGACAGCTGGATTTTGAAAAAATCAAGGTTTAGCCGGCAAAGGGTTTGTGGTTTTCCTTCTCTTTACCTGATACAGTTTCTGTGAAGAAGTTTGAGGACGGGTGTTGGCGAGCAGGAGGGACGCTGGCCCTGAAGCGAGGGTGGCCGGGCTCGGCGCCCCTCCTGCCCCCCCGCCGGGCTCCGTGGGCACGGGCGTCCGTGAAGTGCTCCGGGAAGGCATCCTTCTCGGGCTCGCCGGCTCCCTCTGGGAGGGGACGCAAGAATCTGCTGTGTTTTCTTGAACTGGGGCTCCATGGACGGGCTTTGGGAGAGACAGCAATTCCAAAAATAGCGTGGAAAGTGTAAATGTTTCTGCATTTTTCTGGGGTTGGAGTATCATTAACAAATGAAGTATCTCTGACTTACTCTATGTTGAACTTTGGGTTTGTAATTTTGGTTTCTTTAGCTTTCTGCTGCCTTCATGAGTGGAGCTCATGAGCCCTAATTATTTCAGACTAGACTGGACTCAAATGGTAAAAAGCCAAATGTAAGTATTTATATACTGAATGAGTTGTTTTGAGAATAAGTAAATTCAACGCGCAATAAAACCTTCTGAACCATTTATCTTAAACGTAGGTTTATGAAAATGCTCAACAAATACTTTGGCAAATTGAGGCACCCCACTGCAGAAAAGTAGGGTTCTTTCATAAAATACATATTATAGACATTTATTCTTTCCCTCCACTAATCTTGCCACAATAGAAAGTGTACCAGGCTGGACTGACCATGTGAAATGATGTTAAAGTAGACATCTCAGGGTGACCTCCTGATCTGTTAACAGCAGAATAAACACACATCCCCGTATTTTTTTGTATGTATGAATGTATATTTTTATCGAAGTAGAGTCAGTTTACAATGTGGTGCCAGGTTCTGGCGCACAGCACACGCTTCAGCCACACGTGTACACACACGTATTCATTTGCATGTTCTTTCTCACCGTAAGTTACTACAAGATACTGAGTACAGTTCCCTGTGCTGTACAGCGTGAACTTGCTGTTTATCTATTATCTATATATCAGTGAGTATCTGCAGATCTTAACTCCCAGTTTATCCCTTCCCACCTCCTTCCCCCTGACACACCCTTATTTTAATGGAACACAGTGTGGAGGACGCCAGCACTGTAGTAAGTGCGGCCATGGGAAGTTAAATTCAGTGTAGAGAATGCGGCTGTCTCCTTGGCTCTGTCTCCTTCCTCCTCTTTATTGTCTTTTCCATTAGATGCAGGCAAATTGGTTGCTTCAGGCTTTTTTATCTCAGAACCCCCACACTGGAAAGGTCAGCTTTGTTTCTTTCTTGTCTAACTGTTGGGTTTCCTACTGAACTGTCTCAGGACTGGATCATTCCACCTTGTGACTTGAGAATATCAAATCAAGCGGTCTACCTGCTGCTGTTCATTGCACGTAACGTGCTCCCCAACTGACCTTGACTGCAAAATTCTGAATAATCAAAGGCAAGTAGGCTGGTGTTAATAATGACCATTATTTCCACGTTCTTCTTTTGCAATTCCACACAAAATTCCATTTTATGAAATAGTTTCAATTCAACTCCCTAAATAAAATTTATCATAGACGGTGTCAAAGACGTAGAGTCATTTCTCTATGTAATTATATGACTGAACAATGGCACAGTGGATACTGTGAAAATTCTAAGTGCAGTGAATATTGAGACTTACAGGGGAAGAAGTCTCTGATACTAGAAGAGAAATAAATTGTAGCACCAAAAAAAAAAAAAATGCTGATTAGGTATCAATCCAGTGGAGAACATTTTATGGAACATGTGTAGGGGGAGCACACAAAAGATAAAGTTAATTAATACTGCTTTCCTTTAGGGGGAAAAGACCTATATATTTTCCAAAAGTTAAGTATGTGATCTTTGTATATTGTCATGTATGTGATTTGCCGGCATTGGGCTAAGGGGTTTAGACAGGTATGTACTTCAGTTAATCTTCCATTATTGCTCTCATTTTCCAAAAAGGGAAACTGAGACTTAAAAGAGAGATTTTTATAAATTGTCTAAAGTCTCCCCGATCGCAGGACTAGCATTGGAAAGTCAAGGTCGTCTGACGCCAGATTCTCCATCCCAAGATTTGTTTGTACGCAAATCTTCTGAGTACAAAATCAGGTTTCTCAAGGAAAGGGATTGGTGGGTCAGATCCTCCAGGTGCCCGAGAGCTCCTGCAAATGGAAACTTTAGATTAGAAACCACAGTCAAACACCACTGACCCTGGTCTGTTTTCTTGAAATTGAGCTCTCTGTCTTCAGGGAACCCAGTTCCTTCCTATGTCCTTCCTCACTCCTGTTTTGGGATGAGTGGGAAAAGTCATTAAAGGGGTCACTGTAGTTTAGTCACAGAATATTAGTGCCAGATCCAAAGCAGAATGTCTATAGGGTCACCCGGCCCATCAGAGTGTCCCCTCGTTCAGAAACATTCATTCGTCCATAAGCCACCCAAACGCTGATGGCCATGCTTCCGGATTGTTCAAGTACATGAGCACGTGTCACATGACCCTAGTTTTTAAAGAAGATTTTCATTAATATCTAAGAACATTTTGCTTGGAAAATATGTACATAAAAACGTGATGTTGTTCATTTCTGTCCAATAAGAGTACGGTTAAGTTGTGGGGTGTTTCCTGTTAATTTATATTTTCCATTTTTTCCTAAAATTTAAGTAATACCATGTCTAGAAGTTTTAAAAACACAACTCAACAAACAGATATAAAGTGTCTACTGTGGGTCAGACATTTCACTGGGCACTGAGGACGCAAAAAGCTTCAACCTCAGGGGTGTGAACCCCTTCAGGGGATGGACCCTGTTGGTCTCGTTTACTTCTTTTGGCCCAACGGCTTGGACTGATGCAGAGTAGAGCCCTGTAAATATTTGTTCAGTGCATGAATGGAGAGACTGATGGACAACGGAGAAGTTAATATTTTGGAGGCACTGGTACAGAGAGATACACAGGCCAGAGTGAGTGGCTGGAGGAAGAAGGGGGAAATCCAGCTGGTAGCTGAGTGAGGAGGGATGTCGTGAAGTGGGGGCTTTATTCAGGGTTGATACCTGAACTGTGTCTTATATTGACAGGTGAGCGGGGTGGGAGGCCACGGTGCCCAGAGGGTGAGGAAGGAAGCCGTGTGAAGCAGCAAGCGCTGGCCAGCTCAGAGCAGGTGGGAGCGGCAACAAGGGAAAAGAGAGAGAATCTTTGGGACGCGGAACCTCTAGAAAGTAGGAAAAGTCAACTTTAAGTTTTTGCAGGTACAGACTAAGGGTTACCTGCAAAGAAAATTAAGATGCTGAAATAAAATGACTTGCTAATGCAGAACAGCAGAGAATCAACAGATAGAAGAAAATACAGGAAAAAAGAAGTTACAGACCAAATCGGAACAAGAGTCATTCTTTCAGAATCTCTAAGTGCTAGTTCCACTGGCATGAAAACAGCACAAGTTGTAACTGGGGGCAGGGAGAGTTTTGAGTGGTTTTAATGGACTTTAGCTTACCTATCTTTTTTTTTTTCTAAAATAATTTGCACATTGTCATTGTGTCTTTAATAAAAATGAGCTTTAAGAGGACATCAGAAACTCACTAAATAGGTTAATTATACAAATATTTAGTGACGTGTTTTTAAAAAGCTAGTGTAGGGGTTTAATTCATTTCTCAGTAAATCCTTTTAACATCTATCTAGAGCACTGAGTATTTCAGAAAGATAGATGAAAATAAAGAAAAAAAGAAAGGAAGGAAGGGAGAAGGAAGGAAGAGAGAGAAAGAAGAAGGAGAGGAGGAGGAAGAGGAGGTGGAGGAAGGAAGGAAGGAAGGAGGGAAGGAGATGGAGGATCAGTTCCTGGAGATCTTGTTGTGTGTAGACAGTAGACCCCACCTATGGGCAAAAGCAAGTTTCGATACTTAAAGAATTTTGTCTCAACAAGCTTCGTACATTGTCTGGGTGCTCCATTACTGTCGTGCACTGAGAAATGATCAAAAGTATGTGCTAAAATGAGTCAGAAGAGAAAACAGAGACTGCCTGGTGCCATGACTAACAGGCCATTGAGAACTGGCTGTCAGTTATGGTCTCACAAATAACGTGGAAAGCAGTAATGACCACGGGACAGAGCCCACCGCTGACCCGGGCAATCACGTTCCTCCCTGGAACAAGGGTTTCAATAGCAAACATTTCCCCCCTAAAATACCTTACAAATGTTATTTACAAACTAGAAATAGACCCATGGATAGAATACAAACTATGGTTACCAAAGGAGGAAGGGGGTGAGGGATAAATTAGGAGTTTGGGATTAACAGATACAAACTACTGTATATAAAGTAGATAAACAACAAGGACCTACTGTATAGCATGGCAATTACAGTCAATATCTTATAATAAGCTATAATGGAAAAGTATCTGAAAAAATATATCAACGTGTAAAAATAAAACACATATACATGTATGTGTATAACTGAATCACTTCGCTGTACACCTGAAACTAACATTGTAAATCAACTACACTTCAAAAAAACTAAAAATTAAAATAAAAAAATCCTTACCAACACATACAGACTCCCTGAGAATCGGTACTGTCTCCTCCCTCTTTTGTTAAAAAGAAAAAAGCTCGAAACTATTGGAATTTCATCTTAAATGTTTCTGCTCTGGTTTCCGGACTCATATCTTCTAATCTTAGTAACTTTAATCTGTAACTACGTTCCGTGTCAGCAATACCAGAGCCCCTTCCTGCAACTTCACACGCAGTCTCTCTGGCAAATATGGAGCATGTCATTTTCTGGATGAGTAACAGGCACCGAGTGCACGGCAAGAGATGGTTTTACGCCCCGGCTCCTTGTTTAATCAAATCAAAGCAGACATGGTTGATTACATGGACCAAAAGCTACTGGATAAACACGTTTGTTCAAGAGTAACTAAGCATTAGATAATATTATGTAATGTGGAAGTAAGTAACTGCCCGGCTTAATGTTACAGTTTCCATGGCAACCACATCAGTGCAGGGTAAAGATGTTCAGAAATACTGGTTTCCTTCAGTGCGTAAATGGGAAGTCTACACTCACACAATGTTTTTGGTGTTCTCTTAAAAAAAAAAAAGTATTCCAGTCATTAGAAACTGATCTTAAGTATGAATGAGGAAAAATAGTGGGGCTTAGAAACATTACAGGTTGGCTTTGCTTTTCCTAAGTTCTTTAGGGATGGAAATAATGGTCCGGTTGAAAGAGGCAGAAAATGGCATGAATTTTACATGGGACGTTAGCTGCCCTCGCATGTAGGGTACAAGTGCCGTGGATTTTTTTTTTCGCCTTCTTTTCCAAAAAACCAAGACAGTGATGGCAATAACAGAAGGGAAAGTCCCAGCCAAACGATGAAATGAGCACTGCGGAGGACGGTGCCTGCGGAAAGCAGGAAAGATTAATTGTGGGAGAGGAGGCTTCGTTTTGTATTCAGCCCGGCTCGGCAGCAAGCTCTCGCCCCCTTTATCTGCTGCGGCAGCGCAATTACAGCGCAGGGAGGAGACGGGAGCACTGGGGGGCCGTCGGAGCCCGGGGCCAGCATTGTTCTGGGCTTCGTTATTTCATTTTCATCCCCCTGGGTCGGATGAGGATGAAGTTAAATATGACAGGTTCTTTTGAATTGCAAGTTACGCATGCGTAAGACTTCGAGAAATCCAATTATTTTTTTTACCCTGTGGTTGAAGGGAAATTCAGTCCAGTGGTCAGGAGGAAGGGCTGGGAGCCAGGAGAGCTGAATTCGGCTCTCGTCTCGTTTACCTGCCCTCTCTATGCCATCACTCCTAACAGCTCAGGTGCGGTTTTCCCCAAAGGCTGGACTTTTAATTATAGGAGATTTAGAGGTCCCTTCCAGTCTGAAGATGTTCATTTACTACAGACCTTAACTTTTAAATTCCTCTTTATTGGTTCTTTGATACCCTACCCCAAGGAGGTTAGTGTCTTTCTAAGGTGTGCTTACAGGGCACATGGTGTCTCCATTTAATAGTTTCATGACTCTGGGAAAGATGCATAATTACTCTGGAGCTCAGATTTCCCTACACGTAACAGGGAGATTTAAACGCCCACCTGGCAGGGCTGTGAGGATGTGCCATTCTATGAAAAGTACCAAGCACAGTGTCTGGACCAAACATCCACTGACTCTCATGGTCCTTCATCATTGCCATGGATCAGGAACGTGTCCTTTTCAGGGGATTCATGAAGTCCCCCCAATTTCAATCTTTCTTCTTTCTCTACGCTCTCGAGAAATACTTGACATACACCTCGATGGAGAAGACAAATAGCAAACTCACAAACCGATTCTGTGTTATCATCGTGGTCCAGGGCAGGGGTCAGGGTGCTGTCGCCCCTGAGCCCAATCCGGCCCACTGCTTGTTTTGGCAAATAAAGTTTTAATGGAACACACCCATGCTCATCATTCATATATTGCCTACAGCCGCTTCTGCCCCGCACAGTAGGACTAACCAGTTGTGATGACGCCTCAGATATTTGCACCTGCCCCTTTGCAGGAAATACTTGCGATCCCTGGTCTAGGGTAATTATTTCCAAATTGATGTGAACGTCTTGACTTCTCTTGGCTGCCCGGGTGCAAGGTCTGTATAATTCTAAGACTCCATTTCATGTGTTAATGTCCCTAATAAAGGTAGAAGGTCTAGTTTCTAAATACTATGGGAAAAAAATAGAGATATACGTAAGTGTGGGTGACGGACCTTGTGGCTGTTCTACCAACCGCTGGGGAAATTCGTTCTGTTTGTGGCAGGATAAACGTCAGGCGTCCAGGGTCCTAGCCCAGTGATCTTAAGCTGGCCAGGAACTACCGGTCGTCTGACACACCTGGGTTTACTGATCTGCTGCAGGGAGGGAGAGGCTTCCCTAGGGGGCGTTTTGCCAAATGAGAGGGAAAAAAATAGAGGCATTGAGGACTCTGGGGAAGGAGATAGTTTGGATGAAATCTGAAGGAAGCAGGGTTTTGATAGGCAAAGTAGTGTAGTGTACAAGCCAAGATCAAGTTTAGACTGGAAAGGGTTTCCATGGAAACCATAAAGTTAAGGTGGATGCAGAATGTGGCGCCCGGAAGTCTTTTATCTGAAGCTCTGCACCGGTCTTGTAAATCGCCTCTGCTTCTCAGAGTCAAAGAGGGACCAGGTCCTCCGGGTGGAAGGCGGAAGTCCCACTCTTCCTGCTACGATTTCATTCAGAAGGAAGTCCTGCCCGTCCACGACTTTAGGGAACAAAGTTTCTCAGTGAGTCACTCCAAGAAGGGGTTGTTATGACTCATTAGAGTTGCAGTGTGTCCTTGGGAAAAACACTTGTTTCCTGTCAACTTTGCAGCTGCCTGGGTCTGTTATTCCAGCCTGATGAGCAGCCAGGAGGCTTTTCCTTCCTCAGTTACGTGAGCTAATTTTTGCTTTTTCACCAGGAAGGTGATGATGGTAGGTGTGGACAGTGGGGAGGTACAGAAAGGAGAGGTGGGGTGGAACAAAGTCAGCGGAGAGGTAAATTCGAGGCACGTGGTACCCTGGAGGGAGCTCTCCTACCGCCCAGCACAGAGCCTGGCATCTCGCTCCCAACTTAATACATTTGTGCTAATACCTGAATGGACCGTATTGGAGTGGTCGTGAAGACTCTTCAGCATCAGTGAGCAGGAGTATTATTAATTACACTCTTACGTAGAATTTCACGATGCCCATTTTAATGTCTAACCAGAAAAATGGAACGGAAGTGCTGACAGCCAACCATCAAATGGATCGTGATTTTTCTCTCAGACACTCAGAGTCACGTCAGGGTCATTCTTCACAGTGACAACTGTCGGTCGGAAACCACCAGTCTGAGCAATAACCGTTCCCTCTGTGGTTTTAGAGAACAGATTCTAGAACCTGAGAAGGGACCCGATTCCTGCAGTGTCAAGGTTTGGGAAGGACAGGATGTCCCAAAGGCTGGGTCAGAAACGAACCTTGTGACTCTGGGAATTGAAAACAGGGCAGAACACAAACCCGCTGACCCCGTGACTCTCTTACTGCTTCCGTGTCACCATCATGGAGACGCAGGAAGCGACACGCAGGGCAGGCAGCCCATCCTCTCCAAGCTCCCAGACTTCCACCCTCCGCAGCTGATGGACAGGGTGCTTCCGGTCTGCTGCAAGCTCGGGGGGTAGGATCGGCGGAGAGGAAGAAGCGAACCAACTTCCCACGTTCAGAGTGCCTCCTCCGCCTTTCAGAGCAGAGACCCCTTGTCGCCATCACAGACTGATCTTAGAAGATCTTCATTTCTCTGAATTTATGTGTTCACCTTCACGCACCCTCGATTTTCCCAATCTCTCTGCCCTTGTCTTCCACAAATCGCTGCGAGCATACGTTACCCTCAGCCCGGAGTATTCTTTCCAGCCTCGGTCCTCTTTCTCTTGTCCTCCTCATCACCGCTTCTCCACGAAGCCTCTGCACTAGCGGGAACCCCTCCTGGCAGTGGGGGAGCCTGAGGACTTTTACATCAACTAACTCCACCTCCAGGTCTTGTCCCTGGAGCTGGGGAGGAGGGATGGTACAGGAAACCAGAGCTGGACAGTAGTTAAAGTAGTAAAAACAGATCTTCCCCAGGAACTATGACAAGAGGGGAAAAGAGACCTCAGTACAGAAAGGACTGGGCTCAAGTCCAAGTACAAGAAGGTCATGTGGGGATTTAGAGCCAAGGAGTGGGGGTTGGGGGTCAGTGGATGGAACATTAGTAAGGGGTAGCATCAGGGTGAGGGCGGGGATGCTGGCTCAACAGACAACAGGATTCTTTCTGAAGCAGCCCGGGGTCTGATGAGACATCTGATCAAGAATTTGACCAGATGCAGAGGCTGATCAGATGCGGAGCAGGGACGACTCTCTCTGAGCTGACTTAGGATTCGCGCTAACACTGGGCCATGCGGGTCTGCTAAAGATGAGTCTGATTTGGGAAGAGGGCAGAGGGGCCTGACTAGAGTCTGGTTAAGGAGAGAGCCTTTATCAAGCAGGGAGGTACTGGCTCACAGGACAGGAAGAGAGGTGGGCAGGGGAGACTGTGAGTGGAGAACAGGTGAATTCACCCTGCGAGGCCCACACCAGCCACGGGGATGTGGACGGAATGAGAGTCTGCTGTGTTTGTGGACACCCTGGGTCGTCACACTCAGTGGGGAGACTGGCTCCAGCGCTTGGAACCGGGTGAAGGCTGGCACAGGAATTAACCTTGATTCGAAGCAGCTAGGAGCAGAGAGCAAAGCCCTGAGGTCCTCAGAAGATGGAAAAGGCCATCTTGTGAAATACAGTCCTGTAAGTTCAGCCTCATTGTTCAGCTAAAATAATTGTTTATAGTATAAGACATCTCATAGGAGGAGGAAAAAGTCCTAACTGATGGAAAGTAACCAGCACCAAACTGGAGGATAATAATGAAATCCAGGACCAACAGCAGTGCGGTTTTCTTGGGGACCAATACCGCCAGGCAAACTTAATAGCTTGTTCCTGGAAAAAGAAATGTCTGCGTGCGCACGCACGTGCCTGCCACACACACACACAGCGCCTGGTGAATGGCTGAGAGGAACACGGCAGATGTTACTTATTTGGATCTCACTAAAGCTCTGGATCAAAGTGTCTCATGAAATTTTACTTGCAAAACAACTTCAAATTGGCTGGAACAGGAGAATTCCGATGCAAACTGAAAACTGGCTCCGAAGCCACAAACCAGAGGTAACGGAGCTGATAAAGAAGTGGCCACAGATCTGGTGGCTGGGAAGCGTTTAGCAGAATGTGCCCCAGGGGCTCCTGTGAGGCCTGAGTTCATTAAAAACCTTTATCAAAGAGTTGGAAGAACCAGCCCACAGGATGAACACGAATTCTGCCAGGAATACTGAACTGGCCAGTGTCAGAGAAGGCAGGGCAGACCGGGTCCTGGTGCAGAGGGAGAAGCCGAGAGGTGAGCGTTGTGCACAGGAGGGAAGAGGAAGGAACAGGGCGCGACCCTCCTGGGGAAACTCGCAGGATGCTGATCTGCAGGCATTTAGGTCGTGGGACTGCATGGAGACAGCCGAAGGGCCAGGCAAGGGAGGACAAGAAAACAGAAAATTGGGTGTAACTTGATGCAGCTGCTCAGCGGCCCAGAAGGAAGGACCCAGCTTTGCCAGTTTATAGACTTTGGGGAGGCTTCTTTAAGAAAAAACAAGAATTATTAATTTTAAATTAGGCACAGGACCTTTGAACATGACCACCGCAGATGAGGGGCCCTGAAGTGTAAGCTTGGTGAACTTCACGGCGACTCTGCCTACTTTGCCCAGCAGAGCATCAGTACAAGGCTTCCTCTTCCTGGTGTGGAAAACAGGAGAGGAGATGGGGGGATGGAAGAGGAAGGTTAAGAGAATGAATAAAGCTTTGTCTGGGTCCTCGTGGGAACCAGTCTCGGCGAGACCCACGTGGTCAGCAATTAGCTGGCAACAAATCTATCAGCACAGATCCTGAAACAGCATACACCCCATTCTATTATAACAGTTCTCCAGCTCTATCAAAAATCTTTCTTCATATTTTTAATTGTGAGCTTTTTGAGGACAGGTCTGCCCAGTGGCCCGCAGATTTCACTGTTGCTCAACTGTGTCTGAATCTGGCTAAACTGCTCACTGGTTCTGTCTCCTCTTCCTGGTTTCATAGAAAGACCAAATTTCTCAGCCTCTGTCGTGGTTAGATTGGGGCCAGTTTCTGGCTGATGGATCACGGGCAGAAGTGCTGGACACTCTGAAACCCACATGGAGAGCATGAGCTGAAGATGGTGGCCTTGTAAGAGGGAAGAAAAATGAATTCCTGAGTCACTGGCTGGCAGAGGACCACCCGGGAGAGCTGTCTGACCATGTCAGAGTGACATGACTGAAAAAGTAGATTGTTACTGAATTACGCCACCGATACTTTGAGCTTGTTTGTTACAGCTGTCACCGTGACTAAGAAATTGAATGAATGGGTAGAATTGGTTATGTATTGTTCACTCTGCCTGGATTTTTATTTCATCATCCATTTCAAGAGAAATATGAAATTACAGTCTCACTCTCAATTATTTTTTGAGCATGACTGTTCTCCACTGAACATTAATAGTTCATTTAGTATTGGTGAGGTATTTTAATGTTTTATCTGTTTATTTTCTCACCTATTTCTTTAAAGGATTTTGGAGTTGAGCAGGAAAAACAAAAATGAATAAACCAGTTTGTAAAATAAATGCATTTACAGGAGTTTCCTAAGAGAAATCTACGCTCAGTGTTGGGTACCTTGGTAACAAATAGTCCATTTCCATTTGTAGGGACAAGCAAGTTATCTCTGATGAAGGAAGCAGAGGTCATGTTCTGGAAAACTGATAAGGTAGGTTAGAAATAAGTCCAAAATTTCTAGCAGCATTCAGGTTGGAGGTAAAAAAATGTTTTAAAGTTTTCATTGTGGTAAGATACACATAACATAAAAGTTACATGTTAGGTTTTAGTATTAAGCACATTCACATCATTGGGCAGCCATCACCACCATCCATCTCCAAAGCTCTTTTCATTTTGCAAAACTGAAACTCTAGACCCATAAACAACAACTTACCATTTCTCCCCTCCCCCAAACCCCTGGTACCCACCCCTCTACTTTCTGACGACTCTCTATGGTTCATAGAAGTGGAATCTTATGGTACCTGTCTTCGTGGCTAGGATATTTCTCTTGGCACAATGTCCTCAAGGTTCATCCATGTTGTGGAACGTACTGGAATTCCCTTCCGTTTTAAGGGGTTGATGAGTTTCAGTCTGAATTATTTCTTTCCAAACAGGGAACCAAGAGGCGCCACATCTCCTTACATGGCTGATCAGGGGACCACTGCTTCCCTAGAGTGTCTTAATGCTCCCCGGAACCCAATCTGGGAAATACCTATCTGAGTCTTCATTTAATGGGCTCTCTCCAGATTACAAGAAAGAACACTTGAGATATTCAGAGCCCATGGGACAGAGCATGCAGGGGTAGCGCTCCCCTTCCTGGACAGCAGCATTGCTTCATAATGCAAAACGGAAATGCAGACCTCAAATAAACACCAGCGTGTCTGGCTAACGTCGCATTATTTCCCCTATTCTGGACATAGTTACTGCATCTGAAACTGGGCAGATGGAAGTACCATCTCATGAAAAGTTGTTCCCAAGCTCAGCTTATGAACTAGGGGGTGTTCACGGGGTTATGCCGGGGAGAAGGCAAGAGCCTCAGATGTATGAACCCAGCCACATGATCTCAACAGTTTAGAGATTTAAAAACTACAGTTACAAGCTTGCCAGGACATTGTAATTTGTTTGGTTGCATTCGAAGATGTTTATTGCAACACCGTCCATTTCTGGAAGGAATTAGGGGAATTCACGGATAAACACGGATTATCTTCATGCAGCGGGACACTATACAGCCTTCAGGGAGATGGGATACTAGCAATTAAGAAGTCACAAGGATGAAAGCAGGGAGCCACGGTCTATGTTTATAGGATGACGGGTTTGGGGTGAGGAAGTTACACACACACAAGAGTACGCTGAACTGCCTTAGAAGGACTTTGAAAAACCTCAGACGCCCTCATCGGTGGAGTTGTTATCATCTGCTGCTGCCAGCTCCTCAGATCGCTGCTGTACAGAGACGTGGAAGTCAGATGACAAACGGCTTGGCCGCGTTGACCTGGCTGAGCTGAAGCAAGCCCCGCCCCAGCTCAGTGTCAGTTCCGTTTTCCCAGAAGCCGGGCGACCTGGGTGCACGTCTGTTTGACACACCCATGCAAAGCTGCTCCATCGTGAGGTGCCTTGAGCCCAGTTTGGCTCAGGGTGACCCTGAGTTTGTCAAAATCACACTCTAAGCTGAAAACCGCCTGGGGCGGCACGGGGGTGACCCGGGAGAGCCGTGTCCGTGCTGAGGAGGGGCGGTGACGTGGAAGTTCCGCTTATTCCACGGGGGGGGGGGGGCTTGGGTTGCCGCCCTCTTAGCACTGGTTGTGACCTTCAAATCTGCAAAACTGCCTTGGACATCACGGGAGGACAGACGTTGCTCATGGGCCTATCGTTGCATTTGGTTTCCCAAATGAGCTGGAAATACCCATAGAAATGCCGTGTCTTGCAATATTCTGCATAATTTTGTTCTGTTTGGATCGCCCATCGTCTGTCAAGAAAACAGACAGCTTTCTTGTGAGTCGTGTGTTTGAGGCAAATCAGCTTCAGTTTCCAGTTTCTTCTGCTCATCTTTCATTCCAGCCGGGGGCGCTGGATTCTGACAGTGCCTTTTCTTTGCATATTGATCTTGGTCCCCAGTAACGGCCTGATACATGTAAAAATCTTGTGTTTATCATCTGCCGTATTTTTGATGTGAGATTTATTTATGTACTTTTTTCCTTTACAAGCTGTTCAGTGTTCGAGCTATAGAGCCCAGATGGTTTTTCTATTCCCTTGGTGTTTCCTGCATGTGGATGATTGTTTGGAGATAGTCTAGGGTACCGTGAGAGTGTAGTTTCTGCAGTTACTCTGGTTAGCATCACCACATTTATGTCTTTGCCGGCATGAAAGAATATTCAATCTATCAACGTCCAGAAATCACTTCAAACAAATGGCCCTGTGTGTTTTGAAATCGTGTGGGGAAACCCCAGGCTTCAAATCACCATGAATAAATAATTACCCTCTTGTTACTGCATCCTGCCTAGTTCCGTGACGAGGCGGAGCTGATGGACGCCGTTGCTGGTTTGCAGCCACACGTTCATTAGAATGTGCTTGTCTTGTAATCCCCACGGGCATAAGCTTCCAGAGGACACGTGAGAAACACGCTGCATCCACATCGTACAAAGAGCTTGGTGGGTTTTTTAAAAAGTAGAGAAAGAGAGAGGGAGGCAAAGCTTTCCCTCGAGCTTAGCCTCTAGATGGCCAGTAAACACCTGCTCGGTGGTTCAGGGTTCCGGGCTGGTGACATGGGAGGTCACGTTGGATCCAGGTGGGTGAGAGGCCAGCACCAACAGCACAGGGGAGGAGCTCCTCGGGACACCGACTGCGTGTGTGGCCCAAGATACCTGGGGATTCTGGGCAAAGAACGTATCCAGTGGTCAGTAAACCAAAAATAAGCAGCCACACTCTTGGGACCGTGCTTAGCTCTGCTCCACAGGCATCACCGTGATACTGAAGTCACGTCGAGCCCTGCAGCTAAAGGCCGCCGGGAACACACCTGCACTGGGGTGATGTGTTTCTCTGCTGTTGTTTTTGGTTTTAGTTTTTATTGAGTGTAGTTGATTTGCAATGTTGTGTTGGTTTCAGGCGTACAGCAAAGTGATTCAGTTACACATACATACATACATATTTTCTTTTCAGAGTCTTTTCCATTATATGTTATTGCAATAAATTGAATATAGTTCCCTGTGCACTGCAGTGGGTCACTGTTGTTCATCTATTTTATATATAGTCACATGTGTCTGCTAATCCCCAGCTCCTCGTTTATCCCTCCCGTCCTTTCCCCTTTGATAACCATAGTTTGTTTTCTGCGTCCGTGAGTCTGTTTTTGATATAAGTGAAAAATTTATATCAATTTTTAAAGTTCCACATGTAACTGATATCATATGATATTTGTCTTTCTCTGTCTGACTTCAATTAATATGATGATCTCCAGGTCCATCCATGTTGCTGCAAATGGCATTATTTCATTGTTTTTATGGCTGAGTAGTATTCCATTGTATGTATAACCGTATTTTCTTTACCCAGTGATCCGTTGCTGGACACTCAGGTTGTTTCCATGTCTTAGCTGTCGGAAACACTGCTGTTGTGGACGCTGGGCTGCGTGTGTCTTTTGGAATTAACAGTTTTCTCTAGATACACGCCCAGGAGTGGGATTGCTGGGTCATACGGTGAGTCTAGTTTTAGTTTGGTCATACAGTCCTCCAGAGCGGCTGCAGTGATTTACGTTCCCACCAACAGTGTAGGAGGGGTCCTTTTTCTCCACGCCGGACGAGGCGGGGTTATTACTAGCCGCAGCAAGAGAGAGCACACACTGGGAGAACCAGGGGTGTCTCAGTACAAGACAGTGTTTGAATGAAAACTGCTATAGGATTCAGGCTTCTATTGGGTGATTTTGGGGGAGAGTCTAAGGAAGCAAGATTTACTCTAGACTAGGTATTGTTGGAAAACAGGCAATTCTATGAGTGGTACCTCAATAAATCTGTACAGGGAGGGCAAACTAAAGTCTTCTTTTTTAGGACAAAGCTGGGGTTGGTAAAGTAAGTGACTTACTTCCAAGCAGTGACTTACTTGGAAATGCTGGGGGAACGGGGTGTCTTGGGTGACCTGATCCGAGTGGATGTTCTGAGATTATTTATGTCCGACAGGAGAACGCATGGCTGGGCTGGAATCTTCGGGCCAGTCCTGATAACACTGAGGCTGAGGCATAAGGTCATTATTAATTCCCAGATGTTGTGGGGTGGAGGCGGGGGGGGGGTTCGCTTTCTTTTTCAGATGTCATTGAAGAAGTCAAAATGGAGCCAGAGACCCCCGGCTGCCCAGTTCCCTGCCCGGCTGTGACTTTGTCACTCTGGCGTAGGAGGTGACTTAACCCAGATTGCCCCAAACGCAGACTGTCATTAGCACTCCCCTCCTCCCGTCCATCCTACAGGTGGGGACGGTTTGCTCCCCTCTGAACACGAACACGCCCATCTCCTGGAACCGTCCTTTGTTAGGAGACAAAAACATCTCTTCCCTGGAAGGGGTTTACATGAGCTGGGAGTAAGTGGATTTTTCAGACTTAGGCAAGAAGGTGCATGTATTTCAAAAGTATACCCCACCAATGCCAGTTCATGGAGACACTCATCTATGTACCCTAAACTTAGGCGAGAAGCCCCATAAAAAAAGACCGGCAGGACCCCCAGGCAGGGCCACTACTCTCCTGCCGGCACCATCCGGTTCCCTGGCCCAGAGGCTCTATCTCGCTTTTTGCCTCTGAAAGGGCTTACTTACCCTTAAAATTCTATTGGTTCCCTGAGCTCACTCCTGATTGGTTATTTCCTTCACTCCTGATTGGTCCATTTGTAGTACTTCATTTGCATGGAGCTCTCTCCTGATTGGTTATTTCTCTCACTCCTGATTGGTCCATTTCCCTCACTCCTGATTGGTTACTTCTCTCCCTCCTGATTGGTCCATTTGTATAAAGCTTGTTCCTAATTAGTCAGCTTTTGTTATACCTTATTTGCATATGATGTTGCAAAGTGTAAACTGGCAGCCTATAAAAGCCCGTGTAAACCTACAGACGGGGTCTAGAGCTTGGAGTGTTAATTTTTCTTTACATGTTGGCGTAGTAAACATGAGCTCTCCAACTCTGAGTGCTGCTTGGTGTCTTGCCGGGATCCAGGTTGCTATTACAGCTGAGCTGTAACACGTGTTTCTGCAACACAATTTCTGAATGCGAAATGGTGATCCTACCGCAGCTTTCTCCAGACATGCCTTTCAACTCTGAAGTCAGGAGACATTTAAGGAAAATATGGATGGGAATATGTTTGGCTGAAAAGTTTGGAATACTTTAAATAGGAGTGTCTTTAAATATAGCAAAGACCTGAACAAACAGCATACAGTAGGTACGGATCAAAAAGTGACTTAATTGATTTAATTAGCCAAGCTGTTTTCTTCACTTAGATGAGGAAGGGGTGGCTCAGTTATTAGGAATCCTTTTTTTTTTTTTTTTTTTAATATGTAGCAGTAATCCATTCTCAATGTAAAATTGCTTGGAATAAGAAAAAACAAAGAAAAATAAATAAAAATCGCCACCCGGAGACAACCATAGCTAATGGTTTGGGTCTTTCATTCATTCAGCAAATACTTTGCAATTACCCGTGTGTAGCAGATACAGTGTTGGCAGCTGGGAAGACACAAATTGATAAGGCAGTCTTGGACCTGGAGGATCTCATAGGTACGTGGGCAAGACCAGTTGAATAAGTAGATAATTAAAATATAATTTGGTAAGTACAATGGTAGATGGAGTCTCAGGGCATCATAAGGACCCCCCAGTAGACGAGGGCGTGAGACGGTGGGGTAGGAAGGAAGCCTTCACGCAGAAGTCTTTGTTGAATAATTTAGACAAAAAAGCTGGAAAGGAGGAAAGGGAACCAGTATACCATCTCACCTTCCAGCAGCAACCGGAGGCAGGCTCTTTACGCGGCTCTGATTCTGCTGCACGGATGTGCTGTGATTGCTCTGATAAGCTTAGCGATCTCTCTGGTGATCAGAAGTAGGCGTTTCCCGGTGGCACGATTTCTGTGACTCGCGTCCTTCCGTTAAGCTGGTAAGGCTGAGACACCGAGTCACGATGGCTCCGTGCCGAGTTCTTTAGGAGGAATTTGGGGATCTGTACATTATAAGCAAGGGGGCTAGGATTCCGATTTTGTCATGTTTTTCTAGTAAAAGAGTTTGTTGAGTTGCTGGGGTCGGGGAGGAAGGGGGAGACAAACAGTGAGCACACACGTGCACACACACGTGACTTCAGAAGAATCCTGTCTTCTTGCGTCTTACTGTCCCTTCTGCTCGCCCGCTCCAGTCCCCTTTCTAATTTTGCCTTTGTAGCTGCCACTGTCCATCAGGGTCCCTTCAAGGAGCCAGTCCCCAGCAAATTCTCTTTGCAGGCAGGTATTCCTCAAGCTCCTTTTGTCCAGGTGGAAGCAACACTGGGGAGACTGTGAGTGTAAGAGACACCTGCGGAAAACAAGATGGGTCTGTAGAGTCGTTTAGAAAACGTGGGGAGGGGAAGGAATTTCAGCAAATCCATCTCAAGGTACATTGCAATGTACCTCCCCGGAAGGCCCAAGCTAATTAATATATGGGAGAGGTTTTACTTCAGATAGATTTCTGAGGGAAAAAAAATGGTGAATAGAACGCCCACCTGGATGACCCACGGCAACCAGAAGAACGCGTCTCTCATCCTTACCAAATATGGGGAATGGACAGAAATCCTTCCACTCAGTTTCTGTGAGGATGGGGTGGGCTGCTTGCTGTGATGTCAGCTCTGCCAGCCTTGGAGACGGTTTCCTGGCAACTGAACTGATTACTGGTAAACTAGATGCTCAGAGACAGCTCTGAAGTTCTATATCCTTTCCACAATGTCCAGTCTTAACAGCGGTGACTTAAAGACAGGACCGTGGACGCCTGACAGAGAGGGAAATAGCCAGGAGTGAGCAGTGGTCCGGGCAGGGAGGGCCAGCCATAGGCAACCGAACAAACAGAACGGCACAGACAAGCAGAAGGGACGCTCAGGGCAGGAGCTGTCCTGCGGCACCAAACCTATGATCAGAGAGATCTTCAAATAAGTGAGGATTTGCCCAGGAAAACAAGATGCGGGGATGACGCGGTGGGTCGTCGCTAACGTGCCTCCAAGGCTCACCGGTCCACTGGTCCAGATGGAAGCAATTTGCTCCTCATTTCTCTCATAACTCCAAACACAAGGTGTGTGTGTGTGTGTGCGCGCACATGCAAATGTGTGTTTGTGGTGTTAGAGAAGGGAGAAGTGGCTTATGTAAATGTGTGTAGCACCCAGTTTATGGAACGTCTCAACCAATTTAAAGAAACATTAACAAAGAGAGAAGTGTTGGCCAAAATCCCTGGGGCTCAAAGGAGCAGGGCAAACAGATGACAAACAACCTCTGGACTCCGCGGCATTTCACTAATTGGCACCGTTTGCCCGAACTCGCCGTTACTTTCTCTGCCAGCTCTCGGGATGGGGAGGGGCCTGCTTGTTTTCCTCGCCAGCACAAAGCTCTGTGCGAGCCCAATAAAAGAGGAACGGAGAGGTGAGGGGGTGGTTAAATTCCCCTTAAGCTCACCAACTCGTTTCTTTTAAGCCTGTTTCATTTGTTGGAAACGCCGCAGTGAGCCGAACGCAAGGAGTCCCAGAGTTGTCACCCCCTGGCCGTGGCTGGCGTCAGCACATTTCCCTAGTTTCCGCAGGCCGGACTCCGTGTGCCCGGGGCCCCGCAGGGAGCACCGCTGAGCCCTTGTGACGGGGAGTTCTCCGTCCCCGGCCCTTCATCTGCGCCCTGAAAACTGAGGCCCCTTTAATTTGCTTGTAAAGAGGCCTCTTACAAGCGCCCTTAAATCTCTTACCCAGAGGTTTAAGAGCCCCCGGCCTCACGCTAAGCCCCCAAGCATTTAGCCCCCAGGCACGGCCCGTTTTCTTGGGTGAGCCCTGGGCACACAGACACGCACGCATTTGATGTTGTTGGGAAAGCGCAGGCCTGAGGGCCGGTGGCCTGGGTTTCTGGTCCTCGCTTTCCCCTCGCCAGCTGTGGAAGTCTGGGAAAATCCCATGAGCTCTTTGCGTCTCAGTCTCTCCACCTCTAAAACAAAGGATTTAGTGAGAATGTCGTAGGAGGCCGCTTTCGGCTCTCATGCTCTGTTTTTCTTTCATTCTGGAGCCCAACCAGGTGTCAGGAAAGTCGTGGGAAACTCAACTGGCTTAAGTTCCACGGAGACGGTGCACTCGGCCACAGCTGGCGCCTGGAGGCCGGTGGCCACTGTGTGTCCCATGACAGCCACAGAACACGGCCGTCGCAGAAGCGGGTTCAAGTTGCCAGAGCAGGGGTGTCTCCCTTGGGCTTAAAGTCTATGATGGAGTGGCTGGAGAATGGAAAAATGAATGAAAAAAAAATGCTGAAATCCTAATTCTACCTTGAAATGGGCCAGGAAGGGATGAAGTTTCCTCCTCTATCAGCATCTCCCACGTCCGGTATCACTTGCTCTGTTTGGCTCCCAAACAGGTGCTGCTATATTGGATTTTTAAAATCAGACTGAACAGGTAATTAAGACACGAGTTAATAAGTGCTCCCTTAGTAATTTGTGTTCCTGCTCTGGAGTCAATAAATGTATGCGATGTTAGGCAGATGATAACAGGTCAGCATTCCCCATTCTAATGAATCTTAGAGAAATGCATTTTAAGTATATACGGGAGATCTATTCCCATTGTGTCTGGTTTCTGTAGTTCCATTTCTTTCTCTTCTCATTGGAGCTGACTCTCTAATCCCAAGCACTGGGGAGAAGGAGAGGTTTCTGTTAAGTAATATAGCCCCGTTCCCCTTTTTTGAATGAAAAAGACCACATGCTGTTCCCTTCTGGCTTTTGGACACCTGTGTGTGTTATGGTCTCTGCAGAATTGGGACCAATAGGAGACAGATAGATATCCTTGTTTATATTCTTTATAATAAATCATACACATGCATGTGATTTACTATAAGGAATAGGCTCAACCAGTTACATAGACTGACAAGTCCCAGATCTACAGCCAACAAGCTATGAGCTGATGGTACCGCTCCAATCCAGAGGAGACCCAAGAAGAGCCAATGTTTCCATTTAAGTCCAAAGACAGGAAAACACTGATTCTTCAGCTGGACAGCTGTCAGGCAGAGAGAGAACATTCTTTCTTACGCAGCCCTTAAAAAAAAAAAAAAAAAATTCAGATCTTCAACTGATTGGACGAGGCCCACCCACACTGGGCAGGGCAATCTGCTTTTCTTCATCTGCTGATTCAAACATTAACCTTGGGAACTATATTCAATACCTTACAATGGCCTATAATGAAAAAGAATATAAAAAGGAATATATATGTGTGTGTGTGTGTGTGTGTATAAATGAATCACTATGCTGTACACAAGAAACTAACACAACAATGTAAATTGACTATAATTAAAAAAAAAGTTAATCTCATCCAGAAACACCTTCACAGAAATACCGAGTAATGTTTGACCAAATACCTGGGCCCCCGTGGTCCAGCCAAGTTGGCACAGACAGTTCACCTTCCCAGCGTCCATGTGTGCCTCTATGCACGGAGGCTGAGAACATACCTTCTGTTTCTCATCTTCTGGGTAAGTGGCCTTGGACATGTTAGAGCCCAGGGTTGGGTAAAGAGTCCTGAGATGTTTGCAAACTCTGAACCAGAGGCTTCGTCAGAGCTGTGGGTTTTCTGAGAAGATGTCTAGATTACTGGGCTTACGAGGGCTGGTGAGACAGGAGGGGCCCTGGGCAAAGCATTGCAAAGATTTTCAGTCTGTCTGCTACTTTTTCACTGTGTTCAGACCTACCCTGGATCCTGGCCCTTCTCACGTCTCTTCTCTGTCCCCTCCTCTCCCCCTGCTCCCCTGACCAGCGGCTGGCTTCAGTCCCACCACCAGGCCTCTTCCGGCTCTCAGCCGGGGTCAGCTCATCCCCCTGAGTGACAAACGCCCTTTAAAATCCTGACTTCTTCCCCAAAAGTATTGCTTCTAAAAGGTTGATTCATTTTAAAAATTTTTGTTTTATTGACATAAAACTGACAAATAAAAATTGTGTGTGTTTCAGGTATACAACGTGATGATTTGATACATGCATACGTTGTGAAATGATTACCACACGTTGTTAACATTCTGCATGTGTGGTGAGGATATTCAACATCTACTCTCAGCAAACTTCAAGTAGATTAAATCTCTAGAATTTACTCATCCTGTGTGTTTGAAACTTTGTACCCTTTGACCAATATCTTCCTATTTCCCCCACCCTGAAACATTGATTCTTTAGTACTCAAAGTCTTTGCATTTCAAAGGAGAGACTAAGATGGACAGATGACTTACTAAATTCTGATTCGAGGTTTGGATGCCAGCTTTAGTACTAAATTTTGTATTTCAAATCCTGTGCTCACCAAAATCTTTGGGAGTGGCTAATTCAAACAAAATGTGTGTCTGTGTAAGTATATACTGTACACGCTCAGAAGTTTTCACTGATCCTCATGGTTCCTTCAAGTCATTTATCTTTTTATTTACATATTCACTTGTCTCTCTCATTTCCTTTATTCATTAAAATCAAGTTCACTATGGCCCCCCTATGGGAATAAAGATCATGTTAAAAAAAAAGAAGTCCCCTTTCATCAATTTTAAGTTCCTATAGCACACCAAAATACAAGTCACTCTGGCGGGTAGAAAGCTACCGTTAATCAGTGCCAAGTTTGCTTTACCTAACTAATAGTAAAAACCAAGAGTGGCCTTTTTTAAATCACGTTCTTTTATTATTAGCATTGCTATTAATTTTGAAACACACTTAAAGAACCAGCAGTGCTCGGAAATGAACGAAGGTATTGGGATTTTTCATTATTCCAAAGAGGCACCCGGGCTGAGTGTCTTAAACAGTGCTAAGCGGGGAGGAGGGTGGGCGTGATATCACAGTTTCTGGACGGATGGATGACACGAGTCTGATGTCTGAGCCATGTGGAGTTTAAAGACTCGATGTGATTTTTATATGATTAGGCACAATTATGAGAAGCCATAAAAAGGGGGAAAAATACACACTTCCATATTCAAATGGAAATAAGTGCCTCGTTAGTAATAAAAGCTCCAGGTTATGTTCCTCTGTGACCTTTTGTTCAAACACGCTGCCTGGAATTTGCATAAGTAGTCAGCTGTGTGTGTCTCAGGGCTATTGAAGTAATGTGATCACCAATCCAGGCAGCCTCGTAAACAGTGTTTTTCTCCTTTTCTGGCGCCCTTGTTTTCACAGAAACACAGCTGTACAGCACCGCCGGAGAGGTTGGAGAGGCAGAGACAGGAGACAGGAGCCTCCTGGATTAACAGGGCCCCACTGGGGCCGCCTTGGGTGAGCGGATGCAAGGCTGCCTCGGGCCATGCTCCTCACTCCTGCTCTGAGCGGCAGCGAAGGGTCTCGTGGGACAGAGACGGTGCCGTCGCAACGACCAGCCTCGAAGGCCACCTGGAAACGGGGCTCGTCCTCCAAGGCGGCCTTTGCGACGCCTCCATGTCCTGCCGGAAACGGTGGAACCGGCAGGGATGGCTTGAAAGCCTCCTTGGGCCTCACTGGGACTTCATAACCACTTTCTGGGGAGTTAAGTGTAAATCAATCAGAAGCACATGGAGTCTGCATGTGGAGCTAGAGAGTCAGCGGGAGAGAGGCGCGTGGGGAGGGTGGGGTGTGGAGGCATGAGGGGAAAACGTGTCCCATGGAACTAATAAAACGCCAGGGGTTCCAGACAGAATAGTCTGGCTTTGCCACCAGCTTGCAAAGCCTCTGGGATTCCCAGCCCTTCTGAAGTCTGATGCCCAGTGAAAATCCGTTACCCGCAAGTAGAGCGCGTGGTTGGCGAAGTCTCTGGAAGGGCGCCGGCTCTGGGGAGGCGGGTGGAAGCCATGTGGAAGGGGTCACCGCGGACTCAGGTGGGGGGGCCGGCGGGCGGGCACCTGCTGTGGATGCACCTGCGATACGTTTGCTGTGTAGCCCCGGAACGTTCCCCCAGATGAGGCGAGGCTGGGTGTAAATCAGATCTAACCCCACAGCCGCTCATTCTCAGTGGATGAGGAAGGGTCTGGGAGGGGAACTGCTCAAAATACTGGGACGGCCGGGCACCTACCTCTGCATGGATTTAAAACATACAACCTGATGCGGAGAGAAGACACAGCCATGTCCCGTTTTGTCGCTAATGTGTATGAGCTTAGATAAGTCACTGTACCTCCTCTTCGACTTGCCTGCCCTCCCAGAAAATGAGAGATGTGGTCTTTGGGGCTCCTCTGGCACTAAAGTAAGGATCTACCTCAACTGACATACATACAAGTGACAAGTGACAAGTGACTCCTGATAGTCTTGATTCCTGAAGCCACCCACCTGTGTGACCCTCCTCTGATCTGGACAGCACAGATCGGGGATCAGGGATCTTCCTAGAAAACTTGGGATCACTGGATGGGGAGGGTCCGGCACAGTCCGAATGCGTTGTGCTGAAGCTGGGACAAATAAAACCCACAAAGGAGGGCGGAGACGGACAAGCAAGAGCCACCCCATCTTCAAAGAGACCCACAGAGACAGGGGATGGGAAGTGCGGCAGATAAACCCCGCCCTGCCCTGCCTTCCTCTTCTGCACACAGCCCTGGAATCCAAGCAAGAAAATCAGTGTCCATTTCTTTGTCATAGGAAAGCGACCAAGACCAGGAACAGATCACTTCCTTCCAATAGGGCACTCCGCTTTTTATTTCAGAAGTCAAAGACACCAGCCATTAGCGACTTGCCAAAGGACCAAGTACAGCTTAGGGCAGCTGGGCCACAGTGAACGTTCTTCCTGAGATAAAACATAAGATTTAGGGCAATTCCCCCACGGCTTCTACGGAGAACAAAAAATGTGCAGTTAATACCTCACCAACAACATGTGGCTTTAGGACAGTGATTTGATCTCGGCTTGGAAGTATCAAGTTTTCATCAGGAAGAATTCATTATATTTAATAATGACATCAAAACTTGGCCAGTGGCTGTACTGGGAAGAAGAGCCACATATAGTACTGTTCCAGGATTGAGGGGGCTATTTTGAAAGTCAAGAGCTGGTCATTCTCTGATTATATGACCTTGAAAATGTCATGGAAGTGTTTTCTGCCCAATTGCCTCATTAAATTATAATCAGAGCTCACATTTATAGAGCACTTTACAGTATTTTACGTTTGCTTTACATTCATTTAATCCTCATAACAACCCTCTAAGTAGACGTTATGCTCTCCATTGACTAGACAGGAAATGAAGGCACAGAGCGGTGAAGTAACTTACCCAAAGTCACACAGCTTGGAAGGACAGAGCTCGAACTTACATTCTGATCTCGTCAACTCTAAAGCAGACGTTCTCCATCCTCATGCAGGGTCATACACCGTCTCCCCCATCGTTAAAGGGACACAGTGGTACCTGCGGTTCATACTAGGGTTGACTTACGTCTCAGGCACTGCCTGTGGTGGTGGCAAGCTTCCGTCTAGTTACTGAACCCCAGCCCCACCACCCCCACCTCCAGCCGCTCTGCGTCTTTGGTGAGCGCGTGGGAAACCATTGCCCTCTATGGGTCTCACTGCTGAGTTATAAAACAGGGAAAGCTGACCCCCTTACCTGTGTTCCCCTCCCCATCTCCCTGGCCCTCTCTTCCCAAGAAACACGCCCAGATCCACAACCCCCCTTTAGCTCCAACCTTCTAGTCAATAATCCTCATTCCTCATTTCCCATTTCCAGAAGAAACATGGTCTGTGAGCGTGGCAGAAAAAAATTTAAGATAGCAAGACGAATGACTGACATCAACAGGATACCTGGAATGTGCCGAGGGCTGGGCTAATTGCTCTGCAAACAACAGCGACAACAGTAAATCAACGTGACACTACACCCTTCCCGTGGTCCAGGCACGAAGTGGAGCTGCCATCCCCTCCTCTCAAGTCCCTGCCCTTCAGCCGCTCGAGCCCAAATTCTGACTAGTGGTGGCTCCACATCACACACGAAGGGCACTGGGTTTTGGGGGGTTGAACAGTCATGTCCTCATATTCCAAAATTACAGTTTATTTCCACCTCTTCCTTTGAAATTCTCATTCTCCAAGCTGCAGGATCTCAGGTGATGAACCAATAGGAAAACAGCGTGGTGAAGTAACTCATACTCGATTGTGGATGGCTTCCAGCAGCTCAGTGCGTCACCCTTCCTGGGGAGAGTCACCTAAAAAAGCAGGACGTGTGCTAATTCACAGGAGTGAGTGCATAAATGGTGGATGTTCAGACCATAAGGGCAGGCGAGGCTTAGGTAAAGTCTTGTAGGCACATCATAAGTGGTTATGAGATTAGGATGGGTTCCAGGCTTTCTGGAGCGTTGGAAATATCAAAGAAACGAGAAGACTCAGCAATTCTAGGTCATTGTGAATGGTAAACATGCCTGAGAGACAAGGCAGGCGGCCTTGGGGACGGATGGCCTGGCTCTGTGGAGGCATCCTGAAAAGACAGAGTGTTGGACGCTCTCAGCCCAGCCAAGCACCATCTCAGTTCTCTGGGCCTGGTCCCCCTCTTTTGCCTCTGTGAACTGGGCCAGGCGATCTGCGCTGCCTCCTCCGGGTCAGGTGTTCTAGGCTGGCAGGCCTCCTTCCCGTCTTCCTGGGCAAGTAGGCGAGCACAGGTATTGGCTTGTGGGATCGATTTAAACTGGCTTGGAGATGGACGGTGAGGATGGAGGAAGAGGACTCCCTAAGCCTGTTTACCCAAAGTCTCCCCAGTTCATTCGGGCAGCTTAATAAGCCCACATTCCCTAGAGCGTGGAAATTAAGGCAGCGAGCGAGGGCCTTGTGTTGCTGTAGAAACAGGCGTCAGGGGGTTTCAAGTCAATCAGCAAGGCAGCCAGCAGGGTGAAGGGAAAGAGCGCGGCTGTCACGCGCTGATGGAAGTTACCTGGGCTGCACACATATGCACCCCCCCCCCCACGGCTTGTGGTCTTGTTTTACCACCAGAGTAAGAAGGACAGAGTGGGGCTGACTGTATCTATTGTTAGAGCAGTTTTGGGTTCCCAGCGTAGTTAAGGTAAAGGTACGGAGGCTTCCCGCATACCTCCGCCCACGCACAGCCTTCCCCGTGATCGGTATGCCTCACCAGGACAGGACGTTGTCCTTTCCCAAGGAGGAGCCTGCATTGACGGGTCAGCATGGCCCAAAGTGCATAGTTGCCGTTCGGGCTCTCTCTCGGTGTTGGACACTCCGTGGGTTTGGACAACTGTATAAAGACAGGCACCCACCATGATAGCATCATACAGAGTATTCTCGCTGCCCCTGAATGCTCTGTGCTCCACCTCTTCATCCTTCCCTCCCCGCCAACCCCTCACAACCACGGATCTTCTCACTGTCTGCATAGTTTTGCTTTCTCGAGAATATCGTAGAGTTGGAGTCACACAGTCAGCAGCCTTTTCAGATGGGCTTCTCTCACTTGGTCATATGCATTTAAGGTTCCTCCATGTCTTCTCACAGCTGGATGGCTCATTTCTTTTTAGTGCTGAATATACCCCATTGTCTGGATGTACCATTGTTTATCAATCCTCATAGCTGCTGACGGACATCTTGGTTCCTTCCGAGTCTTGGCAAGACGGACTGCGCTTCAGTTGTGAGTTTGCCTTCCTAGTGCCTTGCCTGTTTCAAGGCTATGATTCACAAGAATCCAGGGACCGTGTCCTCTTTCTCCTTGAGGCCCTAGTACCTTGCAGAGGGCCGAGCACAAGAGGAGCACAAACTCATGAGTGAGTTAATAAGTCAGTAAACACTGGCCCCCTTTCCTCTGCCTCATTCCAGCCTTCAAGCTGTATCCTGTTTTCGGACAGTGAAAAGTCACACTATTTTTTGTGATTTCCTTCTCTGCTATTCTCCCTCAAGGTTGCCTCCATGGGGACTTTCATAGTTTCAAATGACCACCCCTGTAACTAGCCACTATCACCCCCGTTCACAATGCTCTCTCTTCTTACTCTGCTAAATTTTTCTCCACTGGACTTTTCACGCCGTGACATTTACCATATTGTATTTTATTTACGAATTGTTGATGGAGTGTCTTCCTCCCCAGGATGTAAGTTCCAGGAAGGTTCCATGCATCACTGTGTCCCTAGTAAGGTGTGCCTGCATCATAAGTACTTCATAGTTGTTCGGCGAATGAAGCGATAAGTAAATGAAGAAATAGCTGAATGAATAAATGAAAATGCAGCAGGGAGAAGAAATTTGAAGAAGTTGCTCTTAACTTTCTCCTTTGTACACTGGGTGTATAATTTCCAAGTTTCCGTTTTCTCCTCTGCAAAATGCGGATGAGAATGAAGCAGAAGGCATAGTGTCGTGAGGATGAGGCGAGGTGGCGGTCACCGGTGCCTAGTGCAGGGTCTTAGGGAGAGCAGTCATGGGTGGAATGAAGTCTATGATTATTGCCATATTGATTATCTCTCAATCTAGCGATCTTGAATGTTTTAGGAGAGAACCGCTCAGACGCCATAGCGTGTGGGCTCACTCTCAGGGGTGAACGTCAGCCTTAGCAGCAGAGCGCTGGCTCCCCTGGGTTGGCGTTTTATGTTTGGGGCAGCATCTCCGGGGACAGGGACAGGCCTTCTCCGTGGGGCTCCCTCCCTAGAAGGTCTGAAATGCCTCCGTCGGCCCCAGGTCAGTGGTGAGAGGCAGAGCCTGCCACCCTTCCCCCTCCTGGAAGCCCCTCTTCTTGCCCATGAAAATCAGCAAAGTGACCATTTTCCCAGTCTCCTGAGACCAATGAACATGACAGGAATGTTGGAACCCAATTTTTCAGACATGAGTGCTCGCAACGAGCAACGTAGCTTATAAGCGACTTGGCCTCCGTGATGCCTGCAGGTTTGCACGTGAATCTCAGAACACCTCATCCATCACCTCCACCCTGAGCCATTCCAGGGACCAGAGCAACTGATTTATTTCAGCCTTGACCATTACCGGGAGCAGCATTACTCTGAGAGCCCCATGTCTATCCTCTCATTATGTCTTCCACTTAAAAGGGGGAAAATGTTACTGAAAGGGGTACCCGGTCCAGGAGAAAGAACATTTGAGTTGCTGCAGTTTCCAGGAAATGAGTCTCGGACCCTGATGACTGCGGCGTGCACAGTGACAACCTTGGCTTGCAATGAGTCATTCTGCCAGTACAGGTTTTTAAAGTCTTAGAATGGGCAATACCCTGCAGCCTAGCAAATTCACTTCTAGGAATTGGTCCTATGGAAATAATCAGAGATTTATACTCCCTGGGCATCCCTGCCCTAATTTACAGCAAGGATGTTTCTCATAGGAGAAAAAATTGGAGACAACCCACTAAAAGGGATTGGGTAAATTAATTAGGGTGCCACCCTTTTGACAGATTGCTAAGTAACCGTGGAGGGAAGAAGACAGGTTACAAGCCAGTATGTAAAGAATGATCCCCAGGCTTGTAATAACAAAGAGGAGACAGGTGCTTAAACAGGCAAAATGTTAATGCTTTTTCTATGTAAAACTTTCCATTTCTTCCATGTGCATTTCCGTATTACTGGAACGTTTTCATTATAAATATATATTAATTTGCAATCCAAAAGGAAGCAAATATTCCTTTTGCTTCCTTTATAAAAAATAAGGGGAAAGCTTGTTAGGCTTGGGGGCTTCTGTTCTGTCAGCTCCAGATGTGTGATCTTGGACAAGCCACCTGCTAATTCTTTCCTGCCTCATTTGCCTCATCTGTAAAATGGGAGCAAAACCTGAACCCATCCCCCCTCCTAGTGTTGCTGTCAGGCTCAAAGGAGAAAGTAAAGGCAAAGGGGGTTTATACATATTATATATAGTAACTATATATATAATTTTTAATGTTTATATGTATGTGTGTATTTTATGTACATAACTGTGCCTTTATAATGGGATAAAAGAGAACTGAGGTACCACAAGTGTAGAATTAAGATTAATGAACCCAAACTATTTGTGCTATGTGATGTCATTACCCTGAGAGAATCCCCGTAATGGTACAGAATATTATAATGCTATATTACACCTCTTCTCGTTTGTTTGGTGTCCCAGGCAGAGACAAAATCCTCTCTCCTTGAATGAGGCGGGCTTTCCCTCTTTTGATCACAAACCTGATGCAGACACATTTCTCTTCTGCTGAGAAATGTGCATTAAAAAAAGAACGTCACTCCTCTTTGTCTTCGGTGGAAACTTCAACCAATGAGATGAATGTGAAACGTTTCAAAATGCTGCAAGTTCTCCTTTCTGGAGTTGCCCGTGTTCAGTGGGTAATTTGGATACAGTCTTAGAGCATAAGGGAGCATAAATTATAACCAAAATGGAACTGTTGGAGACAATGAAGGAAACTGCTATTATTTAAAAAAAAAAAAAAGCTGAGAGGGAGAGACATTTGGGGAATGGAAATTAGGGCAGGTTTTGAAATATTTTCAAACCCATTTACTACCATCTGTTAGGACTCTGTGTTGCTAGGAATTTATTGTTTCCTATCCATGAAATCCTCTGGCTATGGAAAACAAATTTGCTACAAATGATTAAACTTCCTTTTAAACGTCAAAGAAGTAATGCAGAGATGAGGTGGAGCAGGCTCGGACTCAGAACCACGGGCCTGGCTTTTAAGGAATGTCCCGTTCCACAGGTTTTAAAATGCAGGAGCTTTTGAAGCTCGTCTTTGTCCTAAAGCCTCCTCTGCACCCTTCTCCACCTGGGAGGGACACCCAGCTGATGACAGAGCTGTTTACAAAGCTCAGACACGGGAAATGAGTTCTGCGAAGCTGCCTGCCTAGGACAGCCTGCAAGGGCAGGCAGGTTACTCAGTATTCCCCGAGATTCCTACAAATGAAGGCAGCTTGGCATTCAGATCCATTTCTCAGACTGTGGAGTTAAAAAGAAAAAAAAAATTCTGTCAACAGATTGAATCTGATTGTGTTGTGAAAATGGAAATCAAACCGTAAATGAGAACTGGTTTGCCTGGGTCTCAGAGGTGAGTGAATTTATAAAAACAACTTGTATTAGCCGAAGATTTCTGTATTCCCAACGGCTCAGCTGAACCAAGTAGAAATTCTCATCGAGATTCCCAAGTTCGGTTCTTCTCTGAATTATGAGATAATTCACCTGCTCGCAGGCCTCTGTTAATTTCCCGTCTCATCCAGAACCAGATTGAAAGTCTCCCTTGCGTCATGCGGGGCTCTGTGTGAGCCTGCTCTGCTCCAGACATACTTGGCTGCCTTGCAGTTTCTTAAAGTTGCAAGCTGGGTACTTCCCTGAGGCCTTTTTTTCTGGCTATTACTTCTGGCTGGAAAACTCAGATGACTAAGCCTCTCAACCCATCTTGGCCTTATCCGAAGACAACTTTCCTGACCGCCTATTCAGTGAGAATTCCCCATTTCCTCTAGAATGAGTACCACCTAACTTTGTATTTATTTATTGCCTGTCTGCTCCACCCTCTAAAATGGCCCAGTGAGTTTTGTTCACCGTTGTATTCCCAGCACAAACCAAAGTGGTAAGGCTGAGCGAGATTATTTATTGTTCAAAAAATTTTCATTCCCGCCCCTGCCCTTCGAATACTGCTTTACTGATGTTCACTTGGCTGTGCAACGTGCTTTGACCTTCATGGTATATGAGGAGTATTTTCCTTCCCCTTGACTTTGGTTTTGACCATAAGACTTGCTTTGACTGATGGAATCTTAGTGAACAGAAGCAGGTAGAGGCTCCAACCATCTCTACCTTCCTGCCCCGAGGAAAACACAAATCAGGTAGTTGCTGATTCTAGGATGATGAGAAACATGTGGGGTCCACCTGCATCCTAGCTCACAGCCTAAAGCCAGGCTCAGCCAAGTCCACCTTAACTCAGCTGGACTCCAGTTGACGGAAAGACGCATGAGCAGGAATTAATCACTAAGACTTTGCTGTTTCTTACACAGCAAAAGTCAACTGATGTAAGAGGTCCAAAATGTTTATTGAAGGAATTAATAGTTAAGAGGTTAGTGTTTTAAGAAATTCTATTCTAATGCATAATGAAATATTTTATACCTTTAAAATGTATGTGAAAGCACACAAAAACCCAAGGATGTAGGATGTGATTTGGTTTGTTACCCTGGGATGAATGTTTGACAACAGATTCCTTTTTCAATGGAGTTTATCTGGATTAGGGGAAAGGAATAACAAAGTGTACCCTAGTTCTGGTACTTTAATGCTGATGATTAATATAAATGCCCAGCAGTTTTCGTGTTTTCTTTGGGACAGTGGATGGATGTGTGTGTTCGTGCATGTGTGTGTGTGTGTATGTGTGTGTGTATGCTGGGGTAAAGAAGATGGTGAAATGCAATGGATTGGAGAGATGAGTAAAACCTCCAAATTGAAAAACTACTTTTTATACCATGGTGTGCACTTGAGTTATACTACTATTAATTTTGATAAGGATATTAGTAGATACATATAGTGATACATAGATATACTGATAAGTACACTGATATATCTTGAATGCAGGTGAATACTTCATTTATAAATACATTTTTTTTCCTTTTAAGTAGCTGCAATAACACATTTTCAAAGCACTTAAATAGTACATACTCCCTATCTTTCAATGAAGAATGGATTCTTAAATCAAACAGAACACCGTCTTCACATTTTTAAAGAATTTTCAGGAAAGGTGCTTTTACAACTTCTCTAAGAATATTGTTTGTGTAGGTTTTTGGTTTTTTTTTTTTTAACTATTATACTATTCAGTATTTTTTATGGCCCATAAAAAGAAAAAGAGAAGCCAGAAACAAGGAAACACTGCTGGTTTAAAGAATTTGGGGCTCAAAATTGATCTATTGTCCAAGTGTCCCTGCAGTTTTTACTGACAGTAAAATTCCCGGGGAATTCACATGTTAGTAAAGCTTGGGTTTGTAGGTTTCCCAGTTAATGACCTTTTGGGGGCAATCACAGGTTGCAGAGTTTTGCCAGTTGTGAAATACGGCCAGCCATAAGATGCCACCACCACTGTTGCATCCACAGAACCAGGAATCAGCCAGGGATCCACAGCATAATGGACTGTGGGTGCCAGGTTCTGAAAACTCATAAATCTTGGAGCCTGCCTAGAATGTATTCGATTTCCAGTGGAAGAATTAATGTGTGTTTGCCAAATCCGCCTTCTGCTCCACTGAACACTCTTCACTGGAAGGTACTGTCAACAGAGAAAAAGAAACCCAAGCTCATTTGACTGTCTTCATGGACATTTCTGCAAACGGAACATAATTTTGCCATTAAGATAATCAGATAAATGTGTTTTGTTTGGTTCAGAAGGCTTTAAGAATTTTTGACCTAATTATAGAATTTTCATTTTAAATCTGAAACACATGGGTAAACATTCAGAGATGACGTAGCATCCTCCAGTGTGTAGAAAGGAGCATCCTGACAGATGTTCACGGTGAACTGGATGTGGAAGAAATATCAGGTGTGATTTAAGTGATGGCAGCAGCTAGAATTCGACTTTGTTGCCAAAGACGGGAAGAGAGCTGAGCTTCTGCCCTGCCTCCCCCAGATCTTTCCATTTCTCAAATGCACTTTCCTCCAAAGATGTGTTTTTCCTGCCAAGGCTGCCCTTAGGAGTAGTCAGAATAGATTGGCTTCAGGACTCACGGTGTTTTTCTGGGATGCTGGGATGTCTGTAGCGCAAATAGAACAAACCCGCAAACGCTCCTTCCTCCGAGGCTAACGATGAAAGCCGTCCCATCTGTTTTTAGGGCTTTGGTTCTTATTATATAAAAACATTCCTCAAAAGGCGATGCTTTAATGTCTTCTCTGACTTTTCAAACTTAGTGTAAGTGAGAAAGCTTAGTGATTACATCGTTGTATGAACAAATGTAGCTCCAGGACTGTTTGCTACGGCTCTGCAGGTGATTGCTGAAATCTAAGAACCACCTAAGTGTCCAGCAATGGGGCATCGGCTAAATAAATGAGGCTACTTCCGCATAATGGCAGAGCCACTGAAAGGAACAGTGAAGAAGGATTGTTAGAAGTCAAGGAAACATTCACCATGTGCCAAGGGAAAAAGGCGGTTTACAAAACGATGTAAAGTACGGTATCATTATTCTATTTACCGTTGCAAACAGGCAAAAAGACGCATACCAAAAGGTTAATAGGGGTTATCTCTAGGTGACAGAGCTATGAATAGTTTAAATAATCCTTTTACATATATATGTTCTATTTTCTGCGAATGAAATGGTGTCAGTCACAACCTAGATCTGCCCCAGGTGAGCGCTCAATAAATGCTTGTCCTTAGGGTTATTGGTTACGGTGCTAATGATAATACACTAAATAAATTCTTTATAAATAAGTAAAATTAAGTATTACATTTATTTTTATAAAATAAAAGCTTTTAAAATTCCATTTCAGTTTCTGAGGTCGGGTTTGGGATATGTGTGTGATGGGATACACCAGCCGGGAGTCAGGGAGGAAACACAGGGAGAACGTCCAGCTATGGACCGGGAGCAGGTGGGCAGGAGGGACAAAGTCGCCCGGGGGTTGCAGGCAGAAAGCGGACTTTGATTGCTTACTTTGTGCTGCTGCTCGGGGCCACATTTCTTTGGCACTGATGAATCCTGGTGAAGTAATACGCTCTGAAATTCTGGCAGTCAGCTAATTTCCTCCACAGCTTTTCCCTCCCTTTGGAATGAAGCTTGTAGCGATATCTCAGAACCATTGAAAAGACATGAAGAATGATTCTCAACTCCACTGACTTCCTTAAGGGACTTTTGCATCCCTTCTGTGTCTTAACCATGTACTCTTATCTTCCCCACACTTAGAATTTTTTAATTGCTTTTTTTAATTAAAGGAAAAAACTGGAGAACAATTACATGTATGCTGGTTCTAAACACACCCTTCAGGCATGTCAGGAAAAAAAGGAATGTCTAATTTACAAGGCAAAACAGTTTGTTCTTTGTTTTTGTTATTTTCTTTTAACCAAAATTTCTCTTTCTAAGCCTTGTGAAATGATAGTTAATTTAATTTAACTGACACTAATAGGAATTCAAGTTAAGTGTACCAAATGCACATAGTTTTTATACTTTAAATTATCAAAACTTCTTGGAAAACAAACCTATATTTCAAAATAAACTCAAAAATTTCAAAACAAAATCAAAGTTTTATTCCAGAAGCTAATTCAGAAAATGCTACTCCCTTACAAGTAGGCTGTTGAAAACCTGATCACCAGGTCAAAAATCAGCTGATTATAAATCATAACTGACAGTGCTCCTTCTCAGCCTAGAAAAAGCTGCATTTGTGTGTTGCGTGAAGGTGTTTTTCTATCTTTGCTTTGCTAAGAAACTCATTAAAATTCACTGTAAAAAGTTTGGAAGTTATTTTTCCAAGAAATGAGGAATAAGTACATAAAAAAAAAATTTAGAACGTTGTGAAAAAGTATTGAAAGAAAGTGGAAATTTTAGGAAAAGTTGAAGTCTATTCAACAGTTATCATGCAATTGCTTCAGACAGAAACTCATTCTGCTTTGTTTGAAACACATAATGCTTGTGCAAAAATTGGCTGGCTCATAAAATGTTCATGTTCATCATGTTTAGAAATGGAAAAAGAACCTTCAGGAAAATATTTTGTTTATTAGTTTGGAGAGGGAAAAACATCCTTGGGGGGAGAACGAGGTTTAATGAATTTATTCTTCTCCCTGCACCTGCAACCCTGCATTGCTAGTTGCCATCATCTCAAAAACCCTACTCGGGGACTTGAAGCAGCGTTGTGCTGAGTAAGCGTTTCCTGGACGGCGTCGTCCCAGAGACGCACAGTGGTCTCAGCATTTGCCTTTTTTTGCCACTGACAGAGAAGCAGAAGCAATACGTGAGCCAGACAAGGGAATTATTTTATAAAACAAAAACAACTAAGCACGTGTTTTAAAGGTGGCTGCAAATCCTCTGACACTCCTCTCATTGAGGGGAGGGGGGCTAACTGCCTCCTCTCTGCCCATTGAATCTGGGCTGGCCGCAGGGACCCATTTGTAATGACAGGGTGTGGCAGAAGTGACACCCTGTGGCTTCCAAGGCTAGCTCGGAAGAGGTCATGCCATGTCCACCTTGTTGGCCAGAACATTTGCTCTTAGAGCCCTGAGTCACCGTGTAAGCAGCCCAGCTACACTGAGGCCGCCATGCTGTGAGGGGGTCCACGCCGCACGACGCGGTCCTGCCAGCGGTCCCACCTGAGCCCAGTCTCGAAGTCATCCCCACCCCAGTGACCAGACATGGGACTGAAGGTGCTTCCCCAGCCACCTCCCCAGATGATTCCAGCCCCAGATGTTTGAGTCACCCCAGCATTTGAGTCTCCCCAGCTAAGGTTCCAGACAGCAAGAAGCAGGAAGAATGCATCCTAGCTGTCGCATTTTTTAAAATCAAAGTATACCAGTCCATTTACCGTGTTGTGTTAGTTTCTGGTGTACAGCACAGTGATTCAGTTATATATATACACACACACACACATGAAAAGAAATTCACATTCTTGTCCATTATAGGCCATTACGAGGTATTGAATATAGTTCCCTGTGCTCTACAGTGGGACCTTGTTGTTTATCCATTTTATGTACAGTAGTGTGTATCTAGAAATCCCCAAATCCCAATTCATCCCTCCATCCCCCCCAGTAACCATAAGTTTGTTTTCTATGTCTGTGAGTCTGTCTCTGTTTTGTAAATAACTGTGTGTACCATTTTTTAATTCCTGTCCAACAGAATCCATGAGCATAATACAACTGATTTTTTTAATTACTAAACAGTTTTTTTTAAAATTTTACACATCAGTGGGTGACTGGCACATTACATACTTTGGACTTCTGATGAAGTGGAGTAAATATTTGAGGAGATGGTAGTCTGTAGAAATGTTACCCTGAAACTCCCATCTTATTTCTGAGGTAGAAGCATTCAGATTATATACACATGGTGTTTTAATACAATATAAATGTACAAAGTGCCTTTAGCTTTCAGTAGAACGGAATCAGGGGGGCCTTTATTCCAAGTCTGTACTTGGAATACTTCAAACAGGACAAAATAATTGCTTCCACAGGCGCACCTGTAAGGAGGTGACATTTTGTTTTCCGCTGGGCTCTAGTCCAGTTTTTGGCCATTTCTGGTGTCAGTTTATCCACAAATGCTCATCTGTGTGCTCTGGCTCGACACAGTGACATATGCTGATCGCATCACAGAGCGAACACGTCACCCAGGCAGTTTCGGGGACCGTTCGCCAGGGTCTCGTCGGGGCTGCAGCCAGGCCCCTCGTTCAGTGCGTGTGGGTTTGTTTCACAGCAAGCTTGTGTTACAAAGTCGGATACAAATAACAAGTCTAATGTTTAGGCCTGCAAAGTAGAAACAAATGTACAGAAAAATAATGGTTTAGGCTCAGGTAGCTTTAATCCTGGCAATTCTCTTACTGCAATAACCGTTCAAGCGATACCATGGCCCCGCTATTTTTACCTAATTATCTCTGGAAAGGAAATGTCACTCCATTTATAAGGACACCAAAGCCCCTTGTTTGACTCTTGTATTCATTTGCAATGTAAAAATTCAAAACGATTCCTATTTGTCTTTAAAAACAGAGAATGCAAAATCATCAGGCCGTCTGCTTTTGAGGAACGTTTTTTGAATCATCATTATCAAGCAGTTATCTATTAATTTCATTTTTTTATTGAATTTATATTAATTTTAAATAGACAAAATGATAATTTTCCAGAATCCTTAGAAGATCTGTATCAGTCCTGCACTTTGATTGCCTGGTGAATGTGACGCCAATGATGCATGATGAAATATGTCACGTGTACGGGTGAGGTTCTGTCAGGGGCAAACTGTGGCACAGGGCCTACCCTGTAAACGCGAAAATGGCGTGTCTGGGCATCAGAGGAGACGTTTTCTACCAGAATAAGCTCACATGGGGGAAGCGGGGGTCAGAATTCATCACAAAACACGATTTCTATCACATTTATTTCCCCCCGTTATGGGTGGGATGGGGTCCCCCTAAAAGTTGCATGCTGAAGCCGCACCCCCAGGCTCTCAGAATGTAACCTCACGTGGCAGGTGTAATTAGTTCAGATGGAGCAGGGCGGGTCCCAAATGCAACAGGACAGTGTCCTTATAAAAGAGGGAAGCCTGGACACAGACGCACTGAGGGCGAACACCGTGTGAAGACAGGGCAGAGATCAGGACGGTGCCTGTGTGAGCCATGGGATGCCAGAGCCCCGTCACACCGCCAGCAGCCGGGAGAGAGGCCTGGCAGCCCTCAGGAAAGATCCTTCTACCCCGTGACCTTGGATTTGCAGCCTCAGAACTACGACACGGTAAATGTCTATTGTCTAAGCCATTCGGCCGTGGTCCTTCGTTACAGAGGCCCTGGGCAATGACTGCCCCCAGCCCTAGCTGGACTTTGATTTCACATGACAGCTTTCAATGCTTCTTAGTTTTTTCACTTGAAAGTTTATGGGACTGTAGAGAATTACACGGGGGACTCACGATCTGTCCGCACAAACTGTGAGTTTTCAGATGGCCCCCTGGCCCCAGTTGACGTGCACGTGGACTTAAGCCGCTGCTGAACTTATTCAAAAGTCCACCAGAGCAACTCGGCCGCCTCAGTGCCCACTGGGGTGCCGGTGCCCGATGGCCGCAAAGGCCTCCCTAAGGCAAAGTTCACTGGCCCTGTCCTCTCTCCACATGGCTCCTCCGAGCCCCGTGTTCCTGTGCCTTCTTCCGAGTCGTTGTTGGGCTTCAGTCATCAAGGCAATGAACGCAGGGTGTTTTCATGCTCCGTCATTCACATGTGTCCCCACGGAGATCACAAAGCATGACCAGATCTGAAGACACAGTGGACCTCGGAGCCCTGTGGGACCTGGCCCCCTTGGTCAGGTGCTCACCAGAGGAGAGGTGAGCCAGATGCCACCACGGGGACCCTGGGAAAACTTCAGAACGCACAAAGTTGTTGTAGGTGGCTTCCCAGGCTCTTGTACCCTTCCCAGAAGGTGACCTCTGGTTCTCCGAAGCCCTCCCTGTGCCACATTACCATGCTGAAATCCCCTCCAAAGGCCCCTCCTCAGTCCTGGGGTGGGAGGTGGGAGGAAGGCTCAGGAATTACCTGATTAAATAATTCACACTAAGGCGTGATGCCCAGGACACTTGGGACTCCAAGGGGCAGGAAGATGAGCCTGTTAATGCCTGGGGGTCGTGGCCAATCCAGAAGCTAGCTTGTGAAAACAGGGAGCCTCTAACCAGGATGGACTTGACTTGTGAGCCCCCAGGATGCAGAGTGTTGAGCCCAAAAAAGACGTGAAGGATCTTGTATGAGAAAGAAGTGAGTTGGGAGAACAGAGAACTACATTGTCTGTTGCCTCTGGGACGTGGTAACAAATATTCTGTAAAGAAAGCTCCCTGGGTTTCTTCCCTCTACACGCAGAGTAATTCTGTATCCCAAACGTGTGAGGTTTTTCCGCACCACACAATCCTCTACTTCTTGGTCGACACTGACTGGGTGTCCTACAATTCACTTGAATTCTGACCCTCATCACCTGGGGGTTAGAAAAGACCCCACAGGGGAAGGGCCCAGTCCCACAAAACGCAGCTATCCACTGCTGACTGTTTTTTTTTTTTTTTAATGTCAATTAAGAAAAGAAGGAGCTGGTTGGCTCAGCTTCGTGTGAAAAGTCTGGCCAGCGCTAGCCCCCAGACGCTTGTGTTCCCGTGCTCGTGTCTGGACACATGGGCAGAAGCAGTTCCAAAAAGAGAAGGGTGGATAACGGAGGGAAAGGAGTTAGATTCCTGGTGAAGGATGAAGCCTGGAGGGGACCGTGAGATACAGTTTTAAATCCTTCATTTTTCTGAAAATATGATCGTATGAGAGAAAACGTCAAAGTTCAGGAAAAAAGGTCACTTCACTTCAACGGTCTTACCCTACGTTCATTGTAGTTTTATTCGTAACAGCGAAAAAGGAAGAGTCCCTGTGTCCATCCACAGGAAGAGGAAGTAGCAAATGAACATACACACTACTAAGTGTCTCTTCCGCACTAAAAAGGGAAGGAACCCTACTTCAGGATGACACCTGCACCCCAGTGTTCACAGCAGCACTATTTACAATAGCCAAGACATGGAAGCAGCCTAAATGTCCATCAACAGATGACTGGATAAAGAAGAAGTGGTATATTTATACAATGGAATACTACTCAGCCATAAAAACCAACAACATAATGCCATTTGCAGCAACATGGATGCTCCTGGAGAATGTCATTCTAAGTGAAGTAAGCCAGAAAGAGAAAGAAAAATACCATATGAGATCGCTCATATGTGGAATCCAAAAACAAACAAACAAACAAACAAACAAACAAAGCATATAGACTCACCGACATAGAATACAAACTTGTGGTTGCCAAGGGGGTGGGGGGGGTAGGAAGGGATAGACTGGGATTTTAAAATTGTAGAATAGATAAACAAGATTATACTGTATAGCACAGGGAAATATATACAAGATCTTGTGGTAGCTCACAGAGAAAAAAATGTGACAATGAGTTCATGTATAACTGAAAAATTGTGCTCTACACTGGAATTTGACACAACATTGTAAAATGATTATAAATCAATAAAAAATGTTAAAAAAAAAAAAGGGGGGAGGAGCTGTTGACGAGAGAGAGACACCCGCGATGGATCTCCGACACGCACACTGAGCGGAGGACACCGGGCACAGAAGAGCCCGTTTATGCAAAGTTCAAGAACAGGAAAAATGAATGAATGAGGGATCAAAATAATAGTTTCTGCTGCCCAAGGAGGGGCACTGGCTGGAGAGGGACACTCAGAAACCTCCTAGGGTCGATGGGCTCTATCTTGACTGGGGCACCCGGTGCATGAGCGTGTACATTTGTCAAAACTCACACAACTGCGCACTTAGGAGCTGGGCTTTTACCCTATGTAACTACACCACACAAAGATGTTTTAAAATCCACGTCCCTAAACCATGTTACCCAGTCTTTCTAGCATTCCGATTGGAATATATGTCTTTTTTCCTGACTATCGATGAATATTGGTAATTCCAACCTGTGGTGTGGACCTTGGGGAGCCATACAGGGCATCTCACTGTCAGGGTCTCCAGATCAAGATGAACCCCTCCTGATTCACTCCGTGTTTTTTGCACCAGGATGGTGGAAGAATTATAGATGGAGAGAAATATTCACGTTTGTCTGACTGTATAGAGCCCCTGAATATCACGTGAGACAAGGCAAGAGAAATGAAGTCAATGATCTAATAAGGTTTTTTTTTTTTTAATAAGTAGTGACCACTTTTATAAGGATGCCTCCAACTGTATCCTTTTTGATCCAGGAATAAAGTGCATCAATTATACTTGTGAGTCAACAAAATTAGTCTCTGGAAAATAATGACTGTTGGCTAACAGTTACTTATTACTCTGAGCCAAGTGCTTGCCATGTATTAATCATTTAATCCTCAAGACGACTCTATGAGGCAAGCAATGTTAGTACTCTCTTTTATTTTCCAGGGCACAGAAAGGTTAAACAACTTGCCTAAGGTCACACAGCTAGCCAGAGGAGAAGGCAGATCAAGGCATTAATTGGAACGAGGACTAGGCAATGACAGGGGAGGGTGGAGGGGAGTAGACAGATGGAAAAGAAAAGAATTAAAGACTTTATGGGAGTGGGGAGGTAATTCGAGTATTGGGTATTATCAAGTGAATGCTCATTTACAGGTAATGAAACCTAGGCCCAGAAAGGTTATGTGACTTCCTGAAGTCACGCATCTAATTAGGGGCAGAGCTGGGACAAGAAGCCACATTTAAAAAATCCCAGCTCAGGGCTTTTCCATTACATCAAAAAAAAAAATTAATTGAATTTTTTTCACATCATGTCCAGTTTTGAAATCTGTCCCCGAGGGGGTGTTGGTAAGATATTCATAGTATTATAAAATTCAAGTGTTGGAAATAGACTGGAGTGGTCCTATGGCCCTTGGCCCCAAATTTGAGCAGCATCACACTGAAGCCATCCCATCCAGATGAGAACATTTCCAGTTTTTGTCAAGTCTTCCAGATGTCTCTCAACTGGATTTCTTCATTAATTTGCCAGAGCTAAGGAGCAGGCTTTGGAAAATAGCCTGATGTGCATAAGCCAGTAATGGCATCCCTGGAGATGGGCCAGCCCAAACCCTGAACGTCGAAAGCATTTTAATTCAGGACGCGGTGCCCTGAAGCCCTAGGGAGTATTTTAATCAGAGTTGACTCTATGAATATGAATTATTTTTCATGCTGGCCTCTTTTACCGAGAAGGAAATCTTACCCAAGACTTGCTGTGAGAACAAGCAGCAGAATTTGGGGAAATACAGAAGGGCCCTGGGATGAAGGCGAACACGTATTTGCCCTGCAAAATACCAAGAAGCATTTCATGGCCCCCCTCCCCTTTTCTTTCCTTCCCTTGCCAGCCTCACTAAAAAATATGCCCCATGCACAGTCTGATGTCCTTTGATAGTCCCTCCAAAAGAGGGAGAGCAATCGCTCCTGAGTCTCCGACTGGGTCCACTCCACAGCTGCGGCGCGCAGACGTGTGTTGAGCCTGGGGCCCCGAGAGGCTAGTGAGGGAAGGGGGTTAGTTGCTATGCACCGCCCACCACTTTTCAAGACAAATCCTGAGGACCCTCCTTGGAGCACAATTGAAAGGCATGGATTTAGTCCAAGCACGTCTGTGTATGAGAAAACCGACACTACACAGATCAGAGAGAATAAATCAGACTTTCTCTCCACATTTCACCATCCACCAAGAAATGTTACCCCTCCCATTATATTACATAAACCCTGGAGGTAGAAACAAGTCTTCCTTCCAAGTAACTTACACCCTCAGTTTCAAAGTCCTGAAATTTCGCACTGCAGTACGTTGCTCAGAGTTTATGATTTTTGCCTCTTTCTTAGTTTTTGATCGTTTATACAAAGAAAGATTTTTCTTTTCAGTGTAAGACCATAACAAAGTACAAAACTATTTGAAAAGCGTAACAACATTGAATGGTTTGTTTATTATTGTTTTAAAAAATAAAATCACAAGAAAAAATTTATAAATACGTTTGGTGACAGGTGGTGACTAGACTTATTGTAGTCATCGTTTTGCAGTTTATACAAATACTGAATCATTATGTCATACACTTGAAACTAATATAATGTTGTATGTCAATTTATACCTCAGTAAAAAAGGAAAAGCCATAAATATATGTAGAAAAAGACTGAAAGAAATACTTCAAAACGCTAAAAAGAAAAAGGAAAAATAGAACTTTTCATTTTGAAGAAAAATACATTAATTTGGAAAATTTAGAAAAACATAAAGAAGGAAAATAGTCGTATTTCCATTATTCAGACAAAATCTCTGTAAACATTTGGCATAATTTTCTTTAGCATTTTTCCTATTTGGTCTACCATACTAAGTCTATAATCTCTTACCCTAATTTTCTCCATTTAACTTTATGCCATCAATATTTTCCTATGTGATCAAAAAGTTCATGGCATCATTTTATGTAGCTTTAAGGAATATTCTATCATATGGTATATCCTAAGTTTTAACCATCCCTCACTTTTGCTGTTTTTTCTAATTTCTTATGAGTTTAAAATTTAAAATAACCATGCAATGAATATCTTTGTACGTATGTTTCTCTATGCACTGCTATTTTCTCATACCACAAGGTATAATAGTAATAAGGTTTTTTTTGTCTTTCAAGGTATCCAGCGTTCCTCCCTTTTTTGTCAACATCACATGCTTCCACAAAGGAAAGACCAAAATCAGTGCCAGAGTTCATTCTTCCCATCATGATCTGACGGAAATTCCCTCTGGTAGTATAAATGATAAATAGTGATTTCAAGTTCTCTAATTTTTAAAAAAATATATGCAACTTTTTAAGGGTTGACCCATAATGCCAGGGTTAGGATTTGAGATTAACAAAACAAAGCTCTGATAGTGTAGATTTGCTTGACATGCTACTAAAATCTTAAATCAGGGAAGCTCTTTGGAAAATAACTTTAAGACTTACAAATAGTTGTATCCCATCCAAAGTGGAGGCGTCGGATATATAATCAATAGCGTTATACAAACTGAGTAATTTAGGTACAAAGTGGATGAGAATAGAAGTGTGGTGGAGGAGGCTTAACTACCCGGTGTAGCAGGCTAGGCTGATTAAATCAACTCAGTCCTAGTCTGTTCCCCCTTTACATCCGAATACAAAGAAACAGGCTTAGGTTCTTTCCACTTTGGGAAATCTGTCTGCTCCCAGCGCCCCATTGGAACAAGGATGGGATGATGAGTGTTGCTTCTTCATCAGCCATCATGGGAATTGCTTTATTAATTCAGGAAATGAATCACCCTTCTGCCTTCAGCCACAATTTTAATGCTACCTATTCTGAGCTTTTAACACCCAGCTCTGCTCTTTCCCATGAGCTCTGAAATTTCCAGTTTTCTGTTGTGTGTCTCTACCTAGACATCCATCTGCCATCACCTCAAATTCAGCCTTTCCAAAACTAAACAACACCCCCAACTTCTTGATTTCTCTTAATGGGACTAACATTCTTCTGGTCACCAAAACTAAAAGCTTGGTGTCATCTTTGATAACTTACCATGCCAACTCCTATGTGCAAAAAATTATGTTCTCTAGACAAGGTGTCACATTCTTCTTTTCTTCGCAATGACGACCATCAACACATCAATTTGGGGTGCAACCCCTTACCTGGGCAAAAACTGCAGGGGGTGCAGGTAAATTGCAAGGACACATTCTCCCTGTCTTTCCCTCCGACCCACACACTCTAGTTAAGTCACGCTCAGTCATGACCACCATCTGAACTACTTCCCTCACCTCCAGTTCTTCTCTCTGAGTTCAGTTTCTTCATAATCCATTTACACCCTGCTGTCGGATTCTTTAATGAGGAGCTTGGATTCCTCAAACATCTACCCAGAAGTAGAGACCCATCCTGGCCATCAAGGCTCTTGAGAAGATGGCTCCTACCTATATTTGCAAATTGTAAAAGGTTGTACAGATGTGTGTCACCTTTGCTATTGTCTTTGTCACAGTCTTCCTCCATCTTTGCTTGTGAAATTGAAGCAAAACTTAGGACTGTTTTCCATATCTTTCCTCCCCTGGAATTCCCAAGACTACTTCCACCTCTATAACTCAAGAATCTGTTGTTCCCTCAATTCAATATCTTGTAATAACCTTTAATGAAAAAGAATATGAAAACCAAATATATGTATATATATGCATGCTTGGGAAATTGTGCTGTACGCCAGAAACAGACACATTGTAACTGATGAAACTTCAATTAAAAAAAAAGTCTAAAAATAAAATATAATAATAAAAAAAGAATCTGTTTATATTCTGAGAAACTTCTAGGGTAACAGGTTAGAGATAGGATTGCTTGTCAAATCAAAACTCTGTCTCTTTGGAGGCAAATTTAGATTTGAAACTAGAAATGGACTGCAGTTGGGGCTCAAGGGAAATAATATAGTTGAGATATGCATCTATTAGCATAAAGACTTGCTAACTTATCTCAGGATTCCTCACTGGTTCAGCCTCAGACCAACTGGGCTTCCTGGTCTCTTTAAAGTGCATACTAAGTCAGAATGATCTAGAGTCAGCCATGTTGTCAGAGATCGAGTTGGCCTGACATAGGGCAGTAACTTGAGTGTGGGAGGGAGGGCACCCAGCTGGGAGGTTATAGCTTCGGCTGGACTGCCCCAGAGTCTGCGGATAGAAGGGCCTTGTGGAAAATACGCCTGAATTCCAGCCTCAGGACTCATTCCACAGAAGCTTGTTAGGTTCTTAAAAAAATGTGATGGGTGTTAAACAAGTCAACAGCCCACATAATATCAAACAGATTAAACCTCTTCCCTATGGAAGATGAAAATGGCAATACTGTGAGTGTATGTTGTAGAGTGAACAACATACATGTAGGTGTGGCAAGAGCACTTGGATGGCCGTGTGGCTGGGAGGAAGAAGGAAACCAAAGTCAACGACAGAGACAAGACCGGAGAGGGAGAGAGGGGGAGAGAGAGAGAGAGAGAAGCAACTTAAAAGGCAGAATCGTTTGCTCTGCGCCTCGGTATTATAACCCCAAACAGAAAACACCCAGACTGAAATGAATGGGAAATGTGACCAATTAGAGAGTGTGGAATTTAGCCTTTGATTTACTTTGCCTTTGATATATAATCGTCATGGCCCACAGCAGGTATGAATTTTATTAACTTAATTTGCCATTAATTCAAGAAGTCATACACGTCCTCAAAATAAACTCATTTTCAAAACTGAGAGGACACTTCGAGCCTTAAAAATGCAAATATGTCGTAAGTTTGGCTGCATTCAGCAAATTTCTAGACTCAATCGCTGAGAACAGAGTAATTCTATTACTGAAGAGGGTCTGAAAGCATGCAAATGGAAACCAGGGTGAAAAATAAAATGTAAAAGAGGGCCTAGGACATCACCAGAGCATCTTCTGTGTAGGACTATGACATTTTCACAAGTTACCTCTGACACAGGAATAATGTTAATATGTCACAGGAGACTATTTTTCTTTGATATAACGTAAGACAGTTAAACTACTTCAGAGATGAACTTGGTTTATTAAGCAAGGCATGTCCTGGATCTGGCTCAGTCATAACAATAATCATTTACATGTGCTGACATCTTCCATTTTACAAATATAGTTTATAAACCTTATCTAGTTTTACGCACGCACGCACGCACGTGCACACACACGTGCACGCGCACACACCCCTAAGATGTACGGGGCATAGATACAATTATTCTCATTGTCTAGATCAGGAAATGAAGCCGCCCAACTGAAGAGCCAGCGAGAGGCAGCCGGAGAACAGGGCTGCCCTTGGCACCACACTCTCCCCGCCAACCTGCCAAAGGCTCTGCTCAGGGCACAGCTGCTTCGCTGGCTTATCCTTTAGCTTCATTATTGAGCATGGTGATTAGGACTTTGGATCCTAGAGTTAGAAAACATGGTTTCCACTCTCCACTCTGCCATTTCTTAGCTGGTTGAACTTGGGCAAATTACATAACCTCTCTGAGGCGCCCAGTTTTTCATCTGGGAAATAGACTATTGGACAAACCCAGTGAAAGGATGCACTTCATGCGTGTGGTATGGTGCTAAACACCCGATGACTATTTGCTACTGGGAGTGCGCCAGCCCTTGGAAGTGATGAGTCAGGGCAAAGTCCTATTATCTTTGGTGGAAGACGGGGATCCTCTTAGAGAGAAGGTGGAACTTTGTGCAGCGTGGATCTGCCTACGTGAAGCGCACCGTAGGCTGACAGCACACGCAGAGCCGGAAGTTCTAAGGACACCTGGGTGCCTGCAGTCTGCACCGTTTGGGCTTTGAGAAAACCGCAGTTGCCTTGGAGGAGGCAGAGAAGGTGAATAGGTTGCAGGATGAAATAAAAAACCCAGCACCAAAACAAACAACACACAGAGAGTCAAGGGCCCTTGTGGAAGTTGCTGAACCAAAGAAGACTCCCCGAAGGAGAAGGTGTACCTTTACAGCGTGACCATGTCACCTGGCAGGTATCCTAGGTAACTGCCCACTCGGACTTCAGTGAACACTCACATCTCTGGCGGAGGTTGAGAGATAGGATCCCCCCACATCTGGACAAAACGCTAGGAAAGCTTCCCCCCCCGACCCCACTCCCACCACCGGTGATGTGATGGATGCCAGACTTCCCTAATCTAAGAGGCAGCACCATTACCACTGAGAAAGCCCTTTCGTGCAACATCCGGGATCGCACTTAAGGGGTGATTAAAGTGGAATGGGGGGTGTGGTGCTTGTCTAAATGTTACGTAACTGGGCTATTCATTTAGCGAGGAGGCTAATTACAAGCTCTATCATTACACTACTCAGGAAAATTGTTTTGGGGATGGTTTTATTAAACTAACTTGAGACAATTTTTGTGCCAACACGAGCAGAACAAATGGAATTTAGTTTCAAGACGGGGGCAAAGGAAGGTTACCCTGGAGAAGAAAACCTCATGACCTGGACGGCGGATTTAAAAATTGGTACAGAGCACACAGTGCGGCTGGAAAAGAAACAGGTTGGCAGTGCAACAGGAGAGATTTAGGTAGCCATTAGCGAAGCTTCCTGACTCAGATTTTCAAGAGAAGACTTTGCAAGGGAAGCTTCCCAGGCTCTGTCGCTCCAGTTGAGTGGGTCTACCATGATTTTTTCTTGCTTATACCACATGAAACCCAACTCTAAGTGGGGTCCACAGACTAGCGGCAGCAGCATCACCTTGAGGCGTGTCAGGAACTGTGTCTCAGCCTTCACCAGAGTCTGCAGAAGTTCTCCAGGTGGACACACGCACGTTAAAATTTGAAAAGGACCGGCATGAATGACAGCTTGTGGCTGCAAATTGAAATTTTAATTTTTTTCCTGTTTTTAAATGCGACATATGCTCAGTAAAGAAAAACAAGCAAACAAACAAACAAAAAAACATGTGCCCAATAATATAAGGAGGGAAAAAGGACCTGCAATCTCACCACTCTGAGAAGACACCTGTTAACATTTTGGTGATTTCTCTTCCGTGGCTGTTATTCACTTTCTTTCTTTACATTTTAAACTCAGCCTATTTTAAAACTGTATAAATACAGGGTTTTTTTTTTCCATTTAATACTATATTTTCTATATCCTAACAAAGTCTTGTTGATATTTGTCTGCATTCTACCTTATGAGTATACTAATTCATGGTTTAAAATTTAGAGAATCTGAAAAATATGTATTTAGGTACATGTATAACTGAATCATTTTGCTGTACACATGAAACTAACATTGTAAATTGACTACATTTCAATAAAAAATAAGAATTTAAAAATTTTATAGTTTTTTGTTGTTGTAATTGTAAATAAGCTTTTGATGAAAGTATATTTAAACTTTTTAATTTTTTCATCAGGGGAAAGTCTTAGGCTATGAATATATTTAAAGCACTTGACAGTAATGATCTGTTCTAATGATACTATTTCTTGAAATAAGGCACATTTTTAAAGAAGTCTTTGAACTCAGTTTCTTGAAAATAAACTTTTGGGGGGAGAATCCGCAGCAAATTCATTTAATTTCTTGGGTTCCTGACAATGTAACATCCTGCAAATGTTCACTCAGTTCCTTACAGGATGAGTGAGTTACATGAGAGGATGATCAGGTTAGACATAAGAAAGATGATGGTTCCTGGACCCAGACTGCACTGGTTTAAGTTCTGCCTGGATCCTAGCGTTGCGTGACGTGGCAGAAGTAATTACTTACCATCACATTTGTGCAATTGTGTTAACTCCTGCACTGAGTTAACGATTGCATCGTAAGAGACACGAAGCCCCTAGACACGGAGCATAGTGTCTGCCACAGAAAACAGTTCGATAAATGGTAGATATTTTTCATTTCCTCTTTCTCTTACTGGCGAGTTGACCCCACACCAGCCATTTGTATGCTAGGAGAAGTGGCAGGTTGATTTTTACAGGAACCACAATCATCCCTGAAAACCATGTCCTTAAAAATGTGTTGAACTTCCCTTAGAGACATTCAGCTTGGTTTTCACTTTCTTCAGTGAATACGGCACAATTCCATCAGGAAGAATGTGGAGAACCTGTCCTGGAAGGCTGCCCCTCAGGTGATGTAACAAGCCTCTTTCAGTCGGACTGGAAAAGTCAAAGTGGTCCAGGCAGAGGGAACAGGGACTCTCACATGACTGGTGGCCTCAGCAGGCGAGAAGAACTGGCATTCTCAGACACGGGGCTCTTATTTACCTCCTACTGAAAATGAGAATCACTTCGTGGCGTAAAGTGAGTTTTGTCTAAGTTCTCAGAGTTGTGGGTTCCTGACTTACCGGCATATTTGAATTTCAAAAGCTTATATCTCTTATCTATTATTAATCACGAGTTGAAGTCCAGGTAATTTTCATTTATAATAAATAATAATAAATAGGAAATAATAGAGAAAAGTTGAGGACACATGTTAAATTAAAAATCATGGACACATATATGTTGAAATGTCAATAGTGAATTTATCTGGGCAGTGGGAGGGTGGGTAAGTTATTATTATTAGAATAAAATTTTATTATTATTGTTACTATTAAATCTGTATTTCCCATTTTTCTAAGATATACATATCTCCTACTGATTCTGTTTCTCTTGGAGAACCCTGACTGATACACAAAGTAAGAGATTGAACTTAAGAAAATAATCCTCTATACTAGAATTGTAAAGAGATGCTCTATTAATTCATTAATGAGTCTTTCCACTGATTTTTGATCTTTAGCCAAAGGGCAGACTATTGAGTCATCAGAGAATAAATTTCAGCTCCACTGAAGTCTTTTTGTCGTGTTCACCACTGCCAAGCCCCAACTCAAAGGCGGGCGCAGCAGCGGGCTCCCCAGTGATAGTGAGAGGTAGACGCAAAGCACTGAATTAAAAAGGTGACATTTTTATTAACTAACTAGATCTCATACAGGCATAGAGAGGGAAGGAAACCAGCGCCACCTGCCCACAACAGGTATTTCTCGAACAAATTCGCTTTGAGATGCATAGCACCTGTTCACCGATAACGCTTCTCTCCTAGGAATTCCTGCACGTACTCTTCGTGGCTCAGTTAGAAGATTCAGGTCTAAAGTGACAACTGTAATTATTATTTTTAAATAATTAAAATAATTATTGTAACCAGCGGGAGAATGACACCTACGGGCACTCTAAAACAGCTGGTAATGTGGCATTTCTTTAAATTCATATTGAGTACCTATTTTATGTTGAGTTGTTAGTATCTGCAAATCCCGAACTCCCACTTTATCAAGATCAATGATCTAACCGTATAGTAATAAGCATATTAGTATTCAACAAATAAAAAGTCTGTTTGGAAACTCTGGTATTCTCAGCACAATGCTAGGTACCATAATAACTGCCAAAAATGTGTAAGACGAAACCTGTGCCTCCATGGATCTCACGAGACTTTTTAGGGGAGACAGACATCAAAAACAAAACAAAACAAAACAAAAACCAGGAGATGGAGTGTAATCAGCTTTCGGTACAGAGAACTAGGTTAACAGAATTCCTAGAAGTTAAAATTCATTGTGCATGGGGATGGGGGATGGGCAGTATCATGAAACTCTTCACTAAAGGGAGAGGGTTTGAAGTGGGTCTTGAAGGATGCGAGAATGTTTGGTTGCAAAATGGAAAAGAGGATGCGTTGTAACTGACATAGAAATTCCATTATCTGCTCCACTATGACAGCAGGTGTGTCCTCTGGTCATAGGGACTGGTGATGCCAAATCAGCAGGGATAGGGGCACAGTGAGTGAGGGCAGACAGGAGAAGAGGCTGATGGCTTTGGAGGGCTTGTGCTGAAGAGGTGAGAATGGACGGCAAGCCACTTAACAGAGAGTCTTGGATTCCAGGAGGAAGAGCTAGGCACTCCGTCCCGTACTGGGCAGAGGTCACTGGCAGGGTGTTGAGTGAGTGCTGGGTAAGGCAGTGTGGTGCTAGGAGGGAAATGGTTCAGAGGAGAGGGAAACCTAATCAGAGAAGCCAGCGGAACGCTATTGCAGGTGGTCCGGGAGACTACTGTCAGGGTGGTTTACACCAAGTTAACAAATAGATCCAAGTAGGTGACAGCTCAACGAATAGAGTTTATCACTTCCTCTGGTAACTGTTTAGGGCAGTTCTAGGTCATTCGGGACGGGAGGGAGGGTCTGCACTCCGTCCTATCTGCAGGGACTCAGGCTAATGGTTGCTGCATATTTTCAGCAATTCTAGACATTACAGTAGTGAAAGTGATAAATTTTTGAGACCTGAACCTTGAGCTCTTCAGATCAGGCTCAGTTAGGGGCTTTGTGTGGCACAAAACTTTGCAAGCAGCCAATGGCCTTTGGTGACTATTACTATCCTTTTAGAGCAAGATCAAGGGAAAATTGGTAAACTTGAATGTAGATAAAATTTATTTGGGGGGAGGGGAGGGTGTAGCTCAAGTGGTAGAGCACACGCTTAGCACACACAAGGTCCTGGGTTCAATCCCCTGTACCTCCTCTAAAAATAAATAAGTAAACCTAATTACTCCATCATCACTCCCCAGCAAAATTTTTACTTTGGGCATTACAGGCTCAAAAAAAACCTGAAAAGGGCCTTATGAGCTGTCTGGTGGACACCCTCATTTAAAGGATGGGGAAACTAAGGCCCAGAGAAAATAGAACCTTGTCCCTCATCCCTCCTGGTGTCTAGTGCCCTTCCCATGTCTTCATCTGAGGTGGGAAGCCCCATAAAAAAGACCGGCCGGACCCCCAGGCAGGGCCACTACTCTCCTGCCGACACCATCCGGTTCCCTGGCCCAGAGGCTCTGTATCACTTTTTGCCTCTGAAACGGCTTACTTACCCCTAAAGTTCTATTGGTTCCCTGAGCTCACTCCTGATTGGTTATTTCCTTCACTCCTGATTGGTTATTTCTCTCACTCCTGATTGGTCCATTTCTACAAAGCTGTTCCTAATTTGTCAACTTTTGTTATACCTTATTTGCATATGATGTTGCAAAGTGTAAAACTGGCAGCCTATAAAAGCCTGTATAAACCTACAGACGGGGTCCAGAGCTTGGAGTGTTTACTCCTTTGGGCCTGCTGGCATAACAAACCTGAGTTCTCCAACTCTTCGAGTGCTGCTTGGTGTCTCGCTTGGATCCAAGTTTTTGTAGCACTGAGCTGTAACACTTTTTTTGCAACACATCCTTCTGCTTATTAAGACGTGTACCCGGTACTTTGTCATGTTGAAAATAATCTAAGTTGCTAAATCATAATCACCTATTAATAATTTGCAACAGGGGTATTTTTCATTTGGAAAAATGAAGCTCTCATGGTGCTTTTGTGGGCAGCGTTGACAAGCCAAAAGGGAAGGTGTCTGAGTGGTACTTGGTGGAGGGACTAAGGAAGACCTTGCCAGTTTCTTAGACTCACACTGTGAAGCCCATACTCTCTGGCCTTTTTCCTCACTATGGCACCTATCAAAAATGGGAATATTTGTCAAGCATACTGGCATAAATAAGAGAGACTTCGTACTCTGGAAACAGCTGTCTGGGGGCTCATACTGCCCCCCGTTCCCTCTGGCTGCTCTATGCAGACACATCCCTCCCGCCCACAGCACACCAGCTCGCATGCTCCACGGTAGACCACCTCTCAGCTTACCTGCCCATCTGGCCAGCTTTGTTTGCTTAGCCCACTGCGATGGACTGAGAAAACCCTGCTGGTGGCCCTCATTCCTGGAGGTGTGTGATCCTTTGCTGTTTATCTGGAACTAAATACCAAGTGAGTTGGGGGTTGGGAGATAATCCAATCAAAACCGTAGCCTGCCTGCTCAACCTCCCCACAGGGCTGTTCTCACAGACCACGGGTGTTCATTTCGGGGTCGACTTTCTTCCAAGGGAGCTATGATTACTTGAAACAAGATTTATGAAGCATAGAAATTCCAGGCTAACTAGGTCAGCCCTTTGTGGATCATGCAGAATTATTTGCTACCACAGTTTTTCCCCAGCTTTCTACCTTAGTTCCATTTTAAATTACTGAAGAGGTGTTGGAATTAATTTGTCATCACTAAGCCATGTGCTCATCCACGCAGTCATGCAGTGGGGGGTTGGGAGGTCAGGGGGTTGGGGGTGGGTGGGTTCCTCCTGCCCACCTGGAAAACAAACACACAAAAGACAAAAATGTAAATACAAATGGAACAGATTCCTGGAAAAATGACAGTGCGTGCTCATCGGTAATAAAGACAAGTCAACGGCCTGGACGGCAAATAAACAGGATCCTGATTATTAAGGAAGCCAAGTCCTCGAGGTTCACGGGGAAGTAACAGTCAATCTCAGAGATGCAGTCTACAGGTACTTTATTAGTGTATTTTGATTTTCCTTGTTTTTCAGGAGTGATGAGGTTCGTGACTGAAACTACTGTGCTTTTTATATATAGTGGGTATTTTTTCCATCCAAAGTCTTTATACGCACAAGGTTTAGGTTCTCCCCAAACCAGGGAAAAGTAACCGGGGAGGGGGGGAGTAGTGTCCCTGCTCGTAGCACCGGTTCCTCCCGCCGCCGTCAGCCCGCTGCACTGTTTGCTCGCACACCTCTCTACACCCTAGACAGCCGACTCCTCGTGGATGGCAAGGAGGGTGTTTTATTCACCTCTGAGTCCTCAGAAGCCTGGGAAAGAAACCGCCCATAGAGCACCCAAACATTAGTTGAATTAATTAACGGAAGAATGAGAACTGTCTTTTAAAAACACACACCATCTCTTTGTGATTGTAGAGGACTATTAAGGGAGAAGCTTTGAAGTGCTGTATTTAAATCATGAACCCTTAGGAATGGGCAGAATCCCTTCAAATTCCCCCCTTTAAGCAAAATCGCATTTTCAAAAAATGGAAGCCAGGGTAGGGCCTTCCATTTTCAGTGGTTAAAAGCTGGTAAACATAAGTATGAAATAAAAATTAAATGTGTAAAAGCTGAGGTATATATGTGAGAGTATATATACTTGTTTTGTATAGAAGTCAAAAATTAAAATAATGTTGTTTCCATCTTGCAGGTTCTTTTTAGTCAGATCTAGAAAGAGGGCCTGCTCAGAGGTGTTTTTGAGGGTTTATTTCCCAGTGAGACGCAGACAGTTTGGCACAGCAGAGGACACTTGAATTAGAGTCAGGAAATTGGTTCTCACTCTTAGTAAGTTGTTCTGTGACCTATTTGCAGAGTAAGCTATCAATTATCAATAGTAATTAATCCTAATGACAAGTTAACAACATTATTAATTATATTATTATAAGTATGTAATTGTTAATAATGTGAATTATCAATAAGAATAATACATAGGCTGTTAATTAAAAATTAATGTTATTTAATTCAGTATCAATTTATAAAGATTCATTAAAGTAAATTGTACAAATATTGTGCAAAGCTTTGTGCTCGGTGGGTCCTTTAATCTTTCAGCATCTCCGTTTTCCAATCTGTGCAAAGTCTTGAGCTCATCCCATACAAATGTTTGGAAATGATATTGAAATATGTTAAAAATGAAGTTGCTGGTATCTATCTGTAAAGTGCCGGCATTATTATTAAGTCTCCTTATTTCCAGCTGACAGCTTGGAACATGACTGAGTGACCTGAGGACTTGGGTGCCATCGGGGGAGCGTGCTGATATCAGCCCGGTGGTTTTCCTCCTGTTTCGATCGTGTTTTCTCTCAGTGCGTCTGATGCTTTGCAGTCGCTACAGGACTCAGACAGATTGACACTTTCTCCAATTAGAGGACTTATTTTTCCTACCTGCTAAATGCACGCTGGTCCATGAATCATTCTAGACACGGAGGACGGCGTGACAGGAGAAACTGGAAAAGGGTTCGTCTGTTGAGTCCAAAACTGCAATGAATTAGGGCTCGTGAAATCAGTGTAATGAGTTGTAGCCAGACTGGGTCAGAAAACACCAGCGTTCATTGCACATCGTAGGCCTTTTGAGTTTTCCCTCCCGTGAAGGATTCGGATATTTTAAAGTAGCTGCATCACACTCGGTCACGTTAGTCTCTTCATCTCCTGCACGGTGCTTGTTATTGTTTCATACCACTGTGTTATTAACTGGTTTACTGCTTTATTGTCTGCTTCTCCGTCTGGAATAAATGCAGAATTTCCCTGGCCTGGAACCGAGCACGGAACATAGTCGGTGTTTGGCAAATATTAGGTCAATGATTGAAATAACCTTGGATTTCCAAACTCCTGCAGACCTCAGTTTGAGAAATTCCATTTTTTCACTTTCTTGTTAATCTGGTTCGTATCCGCCCCGTTGCTTCACTGTCCTCGGCAAGTTTTTCACGTTGTGGAAGGAGCTTAAAGTTTCTGGAATGATGAGCTGTGGTCCCAAGTCTTGACAGTCTCTTGCTCTCTGGAAGAGAACCAGTGTGTCGTCAGCCAAGATACACACTCTATATTTCCTACCATTATATCTGCCTTGAAGGCTGAGAAAACCCAGAGCAAATCAATCACGAGGCTGGAGTTAATCCAATAGACTTCCCTTCAGCTGCTGGAAATCAGACCTCACATCTGGGAAGACAGGGCCAGTTACAGCAAATGAGATCACAGATGTGAGCATTTTATTAGAACCCCTCTTCTAATGTTCACCAGTGAAGAGGGAGGTTAAGTTGAAATTAAGTGGAAACCTCTCTTCCTCTGGGCTGATTGCAATATCCGATAATATACTTGACTTTCTCACTGCAGATCAATTGCCCGGTACTCAGAGCCCAGCTTTAATAGGCAATAACTGGTGTAATCCTAGAAAAGATTCAGTGGCAGGAATTAAATCAGATGGACAGTCTTTGACTTGAGGTCATACACGTCACCTCCACTCCAGCCACCAGCTATGTTCGAAGAACCAGACTCAGATTTTTCCCACAAATGGGAAGTGTTTTAAGTTGGTAACTATCTGTACACCCATATATATATCAATCACAGAATTAAATTTTTATATTAATTATGAATAAATTAGCAATTGATGTGATATATACTAATTAATTATTCATGTGTATTTTAAGCACAGAATAGATCAACGCAAAGACCGAGCAAGAAAATTGCTATAACCTTCCACCTGAGTTACAATCCAAGAGCACGGGGTGGTAAACGCACCCTGTCGCGCACAGTATTATAAGGCAAATGCCGCATTCTAGAATATTAAAGGTAAACTTGCTATTTGCGTTTCCAGGGGAGCACATACTGCCTGGTAGGGGAGGTTAGGAAGGAAAACACTGGAAGCCATCTGAACCATCCCCTCCTCTCTCACCCTCATCCTTGGTCCAGTAGAGATGGAGCAGGGAGCCCACTTCTAGAAAACGAGAAATCACAGAAGTAGGAAGGATGCCAGCAATGACCTCGCTCCATCCACGTGCTTTGTAAAGTTGGACTTGAGCAATAGAGGGGATGTTTTGCGCCCTTAATTCATAGTAATACCAGGACTGGAACAGCAACCTCTGGACTCCCTGTCAAGTTCTTTATTGGTGTGTAAGGCGGTATCAGATTCTAGGGACGACAGCTTAGAGAGAGGAGCACTGGTGGAGAAGGTCTTTAGTCATTCTCTCAAAAATATAAAAGGAAAGAGGATTGAAACAGACTCCTTACTTTTCAGCTGTATCCAACATAGGTAAAAACAAGGGAGATTTGGAATTTAACCCGAGAAGATAAGGTCACATTAGTTTAACAAAAACAAGTTGGTAACGCAAACATATGACTAAGATAGAGCCAGGTAAAATGCACCTTTTTCAAAAGGAAAAAAAAAATTTAAACTAATACAAGATGCAGAGGAGAACCACTGTATATCAAGAAGATGGACAGCTTAGGAGCAATCCATTGGCCTGAAGCCATAAAGAGTGCGGGAAACATTTGGTTGAGAATAAATGGAGGAAGAAGCCGGACGACAAAGTCTGGGAACTGGTGCTCTTCTAGGGCACAGACCGCCAGAGATACAGACACGGTCAACTGCGACCACACACAATTGGTCATTTTTTTTAAGCCTTATTTTTTATTGGAGCATAGTCAGTTTACAATAGCAGTCAGTTTCAGGTGTATAGCAAAGCAATTCAGTTATACATATACATATACGTGTGTGTGTGTGTGTGTGTGTGTGTATAGTTCAGACTCCTTTCCATTATAGCTCATTACAAGGATACAATCGGTCATTTGACTTATACGTATATGGTCACTTGATTTTTGGCAATGGTGCCATTCAATGGATAAAGGATATCCCTTTCAACAACTTATACCAGAACAACTGCTCATCCACATGCAAAAAATAAAAAAAGAAACTGAAATGTACTTTTCACTGTGTACAGAAGTGACCTTGCAATGGATTGCCCAAATGAAAAATCTAAAATAATAAAATCTCTAGGAAAAAACATAAGAAAAATCTTTGTGATCTTGGTAAAGATATCTTAGGACACAAAAGAAAAATCAGTAAAAGAACAATTGATAAATTGGACTTCATCAAAATAAAAAAGTTTTGCTCTCTGAAATACACTGTTATCAAAATAAAAAATGTAAGCCACAGACTTGGAGAAAATATTTGCAAAAAGTATCTGGTAAAGAATCTGTGTCTGGAATCTTATAAAGAACTCTTAAAATGTAATAATAATGCAAACAATTGCAAACAACCCAATAAAATAGGCAAACATTTAAATAGACACTTCACGAAAGATGATACATGGATGGCAAATAAGATGCTCAACATTAATTTCTAAGGAGATGCAAATTTAAACCGCAATAAACTACAACTACTTGTTTATTTAGAATAGCTCAAATTTTAAAAGCCTGATAGCACCAAGTGCTGATGAGAAAGTAGAGAAACGAGACTCTTCTTTTCATGGCTAGAACGTCAAACTGTGCAGCCACTTTGGAAAACATTTTGGCAGTTCCTTGTAAAATTAATCATACAACCTAGCAATCCCACTTCTAAATATTTACCCAAGATAAATTAAACATATGTCTACCTAAAGACCCGTGTGTGAAAATTTGCCGCAGCTTTACTGAAAACAGCCCCAAACAGGAAATTATCCCAATGTCCAAGTCAGCAGATGAATGGCTAAACAAACCGTGGTCCACCCACAATATGCAACGCTATTAGTATAGTAAAGAAGGTGCTCTGACACATGCGATGGCATGGACGAAACTCGAATGCATTACGCCGAGTGAAGACAGCCAGACGAGAAGGACTGCATGTTGCACAATTCCATTTACATGCCATTCTGCAGTGGCGGAGCTAAAGAGGTCAAAGTCATGTCCGTGGTGACCGAGAGCCAGAGGTAGCGCGCTGAGTGACATGGGGGCAGGGGGCCATTTTAGAGAGCTTGAATTATTCTGCATCATGAAGGTGGTGGTGGTTTCACAACTCTATGTATTTACCAAACTCACAGAATTGTACCACTGAAAGTTTGAACTTTTCTGTATATAAAGGATTCCTTAAAAAAAAAATGTAACTGTATCTAAATATGCTTGGACCGGAGTGGAGAAAGCACTGGAATGAGTGTGCTCTCCCGACTCTGCGGACACAGCAGATAAGCGAACACGTCATAGTCAAACGACCACATGCGAGTCCCTGAAATCGCCCACTCGGCGTGTCCTGCAGCTGCAGTGGACGCCGGTGTTGCATCCAAGACCATATAGATGGCGTTTGGGGCTGTGATTAGAAAGGATAATCGCCAAGTCTGAAGTTGAAGAGAATTCATTAGCTCCAGTCCTTGGGAAAAAGACAATTTTAGAAATAACAATCGAATTTGCCAAGAAGTTGAGTGTGAGGACAGCTGACTGGCTGCCCCTGAATTACCTTTCCAGAAACACCTGTGAAAGCAGGAAAAGGTGCCACCTCTCAGTGTCTCAGGAGCACTAGAAACTAAGGAAATAATTTGCTAACCTTTGAGAGGAGTGTCCCTCACCATGGTGCAGGGGGGCTCAGCTGAGGGAAAATCAACTGCCAGTTGTGCCTGGTGGCTAGAAAATAGACAGACAGGAGGGTCCAGTTTCGATCCTATGGGGTATCATTTTGAGATATTAATTTTCTTACCGTATATTTTTCCCAGTCTCCTCCCTCAAGTGGAAATTCATGCTCTCATATTTATGGGCTTAATGTGAAGTGGTAACAAATAACTTTCAGAGATTTCCCAGAGCCCTCAGGCTCTGTAAGTCCCCACCAAGGTCCTCCTCATTCCCTGGGGTGGGAGGGGGATGGGGGAGTCCTCAAGCATTACTAAAACCTGATCATCCCCCTTACCCAGTGAAAGGGTGGCTTAGGGTCCAATTTTGGCTGTGTTTTTAATAAAAAGTTTCATATCTATTGTAGGTCTGAGGTTGTGGACCAAGATTTATGTCCACTACATCAATACTGCCACGCTGCACCCTGGTACATTAAATCAAAACCATACAAGGGTGGGAAGATGAAAAATACACTGGATGTTGTCTTTTGGGAGTTGTAGATCTCCATCCACTGCTTCTAGCAACTTCTGGCTGAAATTGGCATTTAGCTGCGGTACCTAAGACAGCCTAAATCCTTTCTCAAATACCGATCATCGCACAGAAAATGATTAAAAAAAAAAATTTCCCACCACTTCCTCAACAAGGTCTTGAGGATAATATGATGCCAGAGTCTTGGAGAGGGTGACATGAGTTATAAGGTAGAGAAAGGTAGGGTGGGAAGAATTTGCTCAGCTCATGAACCAATGACTTTCGGAAGAAAGAAAAAAAGGTAGGAAGGCACACTGTAGCTGGACCACACCTGTCCCTGTGTTAAAAGTTAGTATTTATTTCCTTTTTCCTGTATGCGTTCTGCAGAATTTTGAAATTTAGGTAGAGAATTAGGGTTTCTAAGTCAAATGGGGCACTGAAAGCACCCGTTTGGGGAAAGTATATACCCTGAGTGTTTTTGTAAAGAAAGTTTTTGAGACAAGGATGCTCATTTATAAAAAGACATGTCTTCAGAATTTGGAGTGTTTTTCAGATCACATGCTCTTAGAGGACCACAAACACAGTAGGAAATTTTAAACCCACTTACACTAGAAGCCACATCCTTGTAAGAAGAGGGCATGTCACCACCTGGCCAACAGACCCTCATCACCTCCCATCACCAGGTGACTGGATACACAGCCTCCTCTCTGGCCCTCCTCCATGAGATCTTCCCGATGGAGGGATTTCTGGTCTGATTTCCTCTTGATGGATGCTCAGGTCAGACAAGCTGAACAGGGCTGACCCACCAAGCTCTTCTAGAGATGACAGAGCAGAGGTCTCACACAGGCCGCCCAGCTCCGAGGACAGGGGGGAGGGATGTGCCTTTGGTCCAGACACTCTTCTGCTCCGATTCTTACGAGAATTGCAAATGGCTCCGTTGGCACCACTGAGGGTGTTTAATGATGGGGTGAAACCCTGGAGTTCTACCACCTCTATGTAATTTGTCACACCAGCTATCACACAGAGCGTCAAAGAAAGTGGGAAGACCACCAAAAGCCTATGCACGCTCCATGTCCATACCCCTATCACCCGTTATTAAACCAATTATCGAGGCTCACTTTGGAGCACGTTTCCTTGGTGGAATCGCTCTTTTATCATCTGCTGACTGTCAGCTGTCTCTTCTTTAACTCTTTGATGGTTAAACCTTTTTAGCTCCCTTAAGAGAGAATATAAATATTAATGAGATAAAATGAAGTAACCTTAAGAGAGAATATAAATATTAATGAGATAAAATGAAGTAAAATAGAATAAAACAGGCAAAAACAAAAAAAGAGCAAAGCCAGATATCTGATGCAGAGGAAGTGTTGGGCACTGTCTTAAAGTAAACAGCATAAACATGCAAACCTTGAGAAGGAGACTCACTGGCCTCATTAGCGCGGATAAAGGATGAAGACCATGTTAACAACAGTGCTGATTTAGTCTCTATTCCCGGTGAAATTCCTCCTCGGGGAAAGTATTTGTAATCTATTGAGAAAGCTTTCCTCCCGTAATTTAATTTAGTCCATTCAATAACCCTTATTCAACAAAAATTTCTTTAAAGGAGAACCAACCAGGAGGCAACAGTGCACATTATCTTGGAAAAATGGTGGTAACATCAAATGGTTTGAGTTGAAACTACTTTCTATGTTTTTCAGTTTGAGTAGGCAAGATACAAAGACCTCTCTGTTCTTGTTTGCTCTTCTGTAAACTGGGGTTGATGCTTTTATCTCTCTCTTAAAGGTTTTAATGAAGATTAAATGTATTAACATCTCTAGGGGACCCAGGACAATGTCCAGTATGTGATAAAAGTTCAGCAGATGTTACCCAATATTATCACCAGCCAGGAACAGGGCGAGGTGCTGGCAGGAGTGGAGATAGAACAGACTGAATTTTCAGTGTTTAAGAAAGCCAGAATGGGTAGTCAAAACATCACAAACACACAGATAATACGAGGTAGGAGAAAAGTTCTCTGACAAGAGGCAGGGGATCTAAAGAAGGCTGTCACGGTTGTCTTGTCTCGGCCCAATGAAAGTGAGGCTTAAAATGTTCATAGGTGCGGCCTTGAGCAATTGCTCAAGAAAAGAGAATGCATTAGTTTTTATAATTAAAAGTCCCGAAGTGGGGTTGGCTTCAAGAGAGGTGGACTCCAGAGCTTTCATTGTCCTCTGGTTCTTGCAAAGACCAACACCAAGCCCTTCAGGTTGTCTGGTCCTGGCATTTTGCTGTAAAAGAGGAACAGCTTTCTGAGCTCTGGCTGGTCCAGCTCAGATCCCTGGGATAGCTGGAGCCAGGTGAACAGCGTACTGGGTCTTACAGCAACAAAAGAAGGCCACCAGGTCAGGCGGGGGCAGTTCCTGCTGGGAAAGTTTCCAGACAGAAAGAAGAAAAAGAGACGCCCTCTGCAACACTCTGTGTACTAACACGCCCACACTTCTTCATTAGGAATTAACGGAGCCTTTCATCAGAAGTGACCAAAGTTATGCCTCTGGCCCGTCTCTCCGTCAGGCTGTCCATCTGCTCTTCAGCATCACTCTCCCTGCCCCGTGTGTTCCGGGCTGGTGCAAATCGACATGGCTGCTTTCCTATTTCTGGGCGATAACTGTCATCGATACATTCCTCTTCCTCTGCTAACCGTCCTTCAGTCATTTTAAGCACAGGGTTCTCCTTACCTGTGATGTCATCACAGTCACAATTGCGACGACATTTGCATTTGCTCCCTCAGCTCTTCCCGTGAGTTCCCCTCTCTCATTCATTCTGTGATCTCCACTTGTTCTCTACAGTTATCTCAACTGCTTATCTAGCCATCTGTTGATGGGCATTTAGGTTGCTTCCATGTCTTGGCTATTAGACAGAAACAGACTCATAGACATAGAAAGCAAACTTGTGGTTGCCAATGGGCAAAGAGCAGGGGAGGGATAAATTCGGAGTTTGGGATCAGTAGATATACACTACTGTATATAAAATAGATAAACAACAAGGACCTACTATATAGCACAGGGAATTACAAGCTGTATTCAATAGGTTGTAACAACCCACTATGAAAAAGTATATATATATATACACACACACACAGATACATATATACAACTGAGTCACCATGCTGTACACCAGAAACTAACACAACGCTGTAAACCAACTATACCTCAATTTTAAAAAAAAGGCTACGTGGAGAAGGAGGTGGTCATAGTTGTTGATGGTGTGTTTTGCTTCCTGTTTCAAAGATGTTGAAAAGCATAGAATGGTGCATGAAAGAGGCTCTTGGGGACTCTTCCTGGACAGCAAACAGCTCTTATAAAACAGCAATTTGATGAGCTCAGTGCAAATGAATCGGAACCATATGGATTCAGTTTCCCTTGAAACCCACACGGCTTTAACAATTAAACACCATAGAGATTGGTAGGGAAACAAATACACAGGAGGGACTGATGGAGTCCAAACATTTAAAAACATGTCTGAGGTCCCCCCTGAGCCCCAGATGGGGTCATTCTCATAGAACACATGGGAATGTGTGCGCCGGCGGCAAGAACAAAACATCCTTTTCCCACTGCAACCTGCAAGGACATGAGGGCTGAGATTCCATGCAACCCTGTGGAGGAGAAATGGCTTTTTTTCTTAAAGATAATGGGTTGAGTAGAAAATTATGCTTTGGGAGGAGTTATAATTTCCTGTTTATTAGGCTGATAATGTACATGGAGAGACAACTCTCCTGAGGGGTGTGTGTGTGTGTGTGTGTGTGTGTTTTATGGTCATGCTCTCCAAGGAACTCCAGTCTCTCCAAAGACATTATCTCATTTGTTTTTATTATTTGTGCCCAAGAGGCAAACCAGATTATTCCGGTTCCACGTTTAGGGACTGAACCTGAAGTCAGGTGTGACCCAGATCACACAGCTGGCCTGTGGACGGGCCAGGCAAGAGCAAACCTCTCCGGCCCGTAGCCTGCTGATTTCTACCCCCAGGCCCCCCTGCCTCTACATTAATAAAGCCGTGGACAGCATTACTATATATTAACTTGAAATTGGGGCTCCTAAGGGGAATTCTGGCTTTTTCCAGTGAAGCTGTAGCACAGAGTAACTGGCTGAGGAGGATGCAATTAATTTTTCCCTCGTGAGTAAAATCATTGTACAAACTATGTCAGCAGCTTCTAGGGCCAGACGCAAGACACTGCATTACATGTCACTGAAGCTGGTCGTGCCATCAAATGGCTTGAGGCCAAAATGAGAACCCAAAAGGCCACGTTGTCACGTGACTCTGTTCTAACTGAATGGGTGTGACAGTGTTCTAGTTGGCTCAGACGTGGGAAACCCCAGCCCCCTCCCACTTCCTTTCAAAAATATGGTACATGAATTCTTTCTTCACCAACAGGGGTTAGTCCACGTCATCTAATATTTGGAGCTTTCTATATCTAATTCATCGTTCTCAAAGCCTTTTTCCCACAAGATGACCTTTCGGGGCTTATTTGGTATAATATTTTAAAGCTGACAAAAAATTCACAGGTGGTCCACACCAGTAGTTTTCAATCCTGGCAGAGCCTTAAACTCATGGGAGGCAGCTTTAATAATAATTAAAAAGATATACCACACCCAGAAGTACTGATAGGTCTGCTGTGAGAAGGGGCAATTCCTCAAAGCACCGAGATTCTCGGATGAGCAGCGAGCAGGCACTGACCTACGCCTGCTCCAACCCCACTGCCCCGAAAGGTGAAGCAGTTTCCAAACTCAAGCCCTGGTGCCTTCTCTTCCCTGGGTTTGTTCGTTTCAAAATATATTCATGTAGGGAACCAGTTTAAAAATGTACCCAGGATTTGCTTTAATCTGATGTGTTAAGACATACGGACATGGAAATGATGGTCGTGAAGGAAGAAGTTTATAGTCACAAACCCCTAAAAACAGAAATCACAACAGGCCATGGAGGGCTCTCTGTGGAAGCACCAGGGGCCGGGAGGACGGATCGTGGGGGGAGGCGTGGCCAAAAGCCTTCATCTCCCAGAAGGGAATGAGCAAGCTGAACAGGCCCAGGATTGGATAATCTGATATCTTCAACAAGCTCTGGGGTGAATGGATGGCCCCTGCTTACACAGTGCCCAGCCCAGGGGTGATTGAGGGCGAGGGAGTGAATAGTGTCCTGTCTGCAGGAACTGGATGAAAGGAGGCAGGTGGGGACATGGACTTATGATTGGCTGCTCTGCAGAGCAAAGGCACCCACACAGGTGAGTCCCTTACTCTCTCCAAGAACTAGCTAAAAGAGGGCGGGCAGCTCCTCCTCTGGTCCACAGGGCCCCAAGATGCATAAAACACAGAAAGCCCCCCACACGTGATCAATACGGGATTATGTTAGCCCTCAGAGCGCTAATGGTCAGGAGGATAAGACAGCCATGAAAAGCCTGTAACTAGATATTTTCAGTTTACGCACAGCTCTCAGCTTGTCATCATCTTCCTGGAGAATCTGTTAGGTGCACAGTGATCTCGTCATCGCTAGAGAAGGACACCAAGGCTGGCGGAGGGAAAGCGACATTGTTTCTGTGCAGGGGAGGAAAGATTTGAAGCCATATCTTTTGACGCCTGGCGCCCAGCCCCGGCCGTGCCCACGACAGGACGTGAGCCTTGAGTTCTTCCTCTAAGAACAGCTGGGCACCTTGGTTGTGGGCTGTTCACGAATCACAACAATTTGTCCCCTGCATGTGGCAGGTGGGGCTGGCCTGGGTATGATCTGCTAGAGAACAGGAGTGGGCTCTCTGCTTTTCAGAGCAAGAGGAACAACGTGCAAGCACGGAACATCCCCTCAGTGCTTCGAGTCCGATGTGCGAGTTTTTCCCGGAAGAGCACCGTTAGAAAGGGTGAAGGGTGTCTATAGATCATGCATACATACCGATGGGCCAGCCACGGAGAATGGGGTAGGTTTTGACAGACAAGACGGGGTGAAAACGTGTCTGTGTCTCTGGTTTCTTTCTCACCATCCTTCTGTAGCTATAAGGACCTCAAACAAACACTTAGACAGGGGGCTCTTTAACTGACTTCTCAGCGACAGTGAATCAAATCAGGAAAGTAATTCAACCCTCCCTCCCAAGGTACAGGGGGAGGGAAGAAAAACAGTTTCTTTAGATTCCATCCTCCCCACGGAACCATTTGTCAGTTTCCTGGGAGAGTCTGCATCCGTCCCACCTGGACCACTGGCTAAAGGGAGCACCGGTGGAGATAGAAGCTGGAGTTTGTCTCTGCTCCCTGTGCACCTTCCTTCCTTCCTTCCTTGATGTAGCTGGGAGGTGACTGCGGAGGCAGCCAAGCTCCTGTGGGTCCTTCTGTGCCCCAGGATGGGGCCTCGAGCACTCCCGCGTCGTGGACCCCTTTTCTGTCAGCCCACACTGCTGGTGCATAGGAGTTGGATCTGTAGGATTCGTTTGGGGGTCCTCGCTAAATGAATAACAAATTCCCGTGGAGACTTTGCTCAGCACGTCAGTGAAATGCATCTGAAAGAAGCAGGTGGCCAGTGCCTCCGTGTGTACCTAGGTCAACGGTTTGGATTGGCTCCGTGCTTGGTTCTGAAGATGGGGAGACCTCAAGAGGGGGAGAGGAACTTAGAATATGGCCACTCAAATATTTTCACTTGAGAGTTAAAAAAAAATAAGGCTGAGAGAGATGAAGTCACTCACCCAGGTCGTACCTCTGGGGAGAAAATCAAATGGTCCTAAGTCAGGGCTCTGTCAAGACGAGGACCCAGGGTCCCTAACTCCCAGCCAGGCGTTCTCCCTTACGGACCACAAGAGCGCGTGTGGGTGTGTTTCATCAAATGGAGATTTTTAGACGCTGTGTGTTTTGTAGGGTTTACCAATTTTAATCCAAAAAAGAAATCCCTTCCACGTTGTGAAGTTAGTTATGGAAAGCTAAGCAACACCAGATGTTTCATTAGGAACCAGTATTCCCTGCAGAAAAGACCCATCTTGGGGAGGAGGGTGTAGCTCAGTGGTACAGGACTTGCTTGGTACGCACGAAATCCTGGGTTCAGTCTGCAGTGCCTCCATTTAAAAAAAAAGGCTCCTCTTGATTCATCTTCAGCACTTACGGCTTCCTTTCTGACAGCGAAAGTTTATCGCGCGCAGCGTCCTGCTGTCGAGACCAGAGCTACACGCGCAGGGAGCGCCGAGCCGCTTGAGGGCTGGGTACTGGGGCTTGCCTGTTTCCGTTCACCCTGACAAAGGGGAATGGTCTGTTTGAAAGGCACCTTCAGGGAATCCTACATCCCTTAGAGTAGAGTGAAAGACTCTTTCTTTAAAATTGTCACCAATGGAGAAAAAGAAAAATGCCAAGTTCCCTTTCTTGGGAATAAATTGCTAATTCAAAAGAGACAAGATGTTGACAAAATCAGCCCAGGTAGGTCCACAAACTTAAGAGAATTTATCACCTGGAAGGACTGAGGAACACTGCCTGTCTTTCCCTATAAGGAGAGGAGAGTGAGATTTTTTGTTTAATCACACCGATCACCTGCCCAGCCTTCCTTATTGTCACTCACCCAACCCCCAGCCCTCTACCCCACCTGTAAATCCATGATGATTCCATATTATGTATTTTTCAGGACATAATATTACTCTTTTCTTTCCTTTTCACACATTGTTCTCTCCACACACACACACAACACAACACATACATGGCTTGGTACCGATGCAGTGAACAGTCTCTGATTGACGTTGCACCCTCTTTGTGTGTGGCTGGGACTGAGCACCCACTGCTTACTCTACCACTGGTGCCTTTTAGCCTGCCTGGGAAAATTTTGTTCCTCTCCTTGAGTGGGATCCTCAAGTTGGGAATAGCACTTCCGGGAGATGCTCACAAGTCATAGTACAGGAAAGACCACTGGTTGGATCTCCTAGAGCCATCCTAGTGAAGTAAAGATGAAAGTTGCATGAAACCCACAAACACTGATAGTAGGAACACAAAATGGTGCGGCTGCTACAGGAAACAGCGTGATGCCTCCTCAGAAAGTTAACACCAGTACCGCCCTATGATCCAGCAATCTCACTTCCAAATATGAATCCAAATGAATTGAAATCAAGATCGTGAAGAGATATCATCCCTCCTATGTTTGTCACGATAGCCAAGAAGTGGAAACAACCGAAATGCCTGTCAATGGATGAATGGAGGAAGAAAATGTGGTCTAGTCACACAATGGAATACTATTCAGCCTTAAAAAAGAAGTCAGTTCTGCAAATGCAACAATGTGGATGGACCTGGAGAACATGATGCTAAGTAAAATAATAAGCCAGTCAAAGGATGAGTACCGTGTGATTCCAATGATATGGGGCATCTAAAATAGTCAAATTTATAGAATCAAAGAGTGGAATGGTGGTTGCCAGGGGCTGGAAGGAGGGAGAGATGGGGACTTATTAATCAATAGGCATAAAGTGTCAGTGAACTGAGAGGAGTAAGCCCCAGAGATCTGCTGTACAACATGGTACCCAAAGTCAACCATGATGTTCTGTACGCTCAAAAACTTAAGAGAGTGAATATCCTGCTTTGTGTTTTTCTCACCATAAAATGAAATAAAAAACATGAACTCTAAAGTGCCTTTACTCCAATCCTCTTGCTCCTCCGGCAGTCTCCTGGCCACCCTCCGTCTACTGGATTCCCCCAGAAACCACTTTCCCCTCCTCTTATGAAATATTGAAAGCACAGTGGCTCCCAGTTGCACCCAGAAGCTTGGAAGCCAATGGACAAAATGTTCTCCTCCTACTTCTGTGAACCAAAGGAAAGCACTTGACCTTCCCTTGCCTCTGAATTTTCTCCAGACGAGGAATCCATCCCCCAGAAGTCTTCCTGAAGCCACTAAGAGGCTGAGAGTCTCTTGAGAAGACAGAGCAAATTCTTGAAACATTCAGGGATGTGCCACTGAATTTTAACACCATATTTATAGAACGTAATATTTATCTATTAGCATTTGTCTGTCAGCGCGTATTAAAATGACAGGCTAACGTTAATGTCATATCAAAATTTCAGGAGCCTTTTGAGACTGATATTAAGTCATTTAAAGCAATTATTCTCTTCCTAAAAGCCTTTTATTTAGAACATCTGCTATTACATTATTAGACCCAGATTTCATGGAATACAAAACACCTTGAATTTAGTTACATTTGTAAACCATAAATATTAGGGATTTATACCTCATAATCATTCTTCCAGTGACAATTGCCACAATATAGTTTTATACAAAGCTGTTTGCAGTTTTAACAGGCACTAGAGGAGTTGCAAGCACACTGCTGTGACGCAGCCCTCTGCATACAAGGTGGGCGTTCGTACCACCGCTCACCGCGGCCCATGGCGCCGTGTGGGAATCCATCGCTCGCCGTGGACCTTCCCAAACTGCTTTCTCTGCACTTAGCCCTTTCTTAAAGCCGACAATGGTTTCATTGTCCAAAGCTCAGGCAGTATAAACAAATACTTTCATTGAGGCTGACTTGTGAATTTCTTGCTCTTTTTTCTTCTAAAATCATAAACTACAATGTTAGGCTTTGTCTCTATTCCTCCTAGTCTTTCTTTCATTCAACAAATAAACATTAAGCACCCCCTAGGTGCCGGACTAAACCTGGCTCCGGGAATGCCATACTGAACAAACTAGATCTCATTTGTGAATTGCCCTCAGGAACACTGTGCTTTGAAAATGAGTTTACTACGATGCCAGCAGAATTCATCACAACACACACCCTTATAGTGGAGCTTAATCATTATTAATGGAATATTAACATTTGTATGTTTGTGTTTTATTCATTCATTACAAGCACAATTAACAAAGTCATCTTAGACAAAAATACTTTTGAAAGGCCAATTACTGAGCGGTTGAAAGGACGTATCGAGACGTTTGTTAGTAAATAGAGGTTTTGGAAGAGGCAAGAAGATTCTGTTAAATGCCTGTCCCCGAAATGTGTTGATAATTACTCAGAAGACCTAGATTTCTCTTTAGCAAGCTATTTTCTTTTGAAGAGGAAAGAAAATATTTTATCAGATGGAACGAGATTTATGCACTATATGAGAATAGTGCCCAACTTTGTAGCGAGTCACAGCTTTGACTTAATCTTTCTTACAAGTTGCTGTTCCATTTTGATTACGACTGGTTGACTGGTCATTCCTGGAACATCTGTGTGATACGTTCTCATGCCTAATCATTGTGCCTTTTATCTGTATTCTCCACTCCTCTTCATCATCACAGCGTCTCATTTTGCTCTAGTAATCTCTGTGATCTTTGCTCTAAAATCTAATAGCATTTCTTCTATAATTTCCCAGAGTTCTCATATCAGCTCTTTTTCATACATCTGAAAACTTGGATAAGTGATAAATGTACAGAGGCTTCTTACAAACAGTTACTACCAACCAGTCATCTGTTCAGACCAGCTGTTCTCAAGTAACATGGTGCGACTTGCACATACTCCCTGCCTTCTTGCTCTGACTGGACACGTGAAATTGCATAATCACATGAAAATGCTACCTAGCTCAACCTGAGGGAAACACACATCACTTGTCTGAGAGGGAGAGATATTTGCAAACCCATAATCGTGTCCAAGGAAATAGTGTATAGAATATTAGCAAGATTAGCATTTTCTGTCAAAAGTACCATTTCTGGATTTGTATCGGTCAAATGAAATATTTTGCACAAGTTATTAAAAGAAGAGAAGGCAGCATGGCAAGGAGGGCTTCACAGACAGATGAGCATGGGTTTAAATTTCTGTTTTACTTCTTCCTAAGATTAGCACTAGACTCCCTCAGCTTCACTTTTTTACTTGTAAAATGAGGCTAATAAAAAAGAAATATCAAAAGACACCACACGAATGCTAGTTTCTATCCCTTTTCTTCCTTTGAGGAAAAAAAATTGCATGTGTTTAAAAAATGCACCACTCAACACCATCAGACAGGAATAATTCAAAGTACCAAATTTGAGATTGATGTATTGGGAGATGGAGATTATTAAATTTCCTTATTCATAAGAAACATAATTAACAGGATCAGTTTGGAATTTTTTTTCATGCCAAATTTGCTTTCTAGTCCTAAAATCATGTCATGCACATTCTTGGCAAGTTGTTTCGCTTTCATGCTTAATAAAAAGCAAAAAAGAAAAAATCTTTCTCTTGTACTTAACTGCCTATTTAGTTCCGTTTGGGCCCTTTCCTTTGAACCGAATGCAAATGAGTGAGGGTTGTAGCCATTTTACATTCTTCCCTAATCAAGATCTCACCGAAGCATCAGCCCACTGGCTGACGGGTGACATAAATCATATTAACGTAATTTTGTGTTTTGTGGAAGGATTTAGTATTTTGATGAACCAGAATATCTGGGTCAATGCCATAGAAACTTCGATCACATGGCAGGGCTTAACGGATTCAATGATCTGTAGATCGTCAGCTGGGATGAAGATGAAATTCCCTTCATTCTGGCTTCATTAGTACGTAGTTACCTTTCAAGAGTTCAAACGCTTGCATGAGAGGGCATAGCTCAGTGGTAGAGTGCATACCTAGTGTGTACAAGATCCTGGGTTCAAGCCCCAGTACCTCCATTAAGTAAGTAAATGAATAAACCTAATTACCTCCACCCCCAAAAAATTAATTAAGAAATAGTTAATAAGTAAGAATTTTTCAAAAAAGAGTTCAGGTGTTTGGAAGTTCTAGACAGGCAAGGATAACCATCTCTGCATCCTTTTTTTTCCTTCACATGGTTGAAATACTTCTATAACATCTCTATTTGCCTGTCTTCTCAACAATCCAAAAACACAAAATTGACAGTAAAAAAAAATACACCAAAGAATACTGCCTAAATGTCTCTTTTCAGTTAATACCATCTACCGTCAGAGAATTTTTTTTCTCTTTTGTTCCGATGAGATAAATGAACTATGACAACCGAAGCCTGAACGTTCTTCTGTATTTCCACACTTCAAGCACTTTTGTAGACCATCTGTGTATTTCTATTTCCTTTTCAAATGGCAGGCCCAAGAATGGTTCTGTAATATTCACGAGAACATAGACATTGTTAGGTGAACCATCTTTGCCTCCTGGAGAAGGAAAATGAGAAAATCTAGACAGAAGGATTGAGCCCAGAGTTTACACAGATTTCAAACATGTGGGTGATCATCATTATGGAAGCTCTGCTGGCTGGACTGTTTGCAGTTTATAATCCCCTGGGCAGGCAATTCATTTAGGGTCCTGGTTTTCATTCTTTTTTTTTTTTTTTTTTTTTTTTTTTTTGCTATCCATGGTTTGGAAACAATAGATCTTTTTTCTTTGTCAATTTCTGCTACTTTTTCATAAAATTTATTTCATTGAGCTATAAAGCCATGGAGCCTTAGAACGTGGAATTCTAGGGAATTTTAGGCGTTATTTCAATTCCTCATTTTGTCGTGGGAACATTGGAGCCCTTACTGGTGACAAGACTTGCCCAGGGACTAAAACTCAATGGTGAGAAAACTGGCCCAGGGACTGAGAATGGCAACGTCTGCATTTTCTCCCGAGAGCGAGCGAGCCTTTCACATTCAAGCCAGCAGATGCGCGTTCAGATCCTTTCTGATCATTCTCTTCTGGGCATCGGTATGAACACAAATATTGGTTTACATGTTAAGCTAAAAATAAGAATAGGACAAATTTTTGCCTTACTTTGGCTTGGCTCCACTTAATTTCAACCAATGTCTAACATTTTATTTTTTATACTTTTTTTCTTCTTGATACGAAGTTTTGAAATTGAAATTTGTATTCCACAAATCACTGTTCACTGTTCTGCCCTCTTCCCCTTTCTCGGATGCACTGCCAAAGCCGAAATATCATCTGGGGCCATTCTAGATGTTTCCCGCCACGGCAGAAAAATCAGTGTATTTTGCTCCTCTGCGTTGGCTGTAAAGGAGCTCATTTTATACACACTTATATAATTTAGCCTTAAACTATGTATCCAAGGACAAGAATGGCTGAGTGCAAGGGATAGTCATGGTTTGTGTGATGCATCAGCTGAGTTGGACTTAATCGCCATATCACTTACAACCCAGTATTTACCCTTGGTGAATCGATTCAATTCTTTGTAAATGCGCCAATCGGTGATTGGCATTTTTGACTCTAAATACCCAACTTTTAAGTCAAAACTCCACTCTGGTCTAGCTCTCTGACTTAAGGAAAGTCACTTAGCAATACCGAGTCTCAGGTCCTCAGCTATAACACAAGAACAGCGCTGGTGGCAATGGCCGCTCCCCTACCTCCCCGGGTTCCAACACCACTGCTCCTTTTATCCAAAAGGAGAGCTTGTTCTCTGAACTACCCTGCCCACCTCCACTGCCCCCACTACCAAAATATGCGCCAATGAGCTAAAATACACCAAAAAGCTCCCGGGATTAAGTCACACACAGGTTTGCATTGAAACACATTTGCCACTTTTCCCATATCACCGCTTGTATTTCTGTTTTGGAGCCAAGTATGAAGCTTTGAAGGGAAAGGTGACGAGATACTAAGAGTGTTTTTTGCCTCGTGTTGGAGACATGACAGGGTAGCTGGCATTGGAGTAGCTCGCCCTCTCGTGAAGGAGACGGGTGCGCAGCCCGGCCCCTGTCGTGGCAGAAAACCATCAAGCCGGCTCAAGTACAAATGATAAAGAGCGAGACGGGGAAGAGAAATCTGACCTGAAAAGTTAATCAACCCAGAAACTGGAAGGCCCAGGGGAGGGGTTAAGGCTGCAGCCAAATCTCTCCTTAATTTTGTTAATCAGACATCTGTCAGCCCAGGACACTTTTTTTTTTTTTTTTTTTTTTTTTTGCAAAAAAGCAGAGCTTATGAACAGGGTCTGGGACACATCTTATTACCCTCATTATCGCTGGGGAGCAATTTCTCAAGTTGACTTCCTACAAGGCATTTGGGCTTCTGTCTCCTGTATGAAGATAATTATCTCTGTCATGATGAATAATTTAACCACCATCCCCAACCGCCACACTCAGACCACTCATGGTTTTCAGTAAAAGGAGATCCACTGCTTTGTAACGTAACCGCGTCTCTCCTTGATAAACCTGGCAGAAAACGGAACGAAAGCAGATGTCTTCTTGGACCTTTCAGCCCCAAAGCATTGGTGTGTATGTCTTGGCTTTTTCCAAGGTGGAGTCACAGAACGCCGGCACTGAGTGTTTCCTTAGACGACCGTGGGGGCTTGATCAATTCATTCCTGGGATCGGGGCACACAGAGATGACATGCAGTGAAGTTCTACACCTGCATTTACCTCCGGATGAAACTACGTGCTTTCATCTCACACCCCTCTAGATCTAGTGAAAATGTTGCATAAAAGAAACCCGTGAAGCAAGGACCCCCGCCCGGAGCTACCCCACGCTGGCTGGGCGACCTCACGCACTTGGGGGCCCTGTTCCTTCATCTGTAAAATGCACCTGATAACTTTAAGAACTGTTTTATTTTGAAACAACCTCAAACTTAGGCAAAGAGCTGTACCTCCAGCACAAAGAACTTTCTCTTCCCAAACCTTTAGAAAGTTTCCAACACGGTTGCCAAAATGTTACTCCATCAAACTGAGTACTTTCTCTCTGAATAAATCCACCTGCACTCAACTGCGGCTCCCCTTTGAATTCTTTCTTTTGCAAAGCCAAGGACCCTCACTTGGCAGGGCGTGTCCTGGGGACCCTCCCGAGACCTGGTACATGGCCATCCTGTTGCCATGTACCCCGTTTTCTCCTGTATCCATACTGAGTTAGGACCAACCCTGATGGCCTCACTTGAACTTGATTCTCCCTAAGAGACCGGATCTCCAAGTAGGCCACATTCTGAGGTACCAGGAGCTATGTCATCAACATAGGAATTTGAGGGGAACACAGTTCAGCCCAGACCAGGGGCTGCCCTCCAGGCACTGATTCAGAGACCCAGGCTCCCTCAGTCTCGTGACTGGATAGGACTGAACAAAAGCTTCGAGGCTCTGTAGTTGGGTCAAGCTGGTGAGAGGAAAAATAGCAGAGCCCATCAGACAGTGGCAGGTTTTGTGGGTCTGAGACAGGAAGGAAGGGGGCAGGGCACAGCCACTTCAAGGCATGACAGCAATTTAACACCAACGTGGTGGAAGATTCAACTCTAAGTTGGCCTTGAGGATTAAGAAGTTTGACTTCTAGTAGACTTGAGCTTCATTATATGCTCATTGTAACAGCGTAATAAATAACGTGCCCGCAGGCGCCATGACAGTCCCAAGGCTAACTACAAAAGGCCAGAGAATGGGTGGTGGCCCGATTCTTAGGAATCCCAGCCCCCTTCCCCAGGACAGTTGGAATGGTCGCACCTGTAGGCCTGTGAATCTACTGAGCCAATAAAAACTGACACCACCACACCTAGCAGTCCTTTCTCACTCCTTCCTCTTTGGAGACGGCCTGCACTCTGTCTATGGAGTGTGCACCTACTTTTACTTTAACCTGAGCACCCAATTCCCACGCCTCTTTCCTTGCCTTTCTCTTGCCTTACACTCTATGCAGTAAATAAATCTGCCTTTACTCAGCGGCGGCTCGCACTCAAATTCTTTCCTGTGCAAAGCCAAGGGCCCACACTTGGCGGGCACGTCCCAGGGGCTCAGCTGAGACCTGGGATACAGCCCTCCTCACACCCACATCCGTTTTCTTGCATCATCTTCAGCTCAGAAACAGCATCCACTCCTTGCTTCCCATTGGCCAAAACTCCGCTTCATAGCAGAGAGATGGGGGGTGTGGGCTAAATGCCTGTCCAAGGACCACATCACTTGTGTGTCTGGAAAGGAAAGGAACTGGTCTTGCTGGTCAGCCAGGTAGTGTCTTCCACATCCTTCTCTATTTCACATCACCCAGATTATCCAAGAAAGACATTGCGGCCAGGAAATCAAGAGTGTTGGTTAGATCTTCAAAGAGAAGATAAAATAAAAGACATCATTTCTCAGCACTTCTTGGGACACTCTTGATGTTTTAGTTATCAATGTGTGTACTCTGCTGAAAAGATATATTGAGGAAAAAGAGAGGTCAATTTCTGACACTACAGCCTGCACATTTTAGCACGCAGGGATCCTGTTCTGGGGTAAAAAAACATGTCTGATTCCACATATGAGCGATCTCATATGGTATTTTTCTTTCTCTTTCTGGCTTACTTCACTTAGAATGACATTCTCCAGGGACATCCATGTAGCTGCAAATGGAGTTATGTTGTTGGTTTTTATGGCTGAGTAGTATTCCATTGTATAAATATACCACAGCTTCTTTATCCAGTCATCCGTTGATGGACATTTAGGCTGTCTCCATGTCTTGGCTATTGTAAATAGTGCTGCTATGAACATTGGGGTGCAGGTGTCATCCTGAAGTAGGGTTCCTTCTGGATATGTGCCCAGGAGTGGGATTCCTGGGTCATACGGTAAGCCTATTCCTAGTCTTTTGAGGAATCTCCATACTGTTTTCCACAGTGGCTGCACCAAACTGCATTCCCATGGCAGTGTAGGAGGGTTCCCCTTTCTCCACAGCCTCTCCAGCATTTGTCATTTGTGGATTTTTGAATGATGGCCATTCTGACTGATGTGAGAATTGTAGTTTTGCTTTGCATTTCTCTGATAATTAGTGATATGGAGCATTTTTTCATGTGCCTATTGATCATTTGTATGTCTTCCTTGGAGAATTGCTTGTTTAGGTCTTCCGCCCATTTTTGGATTGGGATGTTTGGTTGTTTCTTATTAAGTTGTATGAGCTACTTATATATTCTGGAGATCAAGCCTTTGTCGGTTTCATTTGCAAAAATTTTCTCCCATTCCGTACGTTGTCTTTTTGTTTTACCTATGGTTTCCTTTGCTGTGCAGAAGCTTGTAAGTTTCATTAGGTCCCAAAAACAAAGCATAAAAAGAAAACAGAAATAGACTCATAGACATAGAATACAAACTTGTGGTTGCCAAGGAGGTGGAGGGCGGGAAGGGATAGACGGGATTTCAAAAATGTAGAATAGATAAACAAGATTATACTGTACAGCACAGGGAAATATACACAAGTTCTTGTGGTAGCTCACAGAGAGAAAAATGTGGCAATGAATATATATATGTTCACGTATAACTGAAAAATTGTGCTTTACACTGGAATTTGACACAACATTGTAAAATGATTATAAATCAATAAAAAATGTTAAAAAGAAAAACAAAAAAATCCATGTTGGTTGCTGCTTCCTTCTGTTTGGCTGAACGGATTATTCAGACCTGAACTCAAGCATTCTCTTGGGAGGTCAGCCTTCTTTCCCTGGGGCTCCTGTTATCTTTGTTTTGTCATATGAATGATAACTGTAGCCACCAGCTGGGTCGTGCTAAAAAGAACATTATCTTACAAAACTGAAATTCACTGCTGGGAATTTTTTCTAAACACCGTTATGCATAACAATATTTTTAATGGGGTGATTCCTACCAAGTGGGTCACAAAACTCTTGTCATTTTTTAAAGCAGAATTAAAGAACACCAGGCAGCCGAGTGCAAAAGGCATAAATTACAGATGGCAGGAGGGCAGAGACACTGTGTGGTGAATAAATTAAAGTCTTCAATTATGAAGCCAGTCAGAGAGGTATGGGGGGGACACGGAAGCCATGAGAGAGAAATGTTTTCAGATGACATTGAACTTGGGTTGTGAGGCCACGAGGCTCTAAGACCCAAGGACTGAGTGCACCTTAAATAGATCTCTATTAAGAGAAAGGATTTTCTGGGACACACAACAGTACTATAAAAAATAGTAAGCATTAAAAGAAAAAATTTTCCACTAGTTTGTAAAGTCCTCAAAGGTCCGGTCATGTCTATAAGATGAACAGAGCTTGGAGCTCATTAAGATACACGTCTTACGGGTGGTAATGAAACATACAAAGGGTCAGACACTTGGGTCCCAGCGAAGTCTGAGCTTGTCTTAACTGCAACCTCAAACTAAAACGAGGTCCTTTCTGAAGCCCAGACATTGGATGGATGACAAGGGAAACTATCTGATTTCTTTGCCGCCCCTACCTTTGTAGTAGGAATGTAAGTACTGCTGATTCAGCCTCAGAAATTGCTCCCAAAACTTGGCGTTTCTTACCATTTCTATAGATTTGAACCTTCAGCGTCTCTGGCCGTGGCTACTCACAGCCTCTGACAAACCCCGCGGCCGCTGGCCTTGGGCTCTCCTCCTGATCACTGCCTGGCTCTCCAGGCTGCCGCTAGGGTCATGATTTCTAAAATGCAAAACCAATCATGCAGGTTCAGCTGTCATCTTCTAACACGAAAAATGCAGCCTACAGGGTGGACTCCCCAATCTCGAAGGTGCCCTAAGAGATTCTGAAACCGTCTCCCCGAGGATGGTTCTCTCTGCCGCCCAAGCTTAAACTGCACTGGCGTCTCAGCCTTCCTCAAATATGTCATGCTTATTCCCAAATCCTTGCGTTTACACAGGCTCCTCTAAGGCAATTGATAACGCATACAGGGTGTTTGTGCAAATCAGGAAAATGTCCCTCCCACCAGCGCAGGGCATCCCTGTGCTGGGGCACTTGGCGCATTGAGGAGTTTGGGTTGGATTCCAGCCCCAGGTGGCCCCTGTCCATGCAGTCATTCTCCAGGTCCTGAAACAACTATGACCTTCCCCTTTATCCTCCTTTCTGAGTCAGATCAAATGTCACTTACAACTGCTCCCTGGCAGAGTGTCATTTCCTTGTCATTGGCTGTGCAGCATTTTGCTCATACAGCTAGTACCTGACCCTCTGTTTTCTAAAACACCACTAACTCAAAGACAACTAATTTGGTTTTTTTTTTCCCCAACCCCCAGTGCCAAGCATACCTCCTGGTGTTTAATACCTGTTCAGTAAGTGTTTGACAGAAAAGGCAGGCTGGAGGAAGGAAAGTCCTCACCTTTCAGCTTGTAAAAAACCTGTGAAAAGACAGATGTCCAACAGCACTGAAAAGATTAATGATTAGTTAAAAGTAAGGTTAGATTATTATCACATACTATATTCCAAAGGAAAAATTCCCCCAAAAATAAATACTTAAAAGTAAAAATTACATGGAATTGAGAAATATTTAAATTCCAAAAATCTTAAATATTTAAGAGGAAAAATTATATGGAATCAAAAATCTTCTAGAAGAAAACCACAATGTGATAATAACTAAATTTATAGCATCAGGATAAGAAAGTATGCTCCAAGCATGATGGCAAAGCCAGCAGCCAGAAAGGAAAGCTTCACAAAGACAGCAGAGCACACAAAATGAAATGACATGGAACAAACTGGAGATATTTATCATATATGTAATAGACAAATTGTCTCTTATAAAATTATAAGTAAAGAGCTCTTATAAATCAGGTTGGGAAAAAAAGAAGAAAATCTAAAGAGAAAAATTATAAAAACGATCCATCTATCTTTACTTTCTGTATAATCAGTGTTTGCTTCATATATTTGAAAGGATTTTTTTAAGCTCCTGCAAAATCAGTATTATTACATTTTATCGATTGAGACATTCATTTATGATGATAAAATGGAACTCCTTAGCCCTGGTAACATTCCTTGTCTTAACGTCTATGTCATCTGATACTGATGGGGCAAGCACATCTTTCTTAAGATGACTGTTTGTATGGAGTATCTTCTCCATACTTTAACTTTTAACCTATAGATATATTTATATTTAAAGTACATTTCTCATAGATTGCCTGTGTTGGGTCTTGTTATCGTATCTAGTTTAAAAAAAAGTCTCTGCATTTTAATTGGGGTGTTTAGACCACTTACACTTAGCATGATGTTTTTTCCTTTTCTTCTAATTTATCCGCATTTTCTCACTAATTTCAAACGCAGATGTAATGTTTGTATAATGACAAAAATAGAAGTTTGTGATGTGATTGCAACTGCTATGTTGTTCTTAAAACACAAAGAGTGGCATGGATGGAATATTATTAAGATAAGTGCCACTGATGTGACAGGGACCTCGCGTTTTCAGCCTGCGTCCATGGACAGACGCTAAACCCTGAGGGGAGTCCTTCCTGGGTCCTTCTGTCACCAGCTTCCTAAATTCAGTTTCTTCCGATGTGAATTATTTTGTCAGTTCCCTCAACCAGTGGACTCTTCTTGATAAATCAATTTGGGGGGAAAAAAAGCTACTTTCAGAAGAGAAGCCAGCAGTAACAATGACAGTATAGTGAATGCAGGCTGAGGTGATGTCATCTGTTGAGAATGTAAATTTCTCCACAATATTTGGACTCCATGAAGGAAGCTCTGTTTGCCATAAAAATATAAGTTCATGACAACTTCACCTGGCCCAAGGGGCATCTGGTCAATCTCAGCACCCTGCTGCTAACGTGGATTTATTAAGTCATCACAGTAGGAAACCCTTAGTTGGAAATTCTTGACACCCTTTCTAATGTCTCAAGGCCAAATTCCTGGTGAGTATCCTTGAAATAATTTGAGCTCTAGAACCGAACTGCTATGCAAACGAGGCTTGAAGGCATGTGAAGTCTTACAAGGAAAGGTTCAAAGAATTGGGTTAATTAGCTGGGTGAGAAGAAAGTTGAAGAAAATTTTAATAACTGTCCTTAAGAATCTGAAAGATTATTATAAATAGATTGGTTCCCAACTGTTCTCACTATCCACAGAGAGCGAAGTTTTGGGTGAAGCAAGAAGGATTTGAATAAGACACTGTTAAGGACTTCTGGATTTGACATGGAAACAGGCTCCCAGGGGATGAAATGTCTGTTCCTGGGAACCTTTCAGAATAGAATAGACAATCCCCTGTTCAATTACTGGATCTGCTCCTGGATCAAAGAATTAAACACACACCCCTTGTATTTCTTCCACAAGGGATTTGTAATTCTATTTAACAAGCAAGTCAGTCCATCAAAAGAGTGTGGAAGAAACTCATTGACATGGTCACAAACACTTAGGGTTAATTTTTCTAAATATTATGTGTAAGAAGGATGATGATTAAATTTACATTTCTATTTACATTTACATTTCTATACATTTTTTAAGCCTAAAAAATGCAGCTAATCAAAATGCTTACAACTGCAAAGAAATTTAAAACTAATGTATACACTTTGCACTCCGGAAAAAAGTTCTGAAGCATGTTATCACACAAGACCCCCCATGCCAATATCTATGCTTTTGTTAGCTGCCAAGGAATAAATCAGGTGAGTTTGTGTGCCCTTCAGTGGAAACGCGGTCTCCTCCAGTTCTGGCCACAAATAGGAAAACAGCTATGGAAGTTCACTGATTTCCCTGAACCATTTGAAAATGTCACTCTTTGTTTGGGACTGTTCCAAGGCTTAAGGTGCAATTAGGTCCTAGTAGTCAAAATATTCAATGACAACAAAACCAGCAAATGGGGTATTAACCACACCCTGGTGAAATTCCTCTTCGAAACAGACTGTGAGTGCATTCAATTAAGAATGACTTCAGTTTATTTAAGACTCAGCTCATGAAAACATTCCCAAAGCTCTAACCATGAATAGTTTTCCTGTACACTCTTTCTGCAGCTTTCCAAACTTTAGCCCCAGGGCCCCAAACATTCTGCATAAAAACACAAGGTCTTGGAAGCAAGACTCAAGGGTCTGCAGCTTCCCCCCACCCCACTCCTGCAAAGCCTTTAGGAAAGCAAGCAGCTAGTCAACTTCTGTGCGCCAGTCAATTTCCAGGGTCCCAGAGCAGTAATTAACAATTAGCATTGGCACCAAAATAAAGCACCGATATTTTTTGGCAAAGAGGCAAACACAACACGTGAGGCATTTAGCGTTGGTTAATGAACAATTATTAATTAATCAACTCTGAAATAAATAGCCAACTTCAGTTTTGCCAGAGACTATTTACTTCCAAATTATTCCCTCATTACCAGTAACAACCAATTTAGGGGCCGTATTATGGCACCAGATTTATTAATGTCACGTCGGCAAGGCTCTTGTAACAATAAAATGGCACACAGCTGTTGAAAGATGTTTTCCTTACGTATTTATAACGTATCTGTGATAGATTTTAATATTCTATGTCTTACACTGCATGGGTTTACCTACAGGACTGGCAAAAAGATTAGCCAGTAATGAATCCATCACTCTTATCTATTCTAATGAAGACTTAAATAGTATCTCCCGGCATTTTTCAAAGACGTTTATGTTTACAAATCTTGGTTACCAAAATCGAATTCTTAAGCAATGTGATTGCAGTCATCCCTCAGTATCCTCAGGACCTCAGCAGGTACCAAATCAGAGGACGCTTATATGAAACAATGTAGTCTTGCATATAACCTATGCACACGCTCCCGTGTACCTTAAATCATTTCCTCTTTACTTATAACACCTAATGTTGATGCTATGTAAATAGAACTTCAGCTTTGCTTTTTGGAACTTTCTGGATTTTTCCCCCAGTAGTTTTGATCCTTGGTTGTGTGAGTCTGTAAATGCAGAACCCACAGACGCAGAGGGCTGACCGTTACTGTAACTTGCAAAACTGCACAATAAGAAGCTTAGAAATATATTTCTGCATGATTAATGGGTCTCTGTGAAAAGGAGATAAAACTATAAATACCTTTCTATTTTTTCCAATTTTGTTCTGGGTAAAAAGTGAGCAGTAAACAGTTTCAACAGAGGCTACCTCAGCTAATTAAGGGTGACAGGGCAGACTCAATATTTTTGTTTTACTGGTGAAAAGAAAAGACGAGGAAATAAGTGCTCAGCTACAAGAAAATCAGAATGGAGAAGGTCACAAATAGATTGTTTGCATATTTGTATAATCAACATAGAAAAGTCTAGAAGATTGTAAAAGAGGAATAAAAAGAACAGTGCTTTCACAAAAAAGAACTCTGAGAAATCCTTAAAATAACACACTCCCCTTGGTGTCGTTAAATGTATACTTAAATGTTGGTCCACAGTTAACTGGGCAGGAATACACGTCTTGTGTTAGAAAGTGCAGGGAGAGGGTAGTCTTTGTAGTGTAAATAGACCTACATTAAATTCCAGTTCTGAGTGTGGGAAATTCAGTTCTGGGAACCTCATTCTTCATCTATAAAATGGGTTAATAACCTATATTTGCAAGTTTATTGTGAGGACTAAATTCCATAACATATGTAAAATGCAAGGTTTACAGAAGACACTCAATTAGTATTACAAAGGTATCTCCAAGTACACTCTAGGGCGTGACAACGGGGGGATTCAAAAAAGAAATCCCTCATTCAAGCCAGCCATTGAGCTAACTCCTCTTTATTAAGAATTTTGCACAATTTAAGTACCTATGAATCTCTCTTCCTGGGGGGGGGGGGGGCGGTAGAGCACATTCTTAGCATGCGCGAGGTCCCGGGTTCAACCCCCAGGGCCTCCATTTAAAACATAAGTAAATAAATCTCTTTTCCTTATGAAGGTTTCTACTGGACTCTGCTGGGTGGGGACCAGATCGTCTGTCATATGAATTAAAATGAGGAAAGAAATAAAGAAAGGAGTTTTTCAAAGGAGAAATGATGAAGGTATTTCAAGCAAACAGGAAAGGATAATGGGGCCAAGTCTCCAAGGCTCGGCGTGGAAATCTCCTCCCGCAGACGCGGCCCCGGGGAGGAGCGTGCCGTCCTGGTGGAGACGGAGAGCACGTTTACGTGTGAGTGCCCAGAAGTGCACGCCGGAGGAGGCGACCTCGGTGTTTCCAAAGCAGCTCTGGGAAAGCTTCTAAAAGAGGAAACTCCTCAATGAAGAGATGAATGAAGAGCACGGTAAGGATGTGATCTGAACGGGGGAAACAGGCTGGTGTCAGCTTCACTCCCCGCTTCGGATTCCAAGTGTTGCCTTAGTTCGCAGCTCAGCTGGCCGCTCCGCGGCCGGGCAGCGGCCCTGCAGCGCCTCGGCAGCACTTAAACCTTTTCTCCTTTCATGTCTTCGGTGTCTCCGTTCGTTCGCCGGCTCCTTCTCCCTCACTTTCAAGCATCTTTGAGCATCTTCCCTCTGAAAACCTCTTCCCCTGACTCCTGCTTCCTCTCTCTCTCTCTCCCCACGGAGTCCTGTCTCCACGTGCCCTGAGCTCCTCTGCGCGCTCCAGGCTCCAGATCCTGTCCGCCCTTTGTAGGTTCCGCGCTCTCTCCCTCTGCAGGCCTCTGACTGCCCAAGGGAAAGCCCGCGGCGAGGCCCTGAGAAAGGGCAGGGAGCCCCGTGGTCAGCACCCCTGACCCTCAAGGTGTTCACGGGCCAACTGTATACGTAAATACACACACACACACACACACACATATACACACACACACACACACACACACACACACACAGACACACACAGACACAGACACACACACATACACACACACACACATACACACACACAAGCTACTTACAGTAAACATTAAGTAAACGTTTAAGGAAGAAGATATTTTTTAAAATGTCCTAATCTGGACATTTCATAGAAATGAAATCATACAATCAAAAAAAAAAAAAAAAAGAACAAGCAGGGAGGGACAAGAGTTGGCAGATTCTTTTACGGGCAAGTCCCTGCCTTGCCACCTATTTAATCAAGTGTTTACTGAGGGTTTCATGTCTTCTCTTTCCTCTTCCGTCTTTCCTTCCACCTTCAGGATGTGTATGAAGTCTCTTCCTCGTGGGAGGCCACAGTTAGGCAGCTTGCAACGTGGCCTGGCTTTGGTAACCCATCTCACTTGAATTGCATGGCGCACGTGCTGCTACGAGTAATTGTTAGAAGCCATAATAATTCTAATAAAGCCGATATTTATCACATATGTATTAGGTACGAGGCACAGGGCTGAGTCTGTGGGCTAATCGAGCCCTCACAGGAACACTGCTATGTTAAATTATTATCGCCGTGAAGAAGAATTAATAAAATGGCCACACTTAGGCTAACAGACTGCTTATTCTTATGCTTGCCCTTAAAATGATCAGCTGACCTGACTGACCGGTTGTTACTCACAGCTCCAGGCCTGTTGTTAAAATAAAGCTATTCATTTTACTCTTCCTACTTTATTCCAGTCATCGAAAGTAACAGTCATGCTTGGTCTCTGAGTCCTTCTCCAGGGAGATGGTCACAGAACTGTAACCTTACGAAGTAGCCTGAATTACCATGCAGACCACGCCTTGGGTGCTTATAAGATAGAGAGATGGAAAGAGCTGACAACCGCTAGCCTCTGTAGAATGGGTCACCTGGAGACACCGTGACGCCACTCTGAGTCTCATGGGAAGAGAATGATTTTGTTGATGGCTATCGACGCTTTATTGTTTGAGCTGTGGCCCCATCCCCAAGGTGGGTTCACAGTTTTGAAGACACTAGTCTGCTGTGAGTCTCCTTTGCCTGGCAAAGTAATAAAGCTGCCTCTTTGCTTCTAAGCTCCAAAACCCTGTCTCTCAGTTATTTGGCTCCTCAGGGACGGGGGCCAATCTTTCGGCTACAGCCATTCTACAGACGGAGAAGCTGAAGCTCACACTTCTTTCAAGGTCCCACACAGATCCCTGCCATCTGACTGGCGTCCATGTTCTCAGCTCCTGCGCTGTTTTGCTTCCTAAACTTCATCATGTACCTCTTAGGGGAACATCAAAGTGAGACCAAGCCCAGGGGGAAGGGCTGGAGAAACAGAGCTTCTCTTTTTGGAGACTTCAGACCAGGACCATGTCGATCTGTGCTGGGGATTCTCAGGTCTGGGGGAGACACAGACGTCTCTGTGTTGAGGAGGCTCCGAGGGGGTCCAGCAGACACTGTGGGCTTCTCACTTCCCTTTGCTGCTTTCAAAGCTGCGACAACTGGGAAAACAGGAAAGTCCCTCCCCGCCCACCTCCCAGACATAGCAAAACAAAGGAATATTCCACAGTGATGGTACGTTTACATATACCAAGATGGCCCTTAGTATTCTCAGAGCGACCCTGACTCTATGCTATAATCTGATGGTTCTGCTTTTTCCAAGCTTTGTGACGGCTAGGCGACTGAGATGCTGGATTTGACCTCCAAGTGGCGAAGGGGAGCTTGCCTCTTCCAGACGGTGACCAGTCCACCCCTTTGCCCTAATCTCCGTTCACCTGTTGGTCCACACCCAAAGGGGCCGCTCCCCGTGGCGCACAGCTGGAAGGATGGGCAAGCAGTAGCTGGCAACCTCTTGTCAAAGGCAGGAAGGCCACTGCGCGTGCTAGGAACAGCCGTGCTTCTTGGCAGAAAAGGGTGAAGTGATTAAAGAGACAGGTCAAGGGAAGAAACGGAGTGAGTAGACGCGCGGAGATTTGTGGGTGAGACATGAAGCCCAGCGCTTCCATTTTCCCAGCTCTGCTGTCAGCAAGCAGTTGCTCCTTTGTTCATTTAAATGACAGGCTTTTAAGAGACGACCTCAGCCATTAATTTTAAACAAAAGCCCCTCTTTGGTTCACCCCCGGCGGCTCGGGCTGCCGCCATGAAACAGCAGTAAAGTGGACCGGCTTTCCCCTGGGGTAGTGGTCGGCCCTCTCTTCTTCCTAGGCTGGGGTGGAGAAGAGTTTTGGTTTTCTCAAGGAAAAGAGAAGTTGACGGATCTCATTTCTGCCATCTTCAAAAAATTTAATAAGGAACAATAATGGAATCTTGGGTATTTATTTTTGGTTCCTTATTCTGATCCTTTCTCCATATCCCATCGACCTCCCCAGCTCTTCCTCCTTCTCCCATACACACACTCTGAGCTTTTTCACCTCTGATCACAGTGCCATTTCTGCCCAGGGACCCAGTCTCATTTGCAAGGACTGTCTGAGTCCCCTAGGGGTTCAGTTCCTGGGGTCTTTCTCTCTCCTTCAAAGTCACAGGGTGACTATTTCCAACAGAAATAGGGGGACGAACTGAGGCCAGTTAGTATTTCTCATCTGAGAGTCTCTCTCCTCCAGCTGGCATCGCCCAGACCTAGGCTTCCCCTCCTCACATTGGGACTACCCAGGTCTGGGGCGACAGTCCTCAGTGGGCACCACCTGAACCAGGAGAGCTCAACTCGACTTCACGGTGACGGCAAAAGGTGGGGCTGGACCTTGTTTCCATGCTTGTGAAAAAGGAAGATGACTCGCACCCCATGTACCAGGAGAGGGACTCGATATGAAATATAATAAATATGTTTATGCTCAGTATGAAATAAATAAATACTTAAGATTCCATATTATTCCAGTTGCTACACAGAGCAAACCAATAACAAGGGGCAAAGGCCGTCTCAATCCTCCAGAGAGAAGCAGTCCCCAGAAGTGGCTCTGAAATCCTCCAAGGGCCTAAAAGCAACTCCTTTTTAAGTTCCATGTGATCAGATAAAGCATCCTTAAAAAGGCAGCACTCTGGACAAGACACTTGGAACCTTCAGAAAATCCAATAAATGGCAGTGCGGTGCCGTCAATATTTATATGAGAAGGTGAGGACCCGCCAGTTTCCCTTGCTAGCGGCAGAGTAGTTTACGCCAAATGTGAATCCTCCTATAGTTTTCCTTCTCAAAGGGGTCGGAAATCGGTGCTCCGGAGCAATCCAGACACTTTTATTGGTTTATAATCTCTTTTCCCCCAAGTCATTGGAAAATCACTTTCGTCTTACTTTAAGAAGTTCTCCTTGTTCTGCGCCTCCCTGTTCAGCCACCCATGCTGTCTTAAGTTAAAAAAATATTAGGCTTATTATCAGACCAACATGATGAAAAAAAAAATTCCAGTGAGACTGGTATATTAAAGACCAATACGGCATGATGGTCAGGATCCTAGACTCGGTTGTTGAATTGGCTTACACTTCAGCTCTGGCATTTACTAAATGTGTCAGCTGAGTAAATGATGCTCTAAGCCTCAGTTTCTCCCCCTGTAAGATGGGGATATTAAGAAGGGAGTGTGTGGAGACAGTACTCTCTCAAAGTTCACTGTTCATATTAGTCCAGCTAGAAACCCATCCATTTACGAAACCAGCTCTACAGACTCAGTGCCCTTAGAATGTTTGTCAAGAAGACAAGTACCAAGCTGCTCTCGGCTTAAACTAAAGCAGAATAAAAACAGAACTAAACGTGATTCATCCTGCGTCGGAGCCATGTCGGCTTACAGGATTTTGGAGAAAAAGACAAAGGGAAATTGATTTCACTTTGAAGGGTTAGCTTATGTATTCCCTCAGGTCACAGTCAGCCCCAGAGAGGGTTTCTACATGCCGGGAGGTCAGGGTTTCTCAATCTGGGTGTTATCGACATTTTGGGCTAGATAATTCTTCTCTGTGGGGACTGCCCTGTGCCTTTGACAGGATGTTTAGCGGTGTCCCCAGCCTCTACCCACTAGATGCCAGCAGCACACACCTCACCCTGAAAGCTGTGACAACCAAAAGTGTCTCCAGATAGGTATTCCCAAATAACCCTGGGGGACAAAGTTGCTCCCAGTTAAAAACTACTGGGATACATTTTTAGATAGATGGATAGATGGATGGATGGATAGATAGATAAGTATGATGGATGGATGGATGGATGGATGGTCGACAGATGGATGGATGGATAGATAGATCAATTGACTGATGTAGGTATACAGATATAGATATAGATAGATCTGAATCTGTATGTATCTATATAGGTGGGAGTTATAAAAACTAAACAGGTAACACAGGTGAAACGCTCCACGTAGCACCTGCCATGGTTAGTACCTTATGAATAGTAGCCGTGACTATTATAATAATTCATGATTTTTTGCTGCCATGTGACTCAGGCTTACATATGGCTTTGACTGGTAGTGGTGCCAATCCTGGTAAAGGATCTTTCAGCTCAAACTCCTGGCCTGTGCTGGCTCTAGTTTCTGAGTCCCTTGTTCAGTTTTTCAAGAGAGAGAGAGACAGAATCTGATGGGTCACTGCTATCCATGGCCGAGCGCCCTCCCGTGTGGAGGCTGAGGTCAGGGGAACTGGATCTGCAGGTATGGAGGCTGCAGTGAGTGGAGAGGTGATTTCTTTAATTCATTTTACTTTATTTTTTTGAGGGAGTGGTAATTAGGTTTAGTTATATATTTTTAATGGAGGTACGGGGGATGGAACCCAGGACCTCGTGCGTGCTGAGCATGCGCTCTAGCCCTTGAGCACTAACTTCCCCCCATCCCCCGAGGTGATTTCTTTACCTGCAGCTGGATCCAGAGGGCAATGACACAGGCCTTGAGCACAAAGAGGAAGAGATATAGTCCAGACCCAGAGGAGGCTGGAAGGCCTGTGATTGTTGAGGGCAGGTGCCCTCTGGAGGGAATGGTCACCCAGCACAGACTCCATGGATAAACAATCGCCCGCAAGTTTACCAACTGCGAGCATCATCGCAGACGCCAACGGGAGGCCCCAGAAGGGGACCCGGCCAATTCAGAGCGCCAAACCCAGCACACACGCGAAGATCATAGCAGGTCAGGGCTCTCGCACCTCCACCACTGCAGACAGTGTTCAAGTCACCGAACCACACCAGCTGAAGGGAAATGGGAGCCCCTAAGAGGAGCTTTACAGGCAAGAGAAACTACATTTTCTTGGTGCACCAGAGGGTTGTGATTTTGTAACTCTGTCCCATTTACGGAGCTTTCTCTGCAGGTCCCTGGGGCTGTGTTAGAAGGTTGCTGTCTTGAGAATGGCCCCCGTAACTGTCCACCCAAACTGAAAGATCATAAGTTCAAAAATCTAAGAGTGTGTGATCTGATCTGCACTCCCACTAATGAGAGCTGAGAAACCGGGCAGCTCACTGAATTTCTCTCCCTTCCACTCCTTTCCCTGTGCAGCCAGCCTGGTGACCCCTGTCCTGCCTTCCATCTTGAGAGGATCACACAAGATACAGAAAAACTGCTTTTTAAGCCACACGGGGCTGTAAAAGCCTGAACCATTGTGCCTGGCATACTGTGGATTCTAAATAAATATTGAACAGCAAATATAAAATGATTCAGCGTTTCAGTTCTATGGGCTTTTACCGAACGTGGTTTCTCTCCTATAAATAAAACGTAGACGGCTTTGAGAGAAGAGGGAAGACATTGTCACTGCATTTTAATACCTGAAGCCTTATTTACAGTAACCTGCAGGATGAATTCATCCAAGTTCCCAATTTTCAAGGTCAAGACACTATGTCTCAGCCACACACAAGGTCTCCTGGTCCAGTGAGCTCTCAACCACACCACAGTGTCATTTTTCAAGACGTCCTATTGTAGGCAAAACGTCACAACAAGAGCCATTTACACCTGGTCTTTGCAGACTCCAGAATGCCGTTGCATAGAGGATTATTTCCTTTGGTCCTTTACAGGGTGAAGGAGAGATGCCGTGAGCCACACTTTGTCACCAGCGAGGAACACCAAGTTCAGATAAACCAGATAACACGTCCAGGAAATGATCAAATGTATGCAAAAGCTCCTTTTCCAGTGCTCATACAATGTCTACAATTTCCACACAGTAACAAAGAGAATAGTGGCCTCACAGCTCACGTTAATGACCGACCAGAGAGCCAAACAAGGCGATAAAGCACGATTTCTGAGTCAGAAAGAAACGAGGAAGACTTTCTTGGTTTTTCAGAGGAACAAATCTGAAGGGAATTAAAGCCGCAAGTGGGTGCTTGCTGACTTTGGTGAGAGGCACTGAGGTTTTGCGAGTTCATTTAGAGAAGATACGTGACTGGGTCACCAACAACCATGCTAACCTTCCATCCATGTGACTTGGTTTGGTATTTATAGCCCCTCAGAGTGAGATAGTCCTACACGGACCCTAAACAGGGAGGTGATCTCACCCTAATTTAACTGGAAGGGCTAATGTGTACTATTTAAAGGCAAACTTCTTTCTTTCATCATGGGATGTACAGTAAACCAAGTAAGGGGCAATCCATGGCCCTGAACAGGTGGCCCCAGAAAGATGAAGGGTATCAGAAGAGCTTGGGGAGAGGCAGAGTTCACTGGGGACACAGGTCCAGATTCTTCTCCTTTGGCTGTCAGTTTCTGGCAACACTGAAAAGGAACGTTTCGGTGTTTTTCAGTAACGTTTGCGAGGGAGTCATTTGTTACAATGAATATTTATTGAGCATCTAGTTTGTTTTATGAAGTAATTGGGAACAAGACGAGCTTTTATTCTCATGGAGGGGGCAAGTACTAGTAAATGATTAAAAAAAAAAAAACCAGACTTTTGAAAAGTGAAAAGTGAGGGAAACCGATGGGACAATTTGCAGGGCAATGGTGAGGAGGCAGGAAGGGCCTCTCCCGGGAGTCATCCTGGAAGCGAAGCTGCAGAAGTGGCCGCGGGGAGAGCTGGGACCAGGGCGCTCTCAGCAGAGGGAGGAGGAGGGTCAGCACCCACGGCAGGGACACGGAGTGAGCTGGAGGAGTATCAAGGGCCCCGCGCGGCTGGAGTGTGGCCGGAGCGGCAGCGTGGGGTTCAGAACGAATGTGGAGAGCTGGGAAGGGCCGTGATCACGGATGGACATGCTCAGGCTAGGGATTTTGTCTTAACTGCAACGGGAAAGACTGGGACAGGGCGGGCGGGTTGGCGAAGCATGGGAGAAACGAGACCTGCTTTCCATATTAAATGGTCCCTGGTGGCTGTGTTGAGGTTGGATGGTGGAGGGACAAGACTGCAAACTGAGTGACCATGTAGGAGGCTCCAGCAGGGGTTCACGTGGGAGGTGAGCGGGGCTCAGCACGATGAGGATGGCTCAGGGCTTATGGAGAAAAGTCTACACTGGGGGAAGGTGGGAAGGAAGGTGGCACATGAAATGGTGGCTTAAGCTGCTCGAGGACATTGGTCCCGTGCTAAGGGAGGGAATGCTGAAGGAGGAGGAGGTTGGAGGTGGACGCGGAGAATCGAGCTGTTTTGAACGTGTTACATTTAAGCTGCTTAATCAATGTCTCAGCAGTGAACAGTCGAATATATGACTTTGGAGCATGGAGGTGAGTTTAGAGTCAGAAATAAAATCTGAGTGACAACATGCAGAAGGCATTTCCAGCCCAGAGGCGATGAGAATGCTTGGTGAGGGGCTGGTAGAGAAAAGGAGGTGGTGAAACCAGAGGTTTACCACACACCAGTGTCCATGTCACCCAGAGAAGGGAGAGGGTAGTTAATGTGGGAGGCGGAGACACAGCAGATACAGTGTCTTAGAGGATGGACGGACCATATTGTAACCAGTTGAAATTTTGAATATGGCCAGATTTGCCAACGTGGAGATCATTGAGAAGTATTTCTTTTAAGCAAAATGTTCAAGTACCTAAAATGACTGACTGTAAGCTATGTCCAATAAACGCTTGCTGAGTGGGTGGGCAAATTGGAGGATGGATGGATGTATACAGAGGAGGCAAAATTTCTGAGTCCAACTCTTGGTTCTGCTGGTGACTAGACTAACTGCTTGATCTTGGTTCACATAGGATGTGAATATATATGTTCATGAGGAATCGAATCACATGATTATGAAGTCTTGCAAGTCCCAAGGTCTGCAGGATGAGTTACCAAGCTGGGGACCTAGGAGAGCTCATAATGTAGTTCCAATTCAAAAACCAGCAGACTCAAGACTCAGGAAGAGTCAATGTTTCAGTTTGTGTCCAAAAGCAAGGGGAAGAAAGCCAATGCCCCAGTCTGAAGGCCATTAAGCAGGAAAAACACTCTCTTACTTGGGGGACGATCAGTCTTTTTGGTCAATTCATGCCTTCAACTGATTAGATGAGGCCCACCCACCTGAGGGAGGGCAATCTGCTTTACTTGGTACGAATTCAAATGTGAATCTTATCCAAAAACACCCGCACAGACACACTCAGAATAATGTTAGACCAAACATCTGGACATCCCAAGACCCAGTCACATTGACATGCAAAATTAACCATAGCACACAGGCTTGATAACTGGATAACTCCCCATCCAGGATTTTGCGGGATAGGCTCTTGGGGTTATAGGGTAGACTGGATTGCTTTTAAAAGTCCCCTCTACCTAATACAGTTCATGACTCTAGGATTTATAGGATAAACACAAGTGAAATACATATTTTTAAAGAACTAATTGAAAAATAATACATTCAAATATAAATGCACTACGGACAGAGGCTGAGCTGATGAGCCCAGGGTGGTGTCTATGTGCTCCCTTTTGTAAACTCAGAACTGTTACAGCCCTTGGATTCTAACTGATGTCCAAGCTTGCTTTTTCTTTCTTTTGGTTTTCTCCTTTCCCCATCTTGGGAGCGGATTACCTGATTTCACCTAAAGGCCCTTGGGCGCCCTAAACATTCTATATGACAGAGGCGGAAGTTGGAAAGGGACGGGTCACAGGCAGAGAGGATGACTTCCTGTGCTCTCTGCGTGGCTCTGAAGTCCACATGCTCACCTTTTGGGCCTTTTTATTCTCTCTGCTCCTGGAGTGGGTTTTGTCGCCCTCCACCCTGACATCACTTATGTGCAGATGCTCATAGCCACCTATAGGTGGCAGCAACCTTCCGAGACCAGCAGGCGGAGATAGATTTTTACCTTTCACACACTTTCTTAGGAGCCCTGGGCAGGGTGTGGATCAGGTGGTGGGTGAATGTTCACACAAACCGTGCAGGTTCCTTTCCAAAGCATGGACGTGGTGCTGTCCTGGTCCACGTTAAAATATTTGATATTCTAAATTAAATGAATGCTCAAGGTGGAGGGGAAAATTGTTGAAGCCCCCATCCTTCTAAACTTCTGGTTAGCATATATTTAAAAAAAAAAACAAAACCAAGTTGTACTCCTTGTCTGTGATTGTTACTTAGAACGCAGGTTGAGCGCACCGCGGCCCGAATACAGTCCGCTTTGGGAGACGCGGGTCACAGAGGTCATTAAATGCAGGGCTTCAATCCTGCCGCATCAAAATATGGTCCTTCGTGAAAAAATGTCACCGACTCCAGTGCTAGTGAGTTTGTCTTTCCACGTTCAGTGTTGCCAGCCTGAAGAGCTTTGCAGGCTGCAGGAACGTCCAGGAAAACTCAGTCCACCTGTGGGGAGACCCGACAACGTTCAAGGACATTTGTGTAACCATTTCACTGACGAGCACGCCAGAAAATTACAGCAAGTGTTCCTCATTTAGAGCCAGGTTCTGGGGGGAGGTGAGGGTAAAGTTTAGTGGTAGAGTGCGTGCTTAGCACGCACAAAGTCCTGGGTTCAATCCCCAGTACCTTCACTGGATAAAAAAATTAGTAATAATAATAATAAATAAAGCCAGGTTCCAGGGGGGAGGTGGGTGGGAAGGGACACACTGGGAGTTTGAGAGTTGCAGATATACACTACTGTACATAAAATAGACAAACAGCAAGTTTCTACTGTACAGCACAGGGAACTATATTCAATATCTTGTAATAGCCTATAATGAAGAAGAATCTGAAAACAAATATAAGTATGCACATGTGTGACAGAACCACTGTGCTGTACACCAAACATTGACACCTTGTAACTCACTACACTTCAATAAAAAAAAAAAATATATTATTACCTTTCTTAGAGCCTATGTACTTTTTTAAAAAAACAAACTGTGTACTTTGAAATGTGCTAACACATCTATTTCCTGGTCTGTGAGCTTTAAATGATATCTTTAATATCCGGCTAAAATAAACGAGGCAACCAGCAAACCTACTCCGCTTCTCACACCCTTTTCCTCTTCCTGTTGCATTTTTCTTAGTCATCAGATTTGTACCCGGTCTGGGCATATAATATATGTATTTTATCCTGTCCCGCTGATCCACCGTTTTGAACTTGTTTATACAGTTAAATAGATTCCTCGTCGCCAGGGGTCCTTTTGCTGTGGGTTATTCAGTAATCTCTTGGTTGAATGAAGGTCATCCTTTAGTAACCTCAGCACTGATTCATGGGAACACTATTACCCGAGTGTTTGCATGTTCAAAACTGGTTTTCTGTATTTATTGTAGAGAAAGGAGAACCTGGTGGAAATCCTTGGCTCACAATTTATTTTCTTGTCTAGCTCGTAGGTCTTCTGGTCCTGAAGATAACCAGAGAACAGTAACATTCGCTACCATAGCCTTCCAGTCTTCAGTATTACGCTGGAGGCACCTGAAGCCAGCCCCATGTTTTCCCCTTTTTAGTGGCAGTTACTTTTGCCTGGCTACCCAAAGGGTTTTCGGGTTTTTTTTTTTCATTATTTTAAATAATTTTACTGGATTATATTTTTACATTGGCTGTTTTCAGTCACTATCTGCTGGTTCATCATACGCCCATTCAGACGCCTTTCCTTTTTCTTAAACAATATCTTTGCACATTTGTTCTACTCAGTTCCTCTTTGGGGATTCCAATCACATTTATTTTCGATCTACTTTGCTTAACATCTACTTCTGTCATTTTCTCGCTAACGCTTTTTAAATATGTACTATTTTATTTTATTCAGTTTTTATTTCTTTAGGAGTTTCTTTCTGTCTTTTTCACACTGTTGATTCTCTCTTGTGACCCTCGGGTTTCCTTTTCATTTTTCATTCCTTTCCTCGGATTTCCTTTTCATTTTTGTAGTAGTTTTGTGTTTCTTCTGTTTATTTTCTGAGTTCTGGCTGCTCAATTCTACAACCTGCATTTGTTTCACAACGCTCTCTGCAAGTTCTTAACTTGCTACTTTGTGGTCTTCCTCTTAGAAGCAATTTGCTTTATTAAGCTCTTGAAAATCGTAGCCAAGCGTTTGGTCTCAATTTATCTTTGTTACGTCAGTTGGAAAGCTTTGCAGATCTTTTCCACATTTTTATTTACATCTTCTTTTTGTTACTGATCATTGGGAAGGTGACTTTTCACCACCCAGCTATTAGCAGGATGTTCCTGCAAGTGGAGAAGGGACAAGACAGTTCCGTACCCTTGCTCCTCCTGCGGGGCCGCAGAGGCGGGCCGCTCCCTGTGAACGTTCGCTTTCGGTGTAGGTTTCCGTTTCCATTCTGCCTTGCCTGTCTGAACCAGCCTGAGTGCATCACACCTTCTGCCGTGAGCTGTCCTCATCTTGGTACAGCAGACCTTCGCTGTGAACAAGAGCTGGGGCTCTTGTACTGACTGGCGATCAGCAGCAGTAGGTTCGATGACTCCTCCTAGGATTTGCTTCTCATGGTTCCACTCCACACTCTCTCAGCTCCTTATTTTCATCTCTTCCCGTCTCGTTCTGTCTTGCCTTTTGAAAGTCCCTACAAGTATTTTGAAGCTTGCAGATGATCTGACTTTTAAATTCCACAGACGACTGAATTTGCACAATTGTAAAAATTCTCCTGCTTGCTTCTGTTTGCTTTTTCAGAAGAGGCAGTAAGCACTGATTTATATAGTCATGTTCATAAGAAAATCTCCTCTAAGTTTTTAATGGAATCTCTGTTTTCTTCATCCTATCTTCTCCTGCCCGCCATGACATCATTTCTACCCACCAAATGCAACTTTTTTGCTGACATTCGACTGCCATGGCTAAGCTATTTTCCCATGAACTTTTTCCTTCTGAAAACTGTATGTCTCTCTCTCTTTTTTTTTTTCATTTTTATATGTCAATTTATTTTCAAACTCAAAAATTTGTCTCTCCCATTTCCTTCCTTAGTTTATCATACAGTCTAGAAATACACAATGCCTAGACTGTGTGTTAACTCAGTTATCATCATTTTCATTGTCCATGATCAGTAACTCATACTGCCAGTCAGTTCAGTGAGTATTTTTCAACAGTCATGTGACAGTGCTAACTATAGAAATAATGCTTCTTTGATTTCAAGGAAATTTATGACCTGCTGAAATCACCTATTTTTTTCCTATCATCCATTAATTTAATTCAAACAGCAAAATAAAAGACAATAAGAGGCATTCTTGACGTTAAGTTGAAAACAGTGCACCCGTCAGTAGCTATTTTTATCAAAATAGCCAAGAAGACAGCAAGCAACTTGAGTTGTGGTTTCACGTTTCCTGTGTGCGCTGATGTGAATTCTCTGCCCTCTCTGACTCCCTGCCTCCGCTTTTGTAACAGGAAGGGCTTGGTGGTCTCCGATTCCCCTGGTGTTCTTGATATATCCCCCAACCTGTGGGCTAGTGCTTAGGCGCTGTATTAAAAATGTCAGGCTTAATTCCCAGCGTATCAGGGAACCAGCGCAGCTCCGTCTCCCACCCGCTCTCCCTGTGCCTGCTCTGGGCTCTGGGCTCCATCAGTCGGTCCTTCATCCCGTGCCTGCTTGTATCTCCCTGTCTCCATCCTCATTAAGGCCACCTCTCTACATCCACTGTAACTTCAGTCCTGGCCTGATTTTCTGGATTTTGTTCAACTCTGCACACAGCAGCTCCCCAAAACCCACTCTCATATTGAGCCCCAATTCCCACAGCATGGGGTTCAGGTAAGCACTCTGCTCTCCCAGGCTTCCCGACTCCAACAGTCACTGTCTAAGAGTCTGTAAATCCACACAGTTTTCACGGGTGGTGTCTTAACACTTACAATCCAATGTTTCAGAAGTGGGGCAGATGGCATTTATTGCCAGGGATGAGGGTTTTGTTTTATTTTGCAGTCAAATTCATTCTTTCTCAAGACTGATTTTTGGTTTTTTATTTAAGACAAATGAATTTTTCACTTTAGTCCTTTCCTCTGTTTCATGTTTACTTCTGTAGGCTGGCCCTTCAAAGAGCTTCTAGAGAACTTAGTGTCTCGCCCTCCACCCCCTACCCCCACACACAACGTACACACCTCACAGGAAACAGAAACTTGCCTTGGGCTCCTTCCTCCTGTAGTTTCAGCTTGGTCTTCTTAACGCTCGTCCCGGCCTCCACCTCTGTAACGTTCAGGTCAAGTAACGCTGTATCATGTGAACCCCCTTCGAATCAGGAACTTCCCAGCCCAGGTAGAAGTCTTGACCACGCTTCGCCTGTGCCGGGGGCTGCCGAGAGGGAGCCCTCACGTTCTCGGTCATGGTCAGGGCTGCATCCTTTCCGGAACCTAAAAATGCAGCATCACACTATAGCCTGAGTTTATATCCACCGAGAAACAGGCCCCAAAATATCAATTCAAGTTAATGAAGACAGATAACAATTTTTTAAAAAAAAAAAAATCAATGTTACTAATAGCCCTTCTATTTAAATATCACCGTCAGGTAAAAACAGAGAAAGCAGACACACACTACTATACATAAAATAGATAAACAACGAGGTCCTACTGTCTAGCACAGGAAACTGCATTTAATATCTTGTAGTAACTTATAATGAAGAAGAACATGAGAAAGAATGTGCGTATGTGTATGTGGGACATTGTGCTGTGTGCCTGAAACTGACACAGCATTGCAAACTGACTACACTTCAATTTGAACGAATAAATAAATGATTTTTTTAAAGTATGGAAATGCCTTCATGTGAGGTTAGACAGCAAGTGTCCACAAAGATCTGCTCCGCCGGTAAATGTCAGTTCTTTTCTTCTGGCTGAGCAGGACCAAGCATGTAAGAAGATACGCTGTTCGTCCCTTCTGCAGAAGGACCGCTTCGATTCTGTCCTGTCATGGACAACGTGTCCGTCAGCTAGAGAATCAAGCGTAATAATTTTGAGAAAGCCTGTAGTCAATGCCAGCTTCTACTTATCTGCCAAACTTCAGCTTATAATGTCACTTTTTTCCAACAAAACCTCTCCGACCCCCAGGTTAGGAAACCAGGAGAGGTTAAGTCCACATCCTCACCCTCTGGGCTTCTACCCTGCAGGCTATTGAGAGAGGCCGTCTCCTTGGCTCTGAGAGAGGAGAAGGACTGTTGGTACGAGCCAGACTTTGCTGCGCATTAGAATATCCTGAGAGCTTCAGTAACTTCAGTGCCCAGGGTGCTCCCCGTACTAATTAAGGCAGAACCCCCGGGGGCGAGACCCAGATCTTAGTATTTTTAAAACCTCTCCAGGAGGATCCAGAGCCAACTCACAGCAGCTCAGGGGAGCAGATCACGTGCCTCCCTTCCTGTGCTGGAAGGACTACAGCTGGGCTCTGTCCTCGGTTCCTGGCACAGAGCTTCAGAAGCCCTTGGAATTTTCTAAGTGACAGCAGGGTCTTTTGTTACTCGTCACAAACCCCTTACACCACACCTGGTTTTCGGGTAAGACGACCCGGTAGAGCTTGCCCTCCGTACCTGCCTATCTGACGATTCCTTTGTGTCCTTTGTCATAAGATGGTCACCCTGAGTACAGCACTTTCCTGAGTCCCTGCATCATTATAACAAATCTTGGACCCTGAGGGGACTGAGGGAAGCTCCCAAATTTGGAGTCAGCTGGGCAGACGTGCAGGTGGCTTGAGGATGCCTGAAATTTGTGGCTGGCGTCTGAAATGCAGTCTTGCGAAGGAGTCCATTCTTAATGTGTGGGGTCTGCCCTGATTGTGGGTGACTTGTTTCAGAACTGAACTGAATTTCAGGACCTCCCAACTGGTGTCAGAGACTTGGTGTTGGGACACGCTTCCCAGCTTGGTGTCCAGTGGATTTGCGTTGGCAGCTTGAAGTCAGCCTCAGTGAGAATATTTGCACCCTGGGAACAGGCAGACGCTGTCGGCCAGGGTGTCTCCTGCTTCTGCTCCGAGAGCTAGTTGTTCAGCCTTAATGGTCACATCACTGCTTTAGAAGCAGCGGCCTAGACCATGAGGCGCTGGCTATGAAATGCGGGAAAGGCGTTAGAAGGGCGCAGTCTGAAATCCCTGAGAACCCCCATTTCTCACCCGTGCATCTGAGGCCAGGCGGCTCCAGGAGGAGGGGCAACCCCTCCTCTCTCAAAGACCCGCCTTTGTCTCACTGCCCCGTGAGTGTGACTGATCTGGTGCACTTATTACACCAAGAAAGGTGTCAATTCTCAAACTTTGTCCCTTGAGTCTTGTTGGTGCCTGTCTACAGCTGAAGTGTCCGATATGGTAGCCGTTAGCGACACAGGTCCACGCACATCAGCTAACATTCAGTGAAGTGAAAATTCAGTTCCTTGAGCCCTATTTCATGTACTTGCTAATGGCTACTGTACTGAGCAATGCAGATCTAGAATATTTTTGTCACCACAGAAAGTTCTGTACAGCAGGGCAGCTTGAGGCTTGATTGAGTTCACTCTCACGGTATCTCACAAAGATGGGGACGACACAGACTCTAGGAGTAAAGAGAACATGGAGTGAAATTTTAAGACAGACTTGGAGGCTTATGTCTTTAGGTTCAGTTTAGCTGGTCCTGACCTTAAGAATTGTAAGAAGAGGCGATTGTGTGTGTGTGTGTGTGTGTACGTGTGTGTGTGTGTGTGTAAGGGGCCATCTCTCTATGAAGTCACCTTTCACCTTGAACTGACTTTCTAAGCCTCCATGTCTTCCATCTCTTGTTCCTGAGTCTCTACCTCCAATGACCTAATTAAATTCTCAGTGTGATTCCTTTCTTTAGGTGTGTTGGTTCTTGCAAATTATTGCAAAAAAAAAAAAAAAAAAAGAAGAAGAAGTGAGCTGTATCCCTTAAGAATTGAATCCTAAACTTTAATGGCAGGGGAACAACTGAATCTTCTTTTTAAATGAACAGTGGGAAAATGGATAAGAAAAGGGTCAGAGAATTCCCAAACAGTGAGTTCCTGGACAGTGAAGTGTGCGCTCATTCTCTCGGGTGAATTATGGGCCGGCAAGGAAGAAGCCTGTAGCAAATCAGAGCAAAATTTAAAGAGGCTCAGGCAATGGGGAAGGGGGGAGTTCCAGGCGGGAATTGCGCTGCTGGATTAATTGTCTCCGAAAACTCATAACATTTAGGTGTATTTCCTGAGGCTAGGTGAGGGGACTTCTGAGTTCCCAGAAGGGGATTTGAGTCAGATTGAGGCTAAGAAGTGAAGAGGTTCCAGTCACTTCTAAAGATCTGCAGTAAATTAAACAATACAAAAGGAAAAAGAAAGACACACGAGGAGATAAAGGGAGAAGCTAACGTGAGGAAGTAACCACGGCTCCTTTCTGATTCATCGCATGGCAGGATCACCTTCCGCAGAATATTGCCTAGTGGCCGAAGGTTAGTGTGATGAACAAAATGGACAAAATTCAGGTGGAAATGGGGGTGTGCAGAGGGATTTGAGAAAGGATGTGAAGACACAGGGAGAAGATGACTCTCAAAAAGCCAAAGAGAGAGGCTTGGAGCTGATCTTTCCCTCACAGCCCTCAAAAGGAGCCAGTCCTGACACCTTGATCTCGGACTTCTAGCCTTTAGATCACTAAGGAAGTACCTTTTTACTGTGTAAACCACCTAGTTTGTGGTATGTTGTTGGCACCACCTCAGAAAGCTAAATAAAACTCCTTCACAGCACAGGAAATCCTCAAGAAGATGCAAAGACAACCTATGGAATGGAAGAAGACATTTGTACACCATGTATTTAACAAGCAGTTGATATCCAGAATCTATAGGGAACTCACACCACTCGATAGCAGAAAACGAACAAACAAACCAAAAAACCCAAATAACCCAACTGGAAAATGGGCAGAGGATCTGAATAAACATTCTTCCAAAAAAGACATACAGATGGCCAACAGGTGCATGGAAAGAAGCTCGACACCACTCATCATCAGGGACATGCAAGTCACAACCACAGTACGATGTCACTGCACACCTGTCAGGGTGTCTATTATCAAAAAGACAAGAGATAACAGATGCTGGGGAGGATGCAGAGAAAGGGAATCCCTGTACACTGTGCATGTGAGAATAAACTGGCACAGCCACTCTCAAAATCTACATGGGGATTCCCCGAGAAATTAAAAATAGAACTACCCTAGGATCCAGGGATCCCACTTCTGGGTGTATGTCCAAAGGAAACAAAACCGTTATCTCAAAGAGATATTTGTACTCCCACGTTCACCACAGCATTATCCCCGATAGCAGAGGAATGCAAACACCTTGAGTGCCCATTGACAGATTAATGGGTACAGGCAACGGGGTCTCCTTACACCGTGGAAGTTCATTCAGCCTTGAACAAAGAAGGAAATCCTGCCATTTTCGACAACATAGATGAAGCTTGAGGGTGTTTTGCTAAGTGAAATAGGCCAGACAGAGAAAGACAAATATTGCCTGATCTCAGTTATATGTGGAATCTGAAAAAGCTGAACTCAGAAACAGGGAGTAGATTGGTGGTGCCAGGGGGCTGGGGGAGGAGACACGGGACATGGTGGTGGACGTGCTTGCAGCTATAAGATGAATAAGGTGTGGGGAGCTCATGTCTAACGTGGTGCCTATAGCGGTACGCATATTTGAAATCTGATGAGTAGATCTTAAGTGTTCTCACCGAAAAAAGAAAAAAAAGAAAAGGGTAAATATGTGAAGTGATGGGTGTACTAATTAACTCGAAGGTGAGAACCCTTTTACACTGTGTGTGTCTATCAAACTGTCACACTGTACACTTTGTTTTATAGTTTTATCTGACAATTATACCTCAGTGAAGCTGGGGAAAAAGTGATCCATCCAGAAATCTCTTTCACACAACTTGCCAAGCCTCTGCCAAGTCTCTGTCACCCAGACACCTTTTATTTCCTCTCCCAAGAACTTTGCTCAGAAGCTCTTTCTCTTTCTCTACCTTCCACCAGCCAGAAAAAAAAAAAAAAAAAAAAAAAAAAAAAGACTCACTTATAGCTAAGGACTAGATTTAAAGACTCGTTCGGGGGGGGGGGGCGATGCGGGCGGGTGCGGGAGAGTGTTGTATTTCACCCATCTTCACTATTAGCGTCAACTATTGAAATTCATTTGTACCTTGAAGGCTGTTGGGCTTCAGTCCTAAGTATCCCCCCTTCCTTGTAATATTTCCATCAAGGATGTTGAAATTGCTTAATAGAAGCACTAAAATTAAATTAATTAGATCCAAGGGGACATACCACGTGGACTTTGAATTCAGTCATATGCCCACTCCATTGCTTCCCCCCAAATTACAAAACCCTTTAAATCTGATGCTTTATCTGTAAACCAGAAATAAGACAAGAGGTTTGCCGTGCCTCGGCTAAGATAAGGCATGCAGACTGCTTAGCGGGGTACGTGGCACACAGAACACGATTTGCATATTACCTGTCACTGCTGCCCCGTCTTAGCCATCTCATTGTCAACCAAATGGGGAGGGAAGCAGCCGGGCAGAGTCTGACGCACCGAGAGAGGATTAAGATCGTTTCTAACTGCGAAGCTCTGTGACGTATGATTTGTTTTTAAAGGGATGATATCACTTCACCTCACCGTTGGCTGGGTTATGATAGAACAACAGCAGTGAGAAACCTTGCCCATTTGAAGAACTGGAATTCCGAAAGCACTTTTAATTCCACGTGTGCGCGCTTTTCAACGAGAACTCTCAAAGCACCTGCGGTATTAAGCGTTTCTCTTTCAAGAGAGCAGCATGGTTTCTTCAAGGCGTCTCCTCCTGCACCAGCATCGCCACGGTGATTTTTCTCCTGATCCCAACATGTGTTCTTACATCGTGTTTCATTTAGGAAGATTACAACCGATGATCAGCCCCGGCTCCCACCTGGATTCTTCCTCATGTCTGTTGTTGTGTAAAACTTTTGATGTTTTTTTGCACTTCAGGTTTTTAAAAAGTATTTCTGATTTCCATGGATGGCTCACAAAAGTCAAGGATCACTGACCTTCATAATCTCCCTCTTTTCCTAAATGGTCCCTAACATCCCATGAAATCACTTTTTCATTGTCTGTCTCCCTGCGAGACCTCAGGTCTGCAGAGGCAGGTTCTCAGTTTGCGCTGTTTGCCGCTGTTCCCCCGGCCGCGGACACGATGCCTTGCTCCTATCAGGCACTTGCCCATCATTTGTTGACCTGTTTTCAACTATTTTGTTTTCCCTCCTCCGTTGATTAAAAGCAATGCTGGAAGTCACGGTGTAGGAAGCAACAGAGGCCTTTCCTGTCCTGCACATCTGTAATACTCTGCATCCTGGAAGGTATCACTCGTAAAGACCACTGACTTTGTCCCCCCTATCCCCCCACCCTGAGTGACTATGGGGAAGGCACTGAGCATCTTCAGAGAAAGTAGCGGAGGTCTCAGCTCTTAGGCTGAGGCTGAAAGGTCAAGGAAGAATGATTCTCTTCTGCATCAAGACCCTGCCCTTGGTCACATCCCCCCCATTCCGCCCACTCGTGGGAAAATGGAAAACAGGACAGGAAGGAGCAAGTTCATGCAAGAGTCTTACACTTGGACCCGCTTTAAAAAATGAACTGAAACAAAAGCCCACAGAGCAAGGACGAGAGTCCCAATGCTCTGCCTTAAGCTCTAGCCACAGACACAGCAGCGGGTTGGTGGGCGTGGCCGTGAGCCTGGGGAACGCACTTATGCTTGTATTACTCGCCTAGTGGGCGGTGGCAATGGTGGCACCACACGGATTGTGCTTGATGCCACTGAACCATCCACTTAAAAACGGTGAAGAGGCTACACTTTTGCTGCAAATATTTTTATCACAATTTTTAAAAACACTCTTTTCGGTTGTTCCTGTTTGTAAAGTGCATCACCGTCTCTCTTAAACACAGTGAATCTTAGCAACTTTATCAAGCATGTTGGGTCACTTTGCCAAGTCACCTCAACTCCCCCAGGCTCCAGGCACTAGTCCCCTTGGGAAGTCTGCTTAGAATGGGAGTAACCGGGCCAGAGGCACCAGCTGTGTTAGGTAGCTGGTTAGCTAGTTACTGCAGCAAAACACCAGCGACTGGAGATAACCAGTCCTTAGAGCCCTCGGGGCTGGGGAGTCAAGATCACAGAGCTGAGAGTTTTGGTTCCTGGTGAGAACTCTCTTCCTGGCCAGCAGAAGGCCTCCTTCTTGCTGTGTCCTCAAGTGGTAGAGAGAAGATGCTCTAGTCTTTCTTTCTTCCCATATAAGGACACTAGTCCCATCTTGGGGACCCTACCCTCACGGCCTCATCTAAACCCCATTACCTCCCAAAGGCCCCACTTCTAAGACTCCCCGTTGGGAGTGAGGGCTTCAACATGTGACCTATGGGGGAAGAAACACAAACCTTCCGTCCGTAACATTGGCAAAATTTGCAATTTAGGTAATAGAGGGAGTGACACGCTGTGAAACTTGGAAAGAAAACGTGGTGATGAACCCCTAAAATCCACATGGCCCTCCCTCCACCTCCAAAGTAAACCAACATCAAATCAGTAACCGAGACCAAGGATGCCAACAGCAGTCCCCCTGGGTTATTTAGGGAAATCACTCAGCGAACTGCTGGCTACTGTCCAGCGTCTCCCAGGGAAAGCTTTATTTCTTAGGGTGACATTTCGAGCCCTAAGAAATTGGCAATATCGTTGGTCTTCAAATGACTGTGAGTCATTGCTGTTTCTCTGCCATCAGGCCCTTCCTCCTTCCTCCTACAGGGAGGGTTTGACGGGGAATAAGCAGGGGAGAGGGCAGGAGAACCTTCCTGCCTGAGAGGCAGGGAGGGCGGGATCCATCCTGTGCGCAGTGAGGGAGCCGGTGCAGATAAGCAGGCCTGGGACACCACAAACTCAGGGCTGGCTTTACACGGTACACAGGGATTGGTCGGACAACCCGCGCGTTTTTGGGTCCACTTTCCAACTGTAAGATGGTCTCACAATCAATGCAGTTGAAATTTGCTTCCCTAAGCGTTGGGGAATTCCTTTACATCTTGAAGCTCAAAGAAGCCCTGAGAGTTAGTTCAATGCACCCAGAATGTCAACTCCTTTTCCAAAGCATTAAATTACATTTTGTGCCTTTTACCCACACACAAAGGCGTGTGCAAACACACACACACACACACACACACACACACACATACACACACACACACACACAGAGTCAATTTTGTTGTTAGAGCACTGCTTACTGAATTCTCTGTATTTCCACAATATCATATGATATTATTTGGGGACATAATCAAATAAGCATTAAGTGGTACATGTTTCCACCAAGACAGTCAAATCTTCTAACAAAAGTGTGCGCTGAGCATGGTGAGAACTTGGCCAGTGGAATCAGACCAAATCACCCTTTCACCCCAGCGTCCAAGGGTCTGGAAGTCCGTGGCATCGCCAGAAAGCCAAGTTTTAGCAGGGGCCCGTTATCTGCAATAAAACACTTAAATTCCACGTGGCTCTTTCTAGAGTTCCAGTGTTTGGCATCTGCACTTGCCTCTCATGGAGATTCTCTGGAGCTACCGTTCGAGAGAAAAACTAGTAATCATCCTGTATCACATCTTGGTGCTGGGACAGTGGTTCTGAGGGGGCCTGGGCTTTGAGACGGAGAGGCAGTGTTTCGTTGCTGGCTTGCGGGAGCACCACAGAAATATAATTGCATTTATTAGAAGCAGACAGCTTACAAAACTGTGGGAAACAGCAGGTGCCAGGAGAAAAGCTGGAGGCTCTGAGTGAGACGCGTGGACACTCGGCTCCGAGCGGAGATGAGGCTGATACAGTCTGCATCTCTCCTCAGACCGAAATCAGTCAGAGCCTTCACAGTGGATTATCTCAGCACGCGCCTACAAACAGTTTTCATCTAAAGTTATTGATGATTTTGCTTTTAACCAAGAAAAAGGATGAAGTGGAGGGAAAATGTGCACACTGCAAAGACTTAGAACAGGCAGGAATATAAGATGCCGTTGAAAGAGAAAATAAACAATCAGAACACACCTGGTGACACTCCACTTGGCACCTTGGGAAGTGAGGTGCTCTAATGATGGCATTTTCCAGATAGGGGCAGTTCACACGTTAGCTCCCAAACTTTTAACCTGAAACCGTATTTGACAGAAGAATAAATGTAATAAACTTAGTATATACTCTTCTCTCTACCATCAAAAATAAAGCATCCCGAAACCTTTTTAAAGTTTTCTTAACAAACACATAAATATTACATAATGTATAATTTCACATTAATTCAGATTTTTTTTTGCATTCCCCACAATTTTCCTCTACATTAAACAGAGCGCTCTACTCTTTTGTACATAAGAGAGCCAGTGTGTTAAGAATTTGTTGTAAGTTATGGTTAATAGCTAGGTGTAAAAAACTTAGATGCAAAGTATAATGATATCAGTGCATGGAGTTTATGTCCTGAATTTAGGTTTGAAGCCATGCTCCAGAGAACTGAAATTTGGGGAAATCTGACTTGTAGATGCGCAGTGAAGAATTACTCCGTGTGTGTTTTAATTGGAGCTGTCTGCGTGTCGCTGGCGCATGCCTACAAGATCACGAACGTCTTTTCTCCAGCTAGAGTCAGGCTGAATGCAGAGAGGACTCGGACGTTTGCTGTGAACACTGGGGAAGGGAAAATTAGAGACGTGCGTCTCGTAGACTTGGCCTCACAGGCTAGCGTTCTGGGATTCTCCTGGCATGGTTCAGCGAACCTCGGCCAGCATGCCAAAGCCGACAGTCCAGTGAGATGCTGCCAGGAATAATCAGGCTCTGCGCTGGCTGTGTCCTCAGGAAGCACCGGCGTTCAGGAGGCCACTGGGGCCCTGAGGGGGCAGATGTCATTACAGTGATGCTGTCCAAGCGGACATCATAGCAGGGATGCGTGCAAAGATGGGGGACCTGTTGCTCTTGGATCATTTTATCCAAACAAAGATGTAATTGTTATGTCTTCTCTACAATCCTAGAAACCCCCCTGGCCTTTTTGGTCTGTGCCAAAACAGCTCTCACACTCATAACACCAAACACAGAGCAGCCCGGCCGACCTCAGTTCCAAGTCATGATTTCCGTGAAGAGTGTATCGGGAACCTTCCAACGACAGCCATCAAACCAGGATAATGGCTTCTTTAAATCCCCAGCCTTGGCTTCAACCACTTTCCTCTTCTCTGTCTTCCCTGAGGCCCCGAAGTCAAATCAGGCCAAGTTTCCACTTCCCCACCTGCTCCCCGCACTCCTTCCCCCCAGGTGCGGTCTTGGTCCCACTGGAGGCCCTCGGGCAAACCTAACCAGGCAGGAAGTCCCTCCGCAGGCCCCACAGCACGTCTGCGGAGAGTCAGAACTCGTCCCCACCCACTGGGACCCCAGCCGCCCCAAGGGCAGCTTCCATTGGCCCCCTTCTCAGTCTAGAAGGTAAGAGGATCTCTTCCCCACTCGGCCCACGCACATCGCCCTCCCCAGGACTCAAGCTGGCCTGGAGTCCAGCTGCCTTAAAGTGACTCCCCACACAGTCGCCTTCTCAGAACCTGCAAAACCCAGGCCCTCCTCCTGAGTGCTGAGACTCACATTTCCTGTGTTTGTTCACGCAGCCATTCACCCACTCGACAAGTAATTTTGAGAGCCTACAGTATGTCTGTGCACCAGACCTACCAAGCCGGGCACAGCGACGAGGGACCCGTATTGTCACCACCCACCACGGAGCCCAGCCCGTGAACTGAAGAAGGCCATTATGTTCATTCCAGTCCATCAGAGAAGTAAATTCTAGCATTCGCTATTGTTCTAATAAAACCCAAGTACTGCGAGGCTTGGCGTCGTCACAGTAAACTTGTAAATGGTCACACAAATTATAGTTCCATTTAAATACGCGTCCTGTGGGAAGAAGGGCACACATTTTCAGAATCATAAATTCCCAAAATGCATCCTGCCACTCACAGCCTTCTGCTCGAGCCGTACGCTGTAGACTTTTCCTCGCCCCAGCTGTGAGATGCCCAAACAACCAGCAGTGTTTTATGTGTGGTTTTAAGTCCTCCACATGTGCAGTATACATTTCAACCATCCTCATTATTTTAATTCTTATGTTTTGTTGAAGGGTAGTTGGTTTCCAGTGTTAGCTTCATGGGTACAGCAAAGCTTCATTTTTTTTAGATTCTTCTCCACTGCATGCTATTACAAGAAATTGAGTATAGTCCCCTGTGCTACACAGTGGGTCCTTGTTGTTTATCGATTTTATATACAGTCATGTGTAGCTGTTAATCCTAAGCTCCCAATCTAGCCCTCCCTCCCTTTCCCCCGGTAACCACAGTCCGTTTTCTGTCTGTGAGTCTGTTTCTCCATCCGCCTTCATTATTACGCTGTGGAAATTCCTAGACTGATTTCATATCGCATTTGTTCAAGGGAAAAGCGATTTTGTACCAGTCGCACTTGATGTGGGGTCCTCATCAGAGCTCTGACTCTACTGAGTTACATCCAAAAAGTTTAATATTCATCCTGCGTTGCTGACACCCTATCAGATGTGACCCGCTCTTCAGTCAAAACATTATGTTTCTAATTACACGACAAATGGCCTGAGATCTGGGACTCAACAGGCTTCCTTTTAACTCTGTGCCTCATCCCCCTCAAAACAAAGCGCCCTCCGCCAGCACCCCACTGGCTGATGGGGGGTGATTCATAGGAGAGAATGGGATTCAGCTTGGCTTTTCCGCTGGTGACACAGAGCCCCCAAAGGAGCCAAAATGTGTCTGTTGCCACAAAACAAGCAGCTTTCACGCAGTGACACATGAGGGAGCAGCCACGAGGAAGATCATCTAGTTTTCTCTGCAATACGGCCCACTGACTGGATCCACGCGCGCTCTCTCTCCCCGATGGGCATGCCATGCGGGATGGGCCAGACGAGACCGACTGAGTCCTCTTCACCTACTGATGCTTCAGGGCTGAGAATTTCAGACGAGTCTGTGATTAAACTCATTTCGGGTCACAGAATCTGTTTTTAGGGAAGAAGACTTCAGCTCTTGTTTTTTGAAGCGTAGTTGATTTATGGTGTTGTCTTAGTTTCTGGTGTGCAGCACCGTGATTCAGTTATACATCAGTCTCTCTCTCTCTCTATATATATATTCCTTTCCATGTTCTTTTTCAATACAGGTTATTACAAGATATTGAATTTAGTTCCCTGTGCTGTACGGTGGGACCTTGTTGTTGCTCTGCCTGTGGTCTTGATAAAAATTCCTCAAATATTGCCCAAACAATGAGAATGCACAGCATCGCACCCGCCCGTCACAGCAGGCGCTCCCCACCGAGGTGAGCTCTCCCAGGACACCCTGGGGGTACGGCCGCCAGACCCCCTTTAGAGACCCCCCCAAAGCTAACCCAGTGGCCTGTGCCTGGTCCTAATGATGCTCACAGACACAAACTGCTTCCCTCACGACTAACAGCAGTTTCTCTCAAGGCGACTGATTTCAGTCATCACCACGGATAACGGCTGGTCCTCCCCCAGCACACCTTGCAATTAAAAACTTCTCCCTCAAACCCTCCCTCTTGCAGGTTAAGTGGTCCCGACGGAATGAGCCCCTCCCGCTCAGCCCCGTTGTTTTCTCCTTCTCTAAGACCACAAGCGCCAGGCAGGCTGGATGGCACCATTCTCAGCTGTCGCTGCAACCCTGTGTTCCGTACAGCGTCTGGCACACCGTAGGTGCTCCGTAAATGCTTGCTGAGTTAAATGTCTTCAGTTCTCCAGTTACAGGTGTTCTTTCCTGGACTCGTTGCTCTTTTGCACCCATAGCATAATCAAGGTTAGCAATCGATACAGCCATGGTAACAGTTAAAATACTGAAATGCTTCCCAGCCCCCAGGTGGCCTCTTCCCAGGCATCCTGGTCACCTCTGGCTTCTCACCCATGACTCTCTGGGTCTTCCAGAAGTTTCCATAATCCAGTACTTGAAGGAGTAACACCAGCTGTGACAGGGGAGCATCCAGGACCCTGCTGATTGGCCAGTGCCCAGCACCCTGCCTTGAACCAGATCTGCGGGGCTGTAAATACATCCTGGCTCTAATGATATTAAAATCATATGATCAAGAACAATACTGCAAAGGATATAAATTTAGACAGTCAACCACAAGAGCTCCCAAAAGCCCCTACTATTGACTCATTGTATCTGAATCAATAGTTTTTTATCAATAGTTGAAGTGCTGTGGCCAGAGGTGGTACCTGGGGACAAATGCTCAGGACAGCGGGGAACACGAAGGGAAAGGATCCACAACTGAGGGGACGTGGTGAAGGAGCTTTGAATGCTAAGGTTCGGTCTACTCTGCAAAGGATAACTCAAGAATACTGTCAAACTTTAAAAATTTCCCTAAAGTATTACATTTATAGAAATAAAATTTGACAGCCCCTTCAAAACTTTGAGAAGAAACCTACTTGCTGAATAATTTACTAATCTTTTTGTTTGCTTGTTTAGGTCTGAGTTGATCTGGATGTTTTTATGGTTGTGTTCTGTTTTATTTTATTTTTATTTTTAATTTATGTTATGGGATAGTAGGAAAGACATCAGAAAAGGATCTGGGGTTGGAACAAGAAAATATATTCCTATTGGTTGCTTCCTTTTTTTAACTCTCCACGGAAGCCCATAGAAAAACAAGTACATTGTGCATTACAGCCACCAAGAGAGACATTTGTTTTGCAGTTGGCAAAGGGAAGGTTCTGAATTCTTGCTTAAGAGACAAAATTTCCAGCAAGAACCCTGCCCACGGCCTCAAAACAATAGGTGTTGGCATGACTTTTTGGGGCCAGATAGTGGGAAATGTGTGTATTTCTCAATACCTGACTTAGGAGATTTAAATAAAGGATTAAAAAAAGGCATCGTCCCATGCTGGCACGTATACAATTCTTTTACTGCTGCGTGGTAATCCATTTTATGTAATATAATTAATTTAACTAATCTTTAACGGATGAGCATTTGGTTTCTAGACTTTTGCTCTTACCTTCAATGAACTGCAATGAATTTTTAGCGTATGTATCTGCAGAGATATTTTTTTATTGATGAACCTAAAATTATGCGCTTGCCTTCAATGTAAAAAGGCAAGTTGTAGAAAATTATACCGTGATTCCATTTGTATTTTATTTTTAAAGATATGCATATATTCATGACTGTTTATGTTTGTAAAGAAATAACGTATTTCCAGAAGCTTGCACAAGAAATTGCTATTGGGAGTCAACTCTTGAAAATGGGGATGGAAATAAAGGGGGCGCTCTTTCCCTTTTACCCCTGTCAGGCATTTTATCAAGAGTTGATGATTTTTCTTATCATTATTAATAAAATTATGCCCAAGTCAAACCAAGACAAAAGCTCCAAATCCACTGCCTTAAGGACCAGTCACCATCTGTGGCATGTTATGAGCGCTTTTCAAAGCAATCTGTATTTCACAGGAAAAAAAAAACCAGAAACTGAGAAAAAGTCAGAGTTACCATGAATTAAGGCTGACAGCCACAAATATAGAGAGCTTCCTCCAATTCGGTGTGAAAAGTTTAGCTCTGCAAGGAAGCAGAGCACGGAGGTTAAGCTTTCAGGGGTCAGAGTCTGGCCTTCCAGGTTTGAGGCCTCCCACGCCATCAACAGGCCTTGAAACATCAACGAGGTTCCTAAGTCTTTCTTGGACTCAGTTTCCTCACTGAAAAATGGGGAACGCGCACACAGGACTTTTTCATTCATTAAATACTTACGAGAGTTAATGAGGTAATACACGCAGTCCAGGGCCCCAGGGAAGCACTCAGTGAAAGTTAATTATGTTTATATTACTATCATTATTCTACAGAGGAAGCAGCAGATCTAAAAAAATAATTTACAGTATCACTTGGGTTGCACTAAGGTAAACACGATAGACAAATAAATTGTCTTCAGTGGGGGAGAAGAACAAATATTAATAGTTGCACAGTCAGGCTTCCCTGACCTGACTTCTTCTATCTAACTGCGTTGGTGCGTGATGGACTCAATTATTTATCACAGCAAGTTACCAAGGCGAGTCAACGCCAGTGGGTCACGGAGCTGTATTTCAGTGACGTGCCAATGTCTCCCCACTGCATCTGTTTATTTGCATGCAAGGAGTCAAAGATGTCAGCTGAATGTTTTGACTATTCCAAAGAAAGCATGGAAGCTGCTCAAAACGAGAGGAGGTTCCCTCCAACCTTCCTTCGTTGCTTCTGCCTCTCGTCCGGTCTGTCCTGGGGCTGAAAGCACCCTCCGGTGCTGCTCCAGGCCCCGGGCCAGTGCACAGGAAGGCAGGACACAGAGGCCTGCCCAGGGGCCGCTCACCTGGTTGGACTCAGGCACCCAGGGCCAGCCTCCTCCGCCTCCCTACTTGTCTCCGTCAGCGGCTGGTCATTTTGCTTTTGTGCCCTGCTCTTCTAGCTCCTTCCCAGGAATGGCATCTTGAAATGGTTTGGGGTTTATCTTGAACCCAAAATATCCAAAGTGTATGGCCAAAAAGAAAAAAAGGAAAAAATAGCTCATGACAAATGTTGGCTTCATACTTTGCAAAAGATGCCCCAGTTCACCCAAGGAAGACAGATGGGAACCCCAGGATGGGTGACACCAGCAGGTCTGGGTGTGCACGGCTGCCTCATGTGCGTCCTTCCACGTGATCTCACGGCCTGTAACACTTGGAGATGCTTTTCCGTTGACTCACGAAAGCAACACGTTCTTGTTGCAAAATAAACAACACAGGAGCAGATCACGTCAATCAGCCAAAGACGCTCCCTCTTCAGACGTTAACCATTGTTAACTTCCATCCCATCCTTTTTGCTTATCCATGGACATCACAAATATTTACTGAGCACCTGCTATGTGCTGGGCTCTGGGTGGGATCCTGGGGATACAGGAGTGGAAACAGCAGATAGGATCTCTGCTCCCCTGGGATGTTCATTGTAATGTGTGTGTGTGTCTGTGTGTGTGTGTGTGTGTGGTGGGGGAGAGACAATAAAGAAGAAAATGAATAAATAAAGGAGAAAATTCTAAATAGAAGGTGTTGGTGTGGCGTAAGATGGCACAGGGCAATAGGAGATGAGCCTGGAGGGTGGGGGGAGGCCCGTTAAAAGGAGCCTGGGTATTTTTCCAAAAACAACAGAAAACCACTAAAAGAAGGAGCACGGTTAGATTTCTGTTTTTAGGAGCTCGCACTGGCTGCTTCCGCTGAGAACGGACTGAGATTCAGACAGGCTCAGGGAACTCTCTAGGGAGGGACAGGGTCAGCCGGAGTCCAAGCCATGTGCTCCCTTTGCCCCCCTAAGTTGTGGCTTTATTCTAAGTCCAGGGTAGGTACAGAAGACTGAAGGGCATAGCCTCCTGCAGAGATCAGCAAACTCTTCCCGTAAACACCCAGGGAGTAAATGTTTTAGACTCTGTGGACCAGACGGTTCTGCATTGTAGCAGGAAGGCAGTCTGAGGCAACACAGAAACGAATGAGCCTGGTTCTGTTCCAATAAAGCTTTATTTATAAGAACGGACAGAGGGCAAGTGTGGCCTTTGGCCGTGGCTGGACCACGTGACTCTGCAAGAACAACCAATGGGAGAAACGTTTTGAGAAGTTGGAAGAAATTTGCAGCAACAAATTCAAGACCCCTGTCTTTAACCTCAGATGCTTTGAAATCTAACAAGGGATGTCAGCCAACCCTGTTTGGGGAAAAAAAGAAAAGAAAAGAAAACTAGAGATTCAGAGACAAAACAGACGGAGCTGCAAAATGAATGTAATGCAAATTATGAAACTAATCTCTAAGAGAAAAAAAAAAGGTACTAGTCAGGCATCATTAAATTAGCCAACGGGTCTTAGACCGAGTAGGTGCAAAGCTGGGTTTGAGAGGCCGGGTAGGGAGGGACCAGGAACAGAGAAGAGAACAGATCCTTCTCAACTCAGATGTCTGAAATTTGCACAGCATAGAAAGCATAAGGAGGCTGCAGAAGCGCCATACAACTACAGACAAATAGCCAAGGCATTTGTGCGCTCAAAAAAAAAAAAAAATGCAAACCATAAACTTCATCCCCCCCCACCAAGAATGTCTATTAAAATAAATGTCACAAGCCTAGACTAACTGATAAGACTGAATTATTGATTCCAGTATGAAGGTTTTCATCACCAATGTTCTATGGGTTAATGCAACAATCCAATCCATTTCCCCAGCTCTGCATTGTTAAACAAGACATGGGTTTATCTGGAACCCCTGCCACTGCACATAACCCAGGACCCGCTGCATCCCTCCCTGAAAGCCCAGAGAGTCAGCTGGCAGAGAAGAGGGCAGACTCCGCACCACCTTCCTGCAGAGTAATTTCCAAAATGGAAATTAGATGCGATCGCGTGACGGGGCTTAACTTCCCTCTGCTTGAAGCAGCGACTAGCAGGCTCCGCCTCCCCAGCTCCTTGGCCTGGAAATGCATTTCTGTTGCCTGGGTCCTTCTGTAAGGTTGAATTTCTGCTGCAGGAACCTTGGGATCGGGGGTCAGGAAAGAGGTGCAGAGCTTTGGGGACATCAAATGACCCCCATCCCAGCTCAAAGATGAGGAAGTGGGAGAGCCAGACAAGTGTCTTAGCAAAGTCAGGCTAAAACGATGGTAAAATACTGCACAGGAAAATGTGTGCTCTCTCCCCGCAAAAGAAAATATGACTGATTGAACTGTGGATGCAACAAGGCAGAAACGGTCTGCCCGCCTGGGTTCACTGCACCTCCTCTTATCTCCAAACCCATCCTGCCTTCCCTGCCTTGGCCCTGAGCTGTGACGAAAGCGTTTGCCTTCTGCTAGTACCCCGTTCTCTTTTTATTATTATTATCACTGAAGTATTGTCGGTTTGCAATCGTGTGTCAATTTCTGATGCCACGCATAACTCACTGAGAGTTATGCAGCCCTGAGCTCCATATACGTACATATGTTCCCTTTTGTATTCTTTTTCATTATAGGTCACTACGAGATATTGAAGTGCTAGACAGAAGAACCTTGCTGTTTATCCACTTTATATACAGTGGTTAGTATCTGCAAATCTCAGATTCCCACTTTATCCCTTCCCACCTCCTTTCCCCCCTTTGGTAGCCGTGAGTTTGTTGTCTGTGTCTGTGGGTCTGTTTCTGTTTTGTAAATACGTTCATTGGTGTCGTTTTTTTTCAATTTCACATAGGAGTGATAGCATATGGTATTTTTCTTTCTCTTTCTGGTTTATTCACTTAGTATGACAATCTCCAGGTCCATCCATGTTGCTGCAGATGGCATTATTTTATTCTTTTTTTATGGCTGAGTCATCTTCCATTGCATATACAGGCCACAACTTCTTTATAACTGACTTACCATGGGATCCAGCAATCCCACTCCTGGGCACACATCCAGAGGAAGCTGTAATTCGAAAAGGTACGTGCACCCAGTGTTCATAGCAGCACTATATACAGTGGCCAAGACCAGCAAGCAAGCTAAAACGTCCATCGGCAGGTGACTAGATAAAGAAATTGTAGCATCTTGTTCTTAAACCACATTGACTTTCTCGATCAAATTGTACCTTAAGAGTCTTTACTCAGTTGCCTACGGGACTCCAGAAGTTGTATCAAAACTAAGTTTCTGAGCGTTGTCCCAGAACCTCAGTTTGCATCTCTCTGTCCCGAAGCCTCACAATGGCTCACTCCGCTCAGAGCTAAGACACTGAATGCAGCTCCACCCAGTATGGTAGCTGCTGGCTGCCTGTGGTTTCTGAGCTCTTGGAATATGCCAGTCTGAACAGAGATGTGCTGTGAGTGTAAAATATACCCCAGATTCAAGACTGAGTGCAAAGACAAAATGTAGATGAACATGCCAAGATCATCCATCATTTTTATATGGATATCGTGTCAAAAAGATATTTGGGACACATTGGTTTAAATAAAATATGTCTATGAAGTTCACCTGTTTCCTTTAGCTTTTTAACTGTGCTCCTAGGAGAAGTTCAGATTCCAGCTGTGACTCATATATTCCTCTTGGGCTGTGCGGACCTGGAGTTAGAGAAAGCAGCTGGTGGACACAGCGGCCTGACGTGCGGAGTCCCTGCAACTCGCCTCGCACCTGCCCCGGGGGAGGCAGTCTTCACTTAAGGCACGGAGAAGTCCTAAGTTACTGTCCAAACTGCTACCTTTTCTGTCCTTGCCAAAAACGGAATTGTTTTTTAAATTAGCTGTGTCACATTTGCTGGCACTGTTATTTCTAAGGTGGTTTTGCCTCATCTGTCTTGCAGAGGAGGTGTTTTTCCTTGTGAGAGTCGTGCCCTCCTCCAGATGGTGGGAGTCACGAAGGCAGGCTCGTGGGAGATTTTTCCTTAAATTCAGAGCTCATGGGGCATTGCCTGGCCCTTAGGTCTTCCGAATAAATGTCATCAAATGATAAATGTTAAGTTAAGAATGAAGTTTGCTGTGATAAGGTGTCAGTAGGTACTTAGGTTACAGCATCAACACTAGGTGACAACCATCATTTTTCTGCTTAAAAACAGAAAATAAAAGGTTAGTACAATGGCTAACCTTAAAAAAAAAAAAAAAGCAAGCTTTTTTTTTAGGACAGTGATTCTTGTAGTGGGGTGAGATGGGATGGGGTCTTCCCAAATGAGACAGGCTGCCCTGTGGATCACGGTTCCTTGTTCGTGTCGGAATTGTTTCATCACCCGCAGCCATGACGAGATGGGGGAAAAGGTTAAGAATAAGCGTTTGGGTCTGACTCACTGAGAGTTATCCAGCATCCTTCTCACTGCCCTCACCTCCGTCCCCAGGCAGGGCCAGCTTTCGTGAGCGTGCAGCCCGTGCCTGGTTTAACAATCGGCTGTCTGTCTTGAAATTCTTAATAACTTTAAGGATTATTTAAGGGGAGCTCAAACCTGGGTATTGGGGCCATTGCTTAAAATTCCTTCTCCAAATGCCATCAATATATTTTCAAAGAAAACGGATGACAGTGTCCTCTGTTCTTTCAACTTCTGTTGAGATTTTTGTGAAGGAGGTGCTCTTGGTGTCTCCACGTATTTTACTCAGATCTTGACAGTATAATTTAAATAATGATCGACCGAGGAGGATGAAATCATCACGGTGCTTGCAGGTGACCCATTTCTGCCTCTCTTCGTGAGATCCTGGGACAGTGATGTTTTCTTTCCTTTTAATGGACATAGGACACATTTTTATTTGTGTAACTTTCTTTTCCCAAGACAAATAAACTAGAGACAGTAGGACCCATCACAATCAGTGAAAAAGCAAAATCTATTACCTGAAATCTCTCCTCACTACTCTCCTGCACACTTGGATGAATTTTCTTAGCAGCCGATGGCTTTCAGGAGTGACTGCAGCTCGTGTGAGTGACACATAGTGAGATATATTTTGCAATGAATCCTTAACAGTCTGTACAGTTATACACAACATACCTTAAGTTTTAAAAAAGAGTCATGTTAGAATATATATGTTGCATGAGGTGAGGCACAGTCTTACCCTCTTTGGGCCTCAGTTTGCTCATTTATAAAAAGAGATATTTATAGTATCCACCTCATAGGGTTTTGTGAAGATTACAATGAATATAAAGTGTGGTGCTCATTGCTGGGCATTCAGTTAAGCTACACAATACAAGCAGTTAGATGTTGTTATTATTGCTTTTGCTATTATCAGCCAAGCTGTTTCTCTATCTCCATCCATTTTCCTCCTCACATGCTGTCAGGAAGGAGAAAGTAGATTTTTTCAGAATGAAATTCTGCCCTTTGCGGCAACGTGGATGGCGCTGGAGGGCATCAAGCTAAACAGAATAAATCAGACAGAGAAAGACAAGCACTGTGTGTTATCACTTATATGTGGAATCTAAAAATAAAGCAAACAAATGTAGATTGCAAAACAGAAACAGACTCACAGCACAGAAAACAAACCAGTGGTGACCAGTGGGGAGAGGGAAGGGGGGAGGGGCAAGGGACTAAGAGATACAAACTATACTACACATAAAATAAATAAGTAACAAGGATAGATTGTAGAACACAGGGAATTAGAGCCACTGTCTCGTAATAACTTCTCGTGGAGGATAATCTGTCAAAATACTGAATCACTAGGCTGGACACTTGCAACAAATATAATGTTGTAAATCAACAGTACTTCCGTTAAAGAAATAAGTTAATTTAAAAAGGAGTGGATTTTTTTCCCCATAACTTAAACTTTACCTGCTCAGCCTTTGGGTGGAACCCTAAACAGAGAGAGAATTCATGGACCACAATTAACCTCTCTTCGAACCGGGAACTTCTCTTGCCTGCAAACCGTCTGGTTGGATTCAGTTCACCAGAGGCCTCCCGGGCTTCCAAGCCTTCCCTTCTGGTGAGCTCACTGGAGGCTTCCCCCAAATCTTCTTCCTCAGAACCTGCTCACGGTAATTCACGCCACAGTCAATGGCTCTTTGTGGTTTTCAAGCATCAGTACTTCACAGGTCAACTTTACAACATTCCAACAACATATCATTAATATATTCGTATGTTACTAATTAATTAGCAGGTCACTAATGCTACTTGTCATAGAGGGAAGTTAGGAAACCAAGAATTTAGGCGACCGGACCACTGACCCTCAGTTAGTGCGAAATTTATGGAACTAATTATATCGCCCGTGTTTTCTCCCATGCAAACTGTTACTCCCATCAGTGAATTCGAAGCAGCTTTATTAATATCAAGGAGGCAGACACATAAGCTAAGAGTCCCTCGATTATTTCTTTAATCTTGAAGTTACTGAGCATTGCCGGGGGGACAAAGCTGCCTTGCAATTACCTTCCGCCACCTGGCGTAGCCAATAACACCACATCCACAAAGCATTGTGGTGCCTGATCTGGGCATTAAGTTAAAACCCATTCCTGCCGATGAACGTCAGGATGGACTTGCTGTTTTGTTGTGTCTCTTCTCTTCCTACGTGATGTTACTTGAAACTGACAAAAAACCCAGGGGTAACAAAAGGCGAAGAGAAGACAGCACGGAATGTGTGAATTAGGAGTGGCGTTGATACAGGAAAAAAGAATGAGGGGAGGGGCGAGAGGAGGGCCGAGTCCCAGGTCTCGGTTGGGCCCCTGGGATGTGCCCTGCCAAGTGTGGGTCCTTGGCTTCGCGCAGGAAAGAATTCAAGAGCGAGCCGCAGTTGAGTGAAGGTAGATTTATTTAGAGAGAGCCATACTGCCTGGAGTGCAGGCTGTGGCAGAAGGCAAGAGAAAGGCCACGAGGGGTGCGGGCTGGCGCTCAGTAAATACACACTCCGTTGACAGTGCAGGCCGGCTCAGGAGGGAGGGCGGCCACGAGGCCCGGGGGTTGTTAACTTTTATGGGCTCGGCACCTTCACGTGCTAACAAGTGGGAGGATTACTCCAACTACCTTGGGGAAGGGGCTGGGATTCCCAGGAACTGGACCACCACCCACTTTTTGACCTTTCATGGTCAGCCCCAGATCTGTCATGGAGACCGTGGGAGTGCCATTCACCATGCTAATATACTACAGTGAGTGTATAACGAAGCTCAAGGTCTCCTAGAAGCCGAATTTCCTGCCATCTTGAGCCTCAAGGCCCAGGGGACCCAGGGGAGTTGACTCTTCCACCATTTGGGTGTTAATTGCTGCGTAATTCTGTGAATGGCTGTGCCCTGGCCCTGCCCTCCTGTCTCAGCGTGAACGAGAGACCTGGTCGATTCACTCAAAGGGTAACAACTCCCTCCCAACTGAGGTCTTGGATTTGATGTCCACCCAGCTCGAGGGTCTCCAGAACGTTCCGGCATGTCAGCCTTTGGGGTGGGGCCGCCCTTGTCTACAGAAAGTAAGTGTGCCTTGCAGTGGTGGAAGCTGTCCGTGGTGCGATGACATCCCTGCCCCTCCTTAGAACTCAAGAGTAAACCACCTTTTTTTCCATCTGAGCTGTTAGCTTTTAAAAATACTTAAAAACCAATCAGCAACTAAATTGCATCTGAAGAGCCATTTCAATTATAGAAGGGAGGCAGTTCCCCAGCAACCAAAGTATTTAAGAGCTGCAAAAATTAATGTGCATTTTAATGCTGATTTTCAGAGTATAATACACTTTGTAATTCATTTAAATGTATTCTGTGTATTTTCTCCTCGCTTAAGGCACAGCGGCAGTCCTTGAATCATCATAAAACTACATTCTAAAGTTTTTTTTTTAAATAGAAAAGTATTTAAAAGCTAAGAAAATAAAGAGTGAAAACAGAATTGGTCAGAATTGGAATGTAAATTGCATTCTTCTCCGTGAATAACATCACTTGAAAGAACTCCTGTGGAATGACGCCTGCTCCTGAAAGAGACAGCCTGGAGTTTGGATGATACCAAATTAAAAATCTCATCTAAAATTGCCTTTTCCCTTGTTGCCGGACTAGATGGAAGCCCTGAGATTCATCGGAAGCTAGTGACTTGGCAGATAAATCCAGTAAAATCTGTGCCTCCACCGATGACAGGTTTTAAAACTGAGTTA